>NC_064884.1:45029445-45346039 GCF_929443795.1 Astur gentilis | reverse complement strand
TGTTTTAAAGTGCTTGTCACTCAGTGTGACACTGGGCAGAGTTTTACCTCCCAGGAGTTCAGCATCCAGCATGCTGAGCTGCCAACATTTCTGGGCTAGGGGAGCATGAGACAGTTGCACCACTAACTGCAACATTTGAAAATCAGGAGGGTGCTTTTGTTTCACTACTGGTGCAAACCAAAAATCAGGCCCACTCTGTTTTGGGAAAAAAGAAATCTGACGATGCTTCAAGTTTCCTGCTTATTAACCAGGCAATTTTCCAAGAAAAATGAATTTGCCTTGGTGGGAAAAAATGAGCAGTTGTAAGTAATTCAGTGTTGGCACGTTCATGTTTGGAAGCCAAAAACGGTGGATTTTGCTGCATTCATGACAAAGCCAAAGGGGAAGGGCAGAAAGTAACTCAAAACAGAAATGGCAGATGAAAATTAAGAGTGAGAGATCTCTCTCATTTAAAAAGAAACCCAGAAAACAAAACCCCAACAAAAACTTTTAACTTATTTTGAGCAAGCAAAAGCTCACAGTAGTTTTCACTAGGCTTGTCCAGTTTTCGTGTGTAAAAAGACAACAAATTTCTACAGGGAGGGACTTAACATACTTGCACTTTTCTAGCACGTGTCCAGGGACACACATTATCCAGTGGACACACCAGCAGATGTGCTTTTACAGAATTGCAAGCCAGCACTTCATTAAGGCAAACACAAGCACCCCCTGCCTTGGGGAAAAAGCCACTGTCCCTCTCTCCTAGCCCCTGGCTCTCACACACATAGGATGGGAGCAAGCAGGGAGGGCAGCTGGAGAACTATGGATGCAGTTGTCTCCACTCTTCCAGGGAGACCCCTTTGGAAGTCCAAACTCACATACCTTCTGATTCACGTACCTGCCCGGCTGCTTTCCGACTGATTTAAGAGTGGGTTGATTGATAGCCCAGATGTGAGGGGGCTTCCAAAAATATGTGAGGAAGGGAGGCTAAACGTTGAACCTGCCAGTGAGAACACCTACATGGCAAAACAAGGAGGGAGAGAGAAATGACTTCTCAAAAATCCAAGAGGAAAATAACTTCATTATTCCATCTCTTCCTGACTCTTGAACCCAGCTTGCTCATGAGACAGAGTGTTAAAAATATCTCCTTGGAAGTCTCGCTAGACAGTTGAAATCTTCCCAGCCCCATCTCAGAGCCAAGAGGTCTGAATGAGCCATGTTAACACTGAAGCTGTAAAACTAACTCTCTCCTCCCTGTAAAACACCCCTCACAGTGAGCTCCCGACAAAGGACAAGGCTCTGTCTCCCGGCACACGCACAGCCCACCCAGCTGGGACGTGTGAGCCCTCCCACCAAGTTATCTGTGCTGCAGAGTGAAGGTAGGGCTGGCACTGCTGGCAGGATCCAGCCGAGCAGCAGGCGACGAGCCGCACAGGACACAGCACACGCCGACAGCCAGGCCTCTGCTACCTGAGCGCTGTCCGTGCTCCACTTACAGTCAATGGAAAGCAATGCATCCTTTTAGGTTGCAATTCCTCCCACCCCGAAACAGGCTGCATGGGCTGACGCAAAACTGCCTACATCTTTCTACTGACTCTAAGGGAAGCTGCAGTTGGCAGATCCCCTCCAAACTGAAGGAAGAGTAGCTGTTCCCAAGTGGAATAAGCAACTCCTCTGTGCCCACAAACTGGCCCTGCTCTGCCAGTGACTGCTCTGTCCAACGCTTTCCTGCACTACAGTCCCTTTCCCAGTTCTGACGTTCTTACCTGCGTGGTGGAGACAGAAGAGGAGGAAGCTGGGATGGTGCTAGCAAAGGGAGACCGGTTGAGCTGTGGGAGAGACGACGTACCCTGGTGTGCCAGCAGGCTGGACGAGAGGGGTGTACTGCACACAGCTCGGAGCACTCCGCCCCCGTGGGAAATAGGGTCCTTGTTACTGGTGTAGATCCCTGCAAGGGGAGGAGACGTGTTAGAGAGCCACGCTCCCCTCCGATGGCCTGGAAGCATCTGTTTTTCTGCAGGGCTTGATCTGAGAAAGGGAGAGTGGCACCAACGCACAAGACCAAGTGTAACATGCACTTCAGCATCTCACGGCCTGGCATGCAGCGAGGGTGGTCACAGCCCACAATCCTTCTATCAAAAGGTATCACAAACTTTTCCAGCCTTACCCCTGCCCCCCTCTTGTTTGCTCCTCACACCCCAATACAATCCGACAGAGAAATCGCAGCATAAAGTCACTCACCGAAGGCACATGTCAGTGGCAGAAGGGGGTAATGGACTCGGAGAGTCCACTCTCTGCTGCCCGTGCTAGTCAAGGGACCACACTCTTACTAAGCTAACCTGTCCCCTTCCATGATGCTGAGGGACCACGGTGGGGCATGAACAGATAAATGTGGAAGAAAGGGTGAGGAGACAGCTGCTGCTGAGAGAGGGGACCCGCCTGATTTTGCCTTGGCTCAGGCATGTGGCAGAGGCAGCGCCCAAAGCTGGGTTCTTCAGAGTCCTGCCAACATCTCTCCGCAAAAGAATGGGAGAACAAGCAGGCAGGAGAGCCAGGCCTGGCAGCCTCCTCCTCTTTGAAACATCCCTTTGTTGTTCCAGGGGAGAGGCAAAAAAAAATGGCCTAAGGTTATGATTATGGAAGTTGCATCAATTCTTGCAGCTCCTCTCCTCTCTCAGGCAGTGCAAATGGGCCAGGGCTCCCAGGCGCACACAACAAAATTATACCTCCCCCCCCCTTGCAATCTGACCTAAATTGGAGCATCTGCAAACAACCCACAATAGACTGATGACAAGTTCTGCTGCCAGAACAGTGTCAAACCTCAGCCCTGAGCGGCAGACGCCTCCTCTGCCTGCTGCCTTAACCCCTTCTTGCCACATGTCCTGGCTGTCCTTAACCCAGCCAGGCCAGGGAAGGGAACTCAGGCTGGAAACAGCTGTAAGCCTCTCGGCAGAGTTAATGGTGTGCCAGTCTCCCAACCCTACATGTATGTGGTAAGACCAGGATGAGAGGTTTTGCTTTTAGAAGAGGAGTTAAACTTGAACCACTTATGAGAGTCCCTCATTTGGGGTCAGATAGTGGTTGTTCCCATTTGGCCTCTGAATATCCCTCTCTATCGCTTCGGAAATTACTCTCTGGCTAGCTGAGGTTTGCCAGCACTTGAGCAAAAAGGGTTTTAAATGCCCCCCAGCTCAGATCTGCAGCCCATCTCTAACAACAGAAGCTGACCTGGAGGACATTCTAGGATGAAGGCCAAGATGGAAAGGGGAGACCCAGATGTGGATTTTTATAGCTCCTGGGACTGAATTAAAGGGACTGGACTCTGTGCAGACAGGTCCAGACACCAGCCAAATGCGATGAAAAAGACAGCAGGGCTGGGAGGAACTGTGCACACCTGGAGCCCTAAGGGGGAACATACCTGAACCCAGCAGCGGGGACTCCATGCTGAGGCTGGGCAGATTCCCCGTGTGGCTGAAGGACCGTGAAGAATTGCCGATGCTGGAGCTAACAAGAGAGCCCCCGGAGAAGGGTGACGAGGAAGTAGACGTGGACCCAGCCAGCTGGGCACCCAAAATCTCTTTGCTTTTGCCCCCTTTTGGCCTGCCAGGCCCATGCTTATTCTTCTTGCTACCCTTGTGCTTCTTTTCCTTCAGCAC
This sequence comes from Astur gentilis, assembly GCF_929443795.1. Taxonomy (NCBI): domain Eukaryota; kingdom Metazoa; phylum Chordata; class Aves; order Accipitriformes; family Accipitridae; genus Astur; species Astur gentilis. The sequence goes on along the minus strand of NC_064884.1, from coordinate 45,342,404 downwards.
CTCTCCCTCCTCCATGCTGAGGGATGGCATGCGCTTGTGGCTGCTGCTGCTACCACTGGTCCCACTGGTCCCCACCGAAGGGCCACTGACAGGGTTCGAGGCCTTATAGTCCACGGGGGAAGCATCACGGCCTCTCTGCTGGCTCACCGCGGAGGTGGAAAAGCGCATGATGGACCCAAAGCCTGAGAAGATCACCTTCTGCTCAAAGATGTCCCCCTTCTGGCCTTCATACAGAGGGGAGCAGTGGGAAGAAGAAGAGGAAGAGATAGGCTTCCGGTACTTCTCGTCGTCCTGCTCAAGCTTGGGGAATGTCACAAAGTCCTGGGAGCACTGCAAGTTGCTGCAGGAGGTACCTGGGGGAAGCAGAGGGGAAGCAGACGTAGGAAGGCTCGTGGTGGCAGTAACTCAGCCCATAAGGCAACAAGAGCATGGTCACAACACAGGTCCTCTGGCACAGGCTAGTTACCAAGCTGAAGACCATCCCTGTCACCTCCCAGGCGTTGCTTTGATGCTCTCTGACAAGCACGAGAGGTGTATACCGGCAGCTTCATCCCACCCAAACGTGCATGTGTCTCCTCCCCCATGCTCTGCATCACTACTGTCCCTCTAGCCCTGATTAGGGTCCCAGGAGACAAAACACGCTAGCCATTATGACAACAGCTTGAAAAAGAACTGAGCAAGGTCAGAGCAGATGGGAGCCCTGTAAGGCTTTGACTCAAAGCTCAAGGGAGCCTAGATATCAGGTTTTGGCTCAGGTCTCTCCACTAGTACTCCTTAAAACACTGCTGCAGACAGTACCACCTATGGAGGAGAGGGCAGGTGCTGCCCATATTGCCTGTGCACAGTATCCCTTCCCTCCTTCCCCCCACTCAGACATCTGGATCTGTTTTTCCTTGCAGTGCAGCAGGCCTGCACAGAAGGGGAGCTGTAACGCTGATCTGACGCAGTTCTTCTCTCTATGCATGGAGTTAGTAGCAGTAAGACTTTTCCCTTTCTCTTCAAGGGGTTAAAGAAATAGCCACCAGCAAAGTTTCACAGCACTAGCTGGTGGATGGGTATCTTTACAAATCCAGAGATATCAAAGAAGACCTAAGCAAAACATCCCCATTTTCCCCCCCTCTCTTGCTTCTCCTTCACCCCTTACCTGCAGGCTGGAAGGTCCCGCTGGACGAAGCTGAGCTGAAGCCAACCGAGCTTTTCCCGCTTCCCGTCTTCTTCCCCTTGTGGCTGCTGCCATGGCTTGAGGACTTCCTGCCTTTCACCTCCGACCTGCCGACCTCCGAGGTCTCTTTGCTCCCCTCATGGTGGCTGGTAGAGCCCTGGCAGCAGCAAACACAAGGTGACTTACTCAGGCCAGATGTGGCCACAGTAGGGGCTCTTTTTACCAATTTCCCCTTAAGAGAAGTAATTGCCCCCTCTGCCCACAAAGTGATGGTCAGGTCATGTTACTCATGAGAGGAAAAACAACATTTCCCTCTATTGCTGCTCGGTCACACCAGGCTTTATACGCCTAGGGATTACACTCATCCCATCTAACTGCAGGAAATTAAACAGGGCACTGACAATCAGGGCACAGACATCAGAGATTCCCTGCATTGTCAGCAGAAGGGAGTACCTCAGAGGTTTATTCAGCCCAAATAAAAGCTGAATTTGGCTGTGATTCAAACATATATTTCAGCTGCATCTCTCAGGTGTGATATTCTCAGCGAGGTCATTCCACCTAGGGGAGCTTGCTCATCCTTGTGCTGTGATAGGAATTTCCCTGGGTTCCCTAAAGCATCCACTGAAGCAGCTCCACTGCCAGCCCAAGGCTTTCCACATCTACTGCAGTAAATATTTCACAGTGACATTGTTAGAGCAGCATCTGACCATGCAGCAACAGATGCTATCCAAACCCCATATAAGCCTGCAGGAGACAGGGAAGCAAGGGGAGTGAAGAGGCTGGCCAGATGCTAGGAAATCCAGGAGCTTGGCATGAGAGAGAGAAGTGTGGGAGTTTAGCAGGAGGAGAGTGGAATGAACCGAAAACCAGATCCCCCAGGGCACCCACGCTAGGATATGAAACCTTCACCTTCCAGTCACTTCAAAGCCAAACAAACTAGCAGTGTTCAAAGATCGCTTCTTGCAAGGTATTACTGCAACCAATCAATATTATAGATGTAGCTCCAATGTGATGGCTACAACCCAAAATATAACACCTGTACATTAGTGCAAACACCTTTTATTTCTTACTGAGTAGATACAAGGAAGACATAGAGAAGCACAATACCTTTCTTACATTCCACTATCCCTGACTCCAGATGACCTCTTCTTGGGCAGAGCTAAAGAAAAAAGGGCTTGTAATGCAGACTCATGAATGCCCAGATAAAAATCTTTCCCCATTCCTCCCACATGGTTTAATCACTCTGCACAATGCAACAGCTGGCAGCCTAACACACACCAGATGTGCCGGGAATATGAAAGACAGGAGGAAGGGAGTGGTGGAAATTAGGGGGGAGAGGAGGGGGAATCTGTATTTTCTCATCACAGACTCCTGGATGTAGGAGATTAAGCCTTCTTGATTTATGAGCTCAGAGGGAGCATGAAAATCTTTCCGACTTCCCACATCTGCCTGGGGAGGGAAAGGAGAGCAGTGTCTGGGGGCTATGGGAAGTCCTGAGCCTGCTCACGAAGTCACAGGAACGAGATGGCTCATGTCTCAGCAGAAACGCAAACCCCTGAATTTTCCTCCCATAAATTCACCTCCTTGGAGCTCCACACAAGGTGCACGAGGCCACAGTAGGGCAGGGAGAAACCACATGAGAAGACATGTTCTAAATCCAGAGTGTCAGGAAGGGAGTGCAGGGCAAGCAATGAATCAGTGCAGGGTGGAAGGGAGAAATCTGAGCTGGGAAATAAATCTTAATTGCAAAATTAAAGGGGAAGGGGAGGACAAAGGGGAAGAAAGGCTGGGCTGACTCAAGGGAAGGTGGTAAATGGACAGACGCTCACCTGTAGGGCTGATCTAACCTCACAGACCTCCCTGAGAGACTCCCAGAGATTTTGGGGGCAAGATTTTCCCACCTCCTGCCAATTGCCATCCTAGATATTGTTTGCCAAACAGGTCACCACAGACAGATCTGTATGGTACTACCACAAGCCCTCCTCACCACAAAGGACCCTTCTCTAGCAGCCATTCCAGAGAGCCTGAATTTGGGGCAAGGACCCAAGCACTGCAGCCATGGAGCAAAGAGAGGGAAACCGAACTACACTAAATCACTTCCCCTCTCTGTGCCTCTATTCTTTCCCACTTTGCTCCGTGGAGCCTGCAAGCTCTGTGTGGCAGCAGAGCCTTCCAGGAGACACACGTGGACTGCCAAGCACAACATGGCCTTGATCTGAAGGGGAGGGGTCTGCTACCATAATGCCAATATTAATAACAGTAATGAGGGTTACAGTCCCATTGCCTCCCTAATGAAGGAGATTCTCCAGCTCAGGGCTGCTGCCTAGAGGGGGGAGGACTGGAGGAACCTGCATGCCTGCTGCTTGCCTTGTGCATAAACAGAGGTCTCAATCTCTGGATCATCGGCTTTTCTCCAGCATGGAAATCCGTGTGTGTGTGTGCGCGCAGAAACACCAATGTTTCATGTGTTGCAAACAGGTGTGTGGGGGAGGGCATGCTGCAGAGGAAAAAAAGAAATAGGGAACCACTGAGGAAGCGAGAGCTTTCTTTCAAAATGAGGCAGCAGCTACATTTTTAAGGTCTATTTAAAGCAACCAAGTAAAAAATGTCACCAGAATAAACCTGCTGCCCCAGCTGGAGGTGACAGTCTGCTGGGGAAACTCCTGCCTCAATCCAGGAGCCCGGAGAAGTGAGACGAAGTCGCGCAGGCACCCAAGCGCAGGCATGCACGCACCTCCTCCCCCCCCAGCACTCGCTGTCCCCCGAGTGGCTGTACCTGTTTTCTGGCCTCTCTGTGACACTGTGCAGCACCCAAGCTCTTCATTCATTAATTTATTTATGGGAAATCAGAAGAGCATCTCTTTGCCTCCTGATTGGCGGGACGAGCTCCTAGAGGGAACCACTGACGAAATACAGAAGGGGTGGGGGAGGCTGGTGCCGCGTCGGAAACACAGAGCGGCTTTGCCCTGGATTAAACTACTGGTGAGGGGAAGCAGGGAGAACACAAAATGAGGAACAATGCGACGAGAGCAGGAGCTCCTCCAGCCCACACAACACAGGGCGATGTGCTGAAGGAGCCAGCCAGGCAGGCTGTAAGCACCAGCTGCCTTTCCAGACTGGATCGCTAGGTAGAGGTCAGGCGAGTCTCCGTCAGGAGCTCTGGGCCAAAGCGCTTGCACAAGCTATGACACCTCTGTGCCTGAGCCACTCGCAACCTTTACCACGTCCCTTCCCTCGACCTCGAGACCAGGCAGCACTGCACTGCTGTTCTTTATGGGTGGGGACTGGAAACACAGATGGGCTGAAGACCATATTTTTGTGTCCCTGATGTCACTGGCAAATTCCCACTCATGTCAGGACACGGGATGCTAAAAGGCTCAGGGATTCTTACCGCAAATATCCATGCTGAGACATGCTTTGATTAGCAGGGGTAATCATCAACCTTCCTCCACAAACCCCTACACCATCACAGCGACTGAATTTGCCTGAGCCAGGCGCAGTGCAGAGGTTCCCAGGATCTGTCAGCTCCAGGCCGGTCCTGGGTAGATGCCGAGAGCTCAAATAACAGTGGGAAACCTGGAAAGTCTCCCTGCCTCCAGTGGCGTCTGCAATCGTGAGCTCTTCGCCCTGCTGTGCTCCCTTTCCAGCACCTGACCGGGAGAGGGTGGGTGCGGGGAGGCCCTGGCATCCACGGCTTAGATTACAAAACCCAGAGCAAGCCAGATGTTGCAGCCCAAAACACGTAGCATGTGTGAGTGTATGTCAACAAGTGATCATGATGTCTGCAGCTGGCAGAAGAAGGCAGCTGGGGTGGCTTGCAATCCTGCAGATTTACTGCAAGTGCAACAGAGAGCGGCAGGACGGCTCCCCAGGGGCATTTGCAGGGGGAGGGGAGAGGCACGCTGCTTGCTGTTCGGCTGCGCGCTAACCTCGATCGCCAGGACCAGGCACCAGCTACATGGAGAAGAGATTCTGAGCGTAGAAACTGCCACCTAAATTTGTCTGGCGGTGTGTGACTACAGAGACGGGAGCAGCCCTGGCTGCCAAGACTTAGTGGTGAGACTCATTGCTCCTTCCCTGGCGAGAAACGCTCCTCTGCCCCAGGCCCTCTCCATGAATGCCATCTTTCCAACAGGCTGTTCAAAAGCGTTACTAGTTGGCAGCATTTTGACATTTTTGGATAGACCGCATGCAATAGCCAGAAACCAGTACCCAGAGGGGACGTTTTCTGCCTCCCACTCCCTCAAAAGTCTGTAGGAGCTTCAAGTAGCCAGCATGACAATGAATGACAGCCTATATCTAAGCACAAATTCACTCTCTACAGCCCCTCCCAATCCATCCAAAAGCCCTAGCCCCGGAGCACCACTGGAGGATTTTCAGCAAATCAGCTGCTCTACATGCTATCTGGAAGGGACACTCCTGTGCCCCACAAGCAAGGTCTGCTGCCCCTCTGTGAGAGTGACGAAAATCACATCGCCCAAAGAGACTTTTCAGAGGCAGGAGGAGAGCTCAGAAGAGGTGTTATGAAGAGTTGTTTGCATGCTGTGAATTCACACCCTAGTTTCACTTTCCGGTGTAGATGAGAGCTGAGGCCACCGCTGTGTTTTCCGTGTGTTTATCCACCAAACCCAGAGTGAGGCAGTGAGAGCTTGTCACTGCACAGACAGAACACGGAGGCCTGGTAGAGTCCAAGTGTCAGATATTAATGGTATTTAGATTCCTAGAAGATGCAGGGAAGCACTCAGTGAGATGTTCAGAAATCTGGCAGAAGTCAGAGGTCTAACAGAATTGATTTCAAGAGGAAGACTGAAACCACATCAAAGGATCTTCTTCATAACTAAGTGGTTCAAGAGGGGAACACAGGGTGGACGACGTATTAGGTGAAAATTGGAACTGAAAAATAAATCTGGACTGCAAAATTAAAGAAAAATGTGAACCCAGAGGCCAGTCTGCCGGAGGGAACAAGGAAGTGGAATATACCACTGTTCCTCCAAAGCAATGAAACTTAGTTCCACTGCTGTCAGTGTAACCTGGTGAAGTAGCTTGAAAAGTCCTACTGTATAGGACTATAGCTCTGAAAATCCATTATTAAAGGGTCGCTGAAAGTTTCAGGACTCTGGTAGCAACGCCAGATGCTGGGGCTCAGATGTCTGTTGCCCCAGGCTCCTTTTAGGCTAAGCAAATTGTCAGCAGACTGGAGCGTGACTTCAGGTCTTAGTAACACCTCTCCATGGCCTGGTGGCTGGTGCCACACTACAGTCTGCCCGCAGTCCGGGTGCCCAAGGAGCAAGCAGTGCCAGGGCCCTCCTGCTGATTTGTCTGACTGATGTTCCTGCTCCTCATTGCCAGCTCCAAAACACTGGTAGTGCTCAGTGCCTCCAGTCCAAGCCCTGCTCCAGCACAGCCTGCGCACCAGGACGAAAACCTGGGACTCATTGTACGTGGTGCCGCTTTGGCTACAGTGCAAGCAGCATGGCGAACTGGCAGCACGGGTCTGGCATGGACAGCAAGGGCTGCATCAGCCTCCTGCAGCTCTGCACGGCTACTCCAGGCCAGTGCCCTTCTCCCAGGAGCCTGGACATGACCATCTGCCCTCCCTGCTATAGGTCATTGAGATCTGCTCTCACCCAGCTGCTCCCCATGGAAGACTGGGGGCTGTGTCGCCTGCAGGAATTATCCCTGGGGAGTTTATGCTCTGGTTCATTGGGTAACTTGGAGAAGAACAGGGAGGCAATAAATTATTTGCCCAAGATCATGCAAGTGGTAAGGAGAGGAAGAGACCCCAGCTCTCCTCAGACTCTAACCATGGCACAGCAGGGACCAGCAATGCTCTTCCGTGTAGTCACACCACGAACGTCAGCTTTTGGTTTGCTGCATCTACCCTACCCACTCCCCAGTACGCTCTACTGGGATGAGCTGTACTAATGTAAGACCCAGAAAGGACAAAGATGGTTTTGGCTTCCAAGAGGAATGCTGTTTGGACATGCTACATTAATGTGTCTCAAGGTTTTACATTAGTCTAACCTGTGCAATGTTACACTGGTGCAACTATCCAGAAAGCCTCATACAACCACCCCCTGAGGGGTTTGTGCAGGGTTGTAGCAGGCTGCTGAGCAGCTCTTACATTTGATCTGGAGTGAGTACCTTCAGTAACACAGTTTGAACAATACTTTGGGATCTACGCACAAAAAAGCAAGGAAACTACACTCTGTTATGAGGATCAATAATAACTCCCTAGGGAAACACTAAAACCCTGTCACTCAAGTACAGCTACGGTAATTAGCATCTCCTGAATTTTAGCTTACAAAGAGCGGAAAGCTGCCTGTAAAACTGAATTGTACCCTTCCCTCCTTATTTATAAAGGTCTGGCAGGGCTTCGGAGGAGACAGTGGGTAATTGTCTAACAACTGCTCTAGCTGGCCAAGAGTCAGGTTTTCGATTTCAGTTCAGCTTGAAAATAATCTTCTTAGGCTATCAGTTCCTGACAGCTCTGTTAACTGGGTGAATCTGCTGTTCCTAAAAGTCAGAGCTGAGCTGCCCTAACATGAGCACAGGTAAATCAAGAGTGACTGCTGCTCAGAGGCTGTTCCTCCACTCTGTCCCACTGTAACTTTCTACTTTTCCCAGCCCGAGAACCATAAGACCAGCTTTGCCATTTCAGCTCTGACCTACATCTACTCCCTGCTTCCAGGCTTGGCCTCACACAGAACATAGAAAATCCTCTTCAGTACTAACCCAAAGCAACCCTGTGCTGACTGGCAGGAGCTTTCGCTCTTCCAGACTGCCCCTGCAGTGCTTCTCACACATGCAGACACCGCTAGCCTGTGAATTTTCATTTTCACAAGGCAGTCCTGCCACGTAAAGGACACCCAAGCCTTTCCAAGTAGCACTTCTATGCACAAAAGGACATTCCTGGGACACGTTATTTGTCCTAGCAGGAGCTTGGCCCTAGTCCTACTCTCACTTACACCAGAACAGCCCTGCTAAGCAGTTGTATTAATTTACATTCCTACTACATAGAGGGGAGTGCAAGTCCAAAGGTCCGGGCACTGGAGTAACCTCACTTGTTCCCTGACCCTGAGCAACTGCAAACTTGGCCTTCACCTTGTTGCATGCAAGCTTGAGGCAAGTTCCACTGTGTCTATTCTGCATTATTGGAGCTTGGGGCTGGCACGAATTACAGAAAGCTCAGGGCTATCCTGATTTACAGCCAGGTGCAAGCGTCCATGTCAGCAGCATGATTTCAGCAGTGAACAGCAGAAATACACTGACATCCTGACTGTGCCCCACAAGCCCTGGGCACTGAGAAGACAAACCCACAAAAGTGACAATCTTCCCAGCAGGGAACTGGACTGCCTCTATACCTCAGGAGCAAAATAGGCCACCACACTGTGCCCCTCTGCCTGAGTTTTCCTGAAATGGAGGAACTAAACAGAAACCAACCTCCCATTGTCTCACACAGAAAAGCTACCTCTATTATGCACTTTGAAGATCTTACGTGCTTCTAAGATTGTCTGGTTTTTTTCCCCCTCACCTACATCAGTTTGTCTAATAAAGGATAACACCTCCTCCCACAAGCCTTGCCTTGCTTATCCACCTGAGCTGTTTACAATGTGGCAGCAGAAAAGGCCAAAGCATGGATATTTATCTATTCCACGAGAGCTTCAAATCTGAACATCTGCTGCAAAACAGGCTGGCACTTACAGCTCAATCACTTGGGAGTTTAGCTCCATGATTGTGTCGTCAGTGCTGACAGAAATCAAGACAGCTGCCGTGTTAAATTCCCAAGGTGGGCTTCGAGGTGGGGAGTCAGGCAGAGAAAGCAAGAATGTGACGAATCAGGAATCAAAATAAATGGACAAAAGCCCTCTCTCTGCTCTTCTGCCCCGTCATCCCCACTTCCTAGGAAAGCCAGCGTCAATGGTTTCCCCCTGCCCTCCCCCCCGCACTCTGCATTCACACACTCGCATCCTGTGGGTTTGGTACCTTCTCTGCAGCGACGGGCACCGAGGATGGGGTAAGGCTGGTGGGAGACTCCGGACGTTTTTTGTGCTTCTGTTTAGGTCTTTCTTTGTCCTTCCGACTCTGCAAAAAAAATAAGAGAGTACTGGAAGCCTAACTTTTCCTCTGCTGAGAATAGCAGTTATAAGGGAAAAGAAAGCAGGGTGTGTAGTGGTGGATTTACAACCATACATTCATATTCATCTTTTCTTCTCCACCCATCCACACGAGCCCAGTATCCCTTCCCCCACATCCCAGCTTCTGGCTGGGAGTGTCCCACTATCTCTACCCCAGCTGCAGCCAACATCTGGAGTGCAGAATATCAACAGAAGCCCCCAAATCAGTTTATGGTAAGATGATAGGGAAGGACTTAACAAGCTCTGGCTGATTTCAAGAAACCTGAGCCTTCCTCTTGCTATTTCCCCAAAGGGACTCTCTGCCCTTACCCTCGCTCTCTACCTTTTTCAAGGGTTTCTCAGATCCACCCTGTACAGCCAATGGGAGAATCTTGATTTCAGCCATGTTGCACATGCACAGGTAAAGAGGTCAGTCAGCAGAGATCTCAGAACCTGGGCTTGAACCTAACCTAGAGATCCCCCCATCTCCCCTCCCAACAGAGACAGCTGGTCTGGGTCCATCTTTGCTAACAGGAGACAGACTAGTTTGATTTCTTCATCCTGTTTTTTTCTCTCACTAAAACCCCAGAAACATGGGATTCTTCAAATTGCAAACCAAGGAAAAATCATGGCCTGAGAAACACTTGAGTCCTGCCTGCCCTGATTTTATATTCTCCTGGGGAATGGACTGTAAGCAAGAAGGTTATTCTTATATAGTGCAATCAGTTTCTGCTAAAACTGAGATGTTTTCAGTGAAAGGACTGAAAACATAGGCCTGTGTGTCAAGTCAGTGGGGCTTGAGGATGCCCAGGCCAGCTGGCATACAGGATGGCTGGATAGAAGACCATGCTTCATCACACACTCCTGCTTCCTCCCCATCTTCCTCAGCTGCACACTCCCATGGGAACACACTCAGCTGACTACAGGAGCTTTTCCATGCTACCGATGTCAGCTGAAGATGTGGTCTTCTTTGCTGAAGCTGCAGAAACTTTTTTTGCTCCGTTCCAAACTTCCCAGTGTGGTTGCTGGTGTGTGGACCAAGAGACCTGCTGTCAGATAAACACCTGCATGAGATGCAGGGCTTAAAATAATCCACCCTCCTGTCTCTGAGACCTTTTTGTGGGAAAGAATGCCCATTCTGGTACAACTCCCTTGCATGGGCATTTTATTCTAGAAGCTGAAGTCCTCAGTCTGGACGGAAGGTGAGTTCAGAACAGTCACATCAAAATTCATTGACTCTCCAGGAAGATCCTCATTGCTTCCTCATGCAGGCAAAGCCCTGAGGCTACAGCTGCCAGCACATGCCAAAGTTGGGATGCTGTCAGGGGAAGATGCAATTGCAACAAATATATGAGCTCCACTGTGTGTTTTGGGGAGGAGAGAAGAGAGTGGAATAATTAGCTTAGGAAACAATACACTAAATGGGAAAGAAGGGGGCAGTAGGAGAGACAGGACAGGAGGAAAAGGCTGGGGAAGGCTGGCATGAAGTGAAGCAGAGGTGAAGCAAAAATGCTCCAGAAATGAGCACCTTCCAGTGTAGGTTTGGCTGAATTTTCATTGCACTTGAAAAGGAGGCCCATGCTGCAGCCACCAGTGACCCTGCCAATGTAAACCTGCCATGATGCCACGGAAGCTTTCACTGGGATGAGCTGGTGAAAGGAGGAGGCAAATCCAGTCTAGAGCTTCACTGCACTTGCTGAGTGCCCAACCAACACTGCCAATATCCATCATTTTATCACAAGTCTCCTGGTGTTTGGCATATCTGTTAAAGCCTCTGTTCCTAGAGCTACAGTATTTTACAAGAATCTCTGTTTTCTTTTTTTCCCCTTTCTTTAATACACATTTCCAGCTTTGGCAGTGAACAAGGAAAGCTCGAAAATGTGATTTCTACAGACTAAGTGCCAAAAGACAAATTAAAATTAAATCTTTACTAAATCTCATAATGTTTTAAATGCTTGGGGGCTTCTTGTGCTATAAACTCTGTCCAAGACTCATGGGTCTTCTAGGACAGGAAGATGGGGAAACTGTGGCCCAGTTAGTTAAGCAGCTTGTCACAAACCAAACCATGTGCACATCAGCGTTCATTATTCTGGTAGTAGTAACAATTTGCACTCACTTAATAGCACACAGCAGAGAGTTTCAACGAGCTGAAAAGAGGTTTTTAATATCTACATCTCATTTTACAAATGGGGAAACCAGGACACATAGGATGAGAGAACTTGCTAAGATTTCACAGAAGGTCATCCAAAAATTCAGAAAGAAAAGTCAGGGATCCCCACCCCACCTGGACACATGCTTGCCTACTTGCAGATGCTGCCAGTGCCACTCACGGAAGCCAGAAACAGAAAACAGGAGCCAGACACTTCAATACATTTTGCCAAATAACTGCACAAACCCTGGTCCTTAAACTTTCTGAATACCACAAAGCTTATTCTCTCATTTTCAGACCCCGAATCCCAAATGCATTTCAATCATAAAGTTACAACAGGAGGCAATAAGATATACTGCTGCAAATGCCAGCTAGACAGCACTGTAATGATTTGATTTCACGTTATCATGGTCAAGATGAGACATGGCAGAGCCAATCCATTTTGGCTAATGACAATGAACCTACGCACCTACATACACACACATACACACATGCACATGCGTGGGGAAAGGCAGAAATGTCCTGACTGTCACCACAGTGAACCATAAAACCTCCCACAATTTCATTGTGATGGCAGCCACCAAACTCACATCCTCCAGCTTCAAAATCCTGGCTGTCTCCTGTCTGAAAAATCTCCCTTCGCTGTCGGCAGTGCAGAGCGAGTCTACAACAGCTAACTGAGCAGTCCTCTGGTTATATGTAGGAGTGCGTACATATGTACATATTCAGCAAGAACCCAGCCTGCACAATAGGGACCAGATTTCTGGAATGCTTCAGCTCCCATTTAGACGCTTGAATAAGTGGTCAGGTTTTCCAAAAAGCTAAACGCTGGGTATTGAGCTCTTTTGAAGATCTGGCCCTGACTACATGTGCTGAGCAACTGCATTCAAACTATTTCGAAAATCTGTCCCACAGAGACCAGTCTTCGTGCTCTGCTCAAAGGACTGCATTGAAACCAGAACCACCGCAGCCTGACGAGGAGCTCGACTGCACTTCTGCTCCACGTCCCCGCGTGCAGTCCCAGGCCGTGGCCACAGGCACACCTTGCTCCTCCGTTGTGGTTACCCAGCACTTCTCCCCATCCCATACCACATGCTCTCGAGGGTCTCTGTGTCATTTCTGCTCGGCCAGAGCAGCAACCCACAGGACCAGGCACCCAGGAGCCCTCTGGACTGCAGCCCTTAAGCTTTGCACAGTCTGGGTGTCCGCTGCCTTTGCACACCCAATAGCACCCATCTCCCACCCTCCAGTTACTCTCTTAATACTTTGGGGTACTCGGAAAGGCAACAGGATCTGACACCTTCTTCAATGTTACTAGAGAAATGCAGTGCCCTGTATTAAACAGACAGGACAATTAACTCCGTTACCCCATGGACAGACGGGACAGGCTGCCCCCAGTCTGGGGGACTGGTGGGAAGGTTACCCTGGCTGCCCACAGAGACCATGGCACTGAGTCTGTCAGGGTGCTCAGTCACTCCTGGCTATCTTTACCTGTGTTGACAGGCCCTTGGACAACCCGAGGCGTTCCCCAGCTTGCTCCAGAGGCTTTTAAATGTGTGGGTTCTCTCCAGGAACCGGAAGGCTCCAAATGCTTCCTGCAAGAGCCGCAGGGTGCAAAGGGAGGGGAGGGCAAAGGGAGAGGGGGGAACGCAGCACTTGGTCCCCTGCCTCTGAAATGTCCCCTCCCCACCTGGCTCTTCTGTGTCCAGCATTTCATCTCCCTGGCACACAGGCAGTCTCCTCTGCAAAACCCTCCTTCCAGGAAGCTTCACAGACAATATAGCCACTGCCAACAGCCCAGCCTGCCCACAGAGACCTGCCTGGCTGTGCCACGAAGCAGGAGTCAGGGGAGGAGGAGGAGGAGGGAGGGAAGATGCACTGCAAGAGCAGGAAACCTTTCAACACCCCCATCCCAAAGCAAAAGCCAAGCCCTACCTTGCAGCCGCTCGGTGCTCCCTGCAACAGGCTGGCCGGCTGGGCGAGCTGTGGTCTGCGGGGAACATGAACCTGCCCCCAGCAACGAACTTCACGGAAAACAAACTCTCCCCATGCAGGACTGAGCAGCTGGGGCTTGGCATGTGGGCATGGAGCAGGCCAGAGCTGCGGCGGGGGGAGCGTGGTTGCATCGCAGGGGGGGGGGCGTGCCAGCGACACAATCTCCCTTCAAGCTCCCCAGCGCAGGAGGAACGAAACAGGATCTCTCGCTGCCAAAAAGGGTTGTACACAGCTCCTCCTGCTCCCCCCGCCACCGCCGTCTCCCCTTCCCGGAGCCCCCTCTTCTAATCTGCTGGACACCAGCAATTGGATCATTAAAAGTAGATTGGGCAGGGGAAGGAGGGAGGGAAGAGCCGGGAGCTGAGAAGAGCCAAGTGGGCTCTACTGCTCCCTCCCTTCTTTCCCAGGCTCTCTGAACTCCCTCACCCGAAGGAGGAGGCCTGGCTCTGGGCTGCAGCCATGGCAGCCGCAGCGAGGAGGAAGACGGCACCGGGCAGAGGGACGCTAAGCCCCTGCCTGCAACCTCACTTGCACCAGGGCCGTGCTGGGGGATTTCACTGGTTTGCCTTGAGACACACTCCGAGTGCATGAAGAGTTTTTACAGAAGGACAGACGGCCAGGCCTCGCTGGGCTTTGTGTGCTCTCAAATTATTGCTGCATCCCCTGCTAATGGAAGGATTTGCTGGGGGCGGTTAAACACCCACATAATGAGAGGTCACAGAAAGCCAGTCAAGGATGCTATCAAACAAGGCTACTATAGCAAGATTAGAGCAGATTTACGTTCAGTACTCCTTTGCAAAAAATCTGTGCTGGTCTTAGAAGCAGCCACTTGCATCCCACTGGCAAAAAAAGTCCACTTTGCCCTTTGATGCCTGTGTGGACACAAATCTCCAAGAGGCAGACCTCCATTACCAACTTGAATGCAAACACAAAGCCCCTCACAGACCCACTAGGTTTAGATTTCAGCCCAGTACAACTTCTCCAGTGTGCTAAATATGCCAGGCTGGATCCTTGGCTCGTATCCTCCACTGGCATCAGGTCTAGACAGACAGGCTATGGCAGGGGGAAGGCAGGCTCTGCTGCGCATCTGCTCAGACGCCATGGGACCGGGGGCTCCTGCACTGCTCTGGCTGGTGCTAAAGGGGTAAGGGGGGCAGGACAGACACAGTCCCTGTACCCCAATAAAGAGTCATCCCCTGCTGTGGCTAGGGAAGCAGTTCAGGAGCTAAAGGTGTGTTATGACTGTGGAGAACTGGCTCTGTACCCAGACCTGAGGAACAACTGCTGGTGGGCTTACTTGCTCCAAGAGCCTGCTTCTCTTTCCTATGTCACTGGGCAGGGACCGTTCCTCTCATAACAAATGTCCCACATCCAAATTAAAAGTCCCCTGATTTTGCTTATGGGTTCCAGGTGTTCACTAAGAATAACACTGGACGAGTGTCTCCCTCCATGGGGTATACGCCTAAAAACGTTGTAGTACATGTGCTCCTGTCTGCTCCTGGTGTGACAAATTTCATTCCGCGGAGCGTGGTAATTTTTGTCTATGCATTTCAAGCAGACAATATAGGTGACAGAACATCTGTACTTCATTCAACCCCTGTGCGTCATCCAGCATTTTCTTGGTATTTAGCTATTGTTTTCTTTCTTTCTTTCTTCTTTCTTTTTTTAAACAAACAAACCCTGCAAAGGCTCCCACAGTGTAGAGCACACACATTGCAATACCAACCCCAAAGAAATAAATGGGGCTGGTTTTGCTAAGGCCTGGTATGTTCTGCAGAAAACCCAAAGCCTGGAGCTTTCCCATTTTCAGGACAGAGCAGAAGGAAATGCTTGGGCTGGTATCATTTGTGCCTGCAAGAGGCGGGGGATGCCAATGCTGGCTTGCAGTCCCACATCACAATTGTCCCTTGTTCCGCAGAGAACAAGACTCTTCACAAATGCTGAACTGTTTTACAGCAGGGCTTAGGAGTCCAAATCCCAAATCTTTGCTGTCTTACTGAAGCCACTGGGCTAAATCCTGTGCCCCTCACTTAGTCATTAACTCTGCCAGAGTTTTCCTCCGTAAAGCCTAAGTAAACAGCCCCAGCCCTGCACTGGAAGGGAGCTGTCAGGCACTGAGCTCCTTCTGGAGCGGAGAGCCATGAGCACCTGCAGCCTGAGGACTCACACATGCATTTTGCTCTGCCGCTGAGTGATCAGCTCCCCTGCAACGCCTCCGGTGCTGGGAGGACGGGACCAGCCAGCTGCACAGCTGGACAGGCTCAAGAAAAAGCTGTTCTACTTCAGGTCAGCACAGCAGCACGCCCAGTTCCCCTGAAACATGTGCAATTAGATCACGCACTGCTAGTCACGTTCTCCAAAACCACGTGGGAAGTAATGTTGCAACCCCCTTTTTGGGTACCCCTTCAAAAGGTCTCTGTTCCCGCACCGCCCCACACCCAGCCCTTCTTCCTTGCACTTCACAACCGCTCCCGGACCTGTAAACTCCCCAATGCCCCTGGAAGCCGACAGTGCCTTCCTTACCCTGCCCGTCTCAGCTGCTTTGCACACCTCGACCCCGCTTCCATGCTGACTCCCCCGCTCTAAGCGGAAGAAGTTGATTTTGCACTTGCGCTGCGGCCATGCCAAGCAATCCCGGCCCTGGAAGGGGCCTCCATCGCATCTGCGGCTCGCAAACCCGATGAGCCATCAGAAGGGGAGAGCGGTGAGGCAGCAGCGAGACGAAGTCTCTGCACGTTTGTGGGGAACCCAGAGGCTAACAGTAGTGGCGAGCGCCACTGAGAAGCCTATAAATAAATCCATATTACTCCTGTTTTCGCTCTCCCCCTGGCGCTGACCTGCTTTCCAACCACAGCCGGGAAGCAGCACCACCCCTGCTCCTACCTGCCAGGCACGTGACTGTGCTCCCACCCCTACCACCAGAAGCTGTGCAAATATAGAAACCCTCGTAGGGTCCCCAGCCTTGGATTTGCAGAGTCTGTCAGTTATAATTACAGCTGAGCTCTCCAAAGCTGCCGTCAATCACCCCGATCCTGCCCTCTCTCCCACCCCCTCTGCCTGCTTGTTGGCTAAAAATAGGACGTTCCAGTACAGCCGTTCACCTTGTGCCAAGCGCTTGCTCCCTGTCCATGGCACAGATGCTCCTTCTCCCTCCCGCCTCCTCCTCTCCTCGCAGCAGCTGAACACACAAGAGGAGTAAACATTCCCCATACGCTTTAGCCTTGTCGGCAGTAGGAAATTTACTGACTTGGTGTCGGCAGCAGGGTAGGCACCACTTTGTAAGTGAGGTTTGTCTTGTTTGCCCATGTATCAGGTATGGTTTGGGCAAGCTTCCCAAACACGTAACGGACATGGTGGGCAGCGTTTCAAACTGGATATTGTGGGATAACCTCTGTAAATAAAGAAGGAGATGGCTTTCCTGCCCACAGAATTTATGGACTCTCAGCTGGGCATGCCAGGAGGGTGTCAGTATTAACTGATGGCCGTACTGCTTTTGAAAGCCTAGATGCCCTTGTGCCCTGGAGACTGGGCTGAGATCCATCAGACTTAGGCCACATAACCCACTGGAGTGTCATCGGGCTGTTTCTGGATGTGGGTCACTATCATTACCATTCAAAATTGCTCACGCATCATGAGGATGCCTACTGCAACAAGACAAAAACAAACAAACAAAGAGGTAAACAGCCAGACACCTATGGCAAGACTTAAAAGACTCATGCTGCAATTTGCAGGGGTATCACCAATTGTGTTTATACAACAAGGTAAATTTGGCTTTTGGTATAGTGGAATATATCCAGAGGTTGCTTAGCAGAGTTAATTCTGGATTTCTGCTAACAAAAACAAGGATATGGCCCATATACTATTAAAAACTATCTGATCATACTGACAGTATCCCTGTAAAAGTTATTTCTTCTTCAGATCCTACTCCACTGCTTTGGACAGATGGGGTACAAAGGCGGGTGGCAGTACTATGTTGTGGATTCTTGATATTGCAAAAGCTGTATCAAGAGGTAGGGAAGATTTCTTATTCTGCTGCCACTTGCCTCAGAACCTGAATCCTCCAAAACACGTGTGTCCTGCCTTTAAGGGCTATTTATTGTTTTAAATAACAAATGCCTCACAAGCCTCCAGCCTCCTCATTTCTTTTGGTACGGACCCTTCCACACTGGAACCTGGACCCCTGTCAGAACCCAGGAGTCTGCTGGGATTCTGCCTTACACGTTCACTGCTGCTTTTCCTTGAAATATGAGCATTTGTCACGTGAGTCAGTTGGTTAATTATGAACCTTGGTGTGCTGTTAACATGTCCTGTAACACTGCAGCTGTTCTGATGAGTACATCTTAACCAGCAGAGTTAGATAACTACAGTACCAGTCAGATCCAACACGCAATGTTCTTTGAAATAATTGTTTAACAAAAATAAACTATTTTCACAGGTAGACTTGAAGCAGGTGGAAGCCCTGTGGCTCGTTAATCTGACTAACAAAGTACTACCTAGTTTATACTAATTATTGTTCTTGCCTACAATTAACCTGCTGGCCACAATGCTGATTACTAATCAGTATCTTTTTGTCCTTTAAAACTTGGACTCTGGGATCTGAGGACAATGACCTCCAGTTTATATTCTTGAGCTTCTCATTTAAAACCACAGCCAAACTACTTCCACACAGATCAACTCAGTAGCTGGAAACCATAGCACAATGTCATCCTCAGAGTGGACTTGCCACAAGACAGAAAAGGGAAAGTTGCACATTTCATAGGCACGTTCTGTCAGGACCCCTCTGGCATAATCTGAACATGCAAACTTGGCCTCACATTCCCCATGGCTGTGCTGCTCTATTTGCATACACATTTCTAGAGGCCTGTTTAAAAATGCAGCCACTCTTCAGATCTCTGACTGTGAAACTCTTCGCAGAGTCAGGGCTCACCTGAGGAGCCATCGGTGCTCTCTGCACGGTCTTCCCCCTCTCACCTCCATTCCACACTACTGTGCCTCTCTGGATTGACAAATTCTGTGCAGATCTTACCTTCTTTGGCCTTTCGTGGTGGGATACATGCTTCTCTTGAGCAGGCGATGTGGATCGACTCCTTCTTCCAGCAATGAAGGAGCTACCTCCAGAGTGACGTGAGGTCTTCTGAGGTAAGTGGGGAAAGGGAGAGGAGTTGGAGAACAGGAGAAAAAGAAAAAGAGAGAGAGAGAGGAAACAGTGTTACAGAGTCCAGCTTTCACTGTTACAGCCAGCAAAGTTACAGTAAATGGCTTGTCTACCACATGCAGGACCAAACTCTTTTTTGTACCAGATGCCCAGCCTGGTTCCTAATGTGGGGACCACAGAAGATA
Organism: Astur gentilis; assembly: GCF_929443795.1. Classification (NCBI taxonomy): domain Eukaryota; kingdom Metazoa; phylum Chordata; class Aves; order Accipitriformes; family Accipitridae; genus Astur; species Astur gentilis. The sequence goes on along the minus strand of NC_064884.1, from coordinate 45,323,641 downwards.
CCATACTAGGGGGCTTACGAACAGCATGTAGATCTAACTCCCCAAATCCTTTGTTCTTGGTGGCCCATGCACACTGACACTTGTACAAGAAAGGCACAGCTGCTAAGAGACCATTCTGTAAACAACAAGATAAACGGTAGCAGCAATGTTGCTTAGACAAGCCAGTCCTCCTGAACAGCAGTGTCTACCGTCAGTTTTGAGCGGAGCGTGGGGAGTGTGTGTGGAAGGAAGCCCTCCCTATTCTCAGACTCCAGGCACTAGCAGAAGTCCTGCTATCTGTCTCAGCATCAGTAAACTTGATACAGAGCTACACTTGTGTCACATACTGAGGGTACCTGAAGGGCAGGGAAGGTGTCCCCCAGTTTGACTTTGAGGGGAAGCTCAAGACATCAGTCACTGTATGTGACAGCACGGATAAGCAGGAAGAAAAGTGGAAAAAGCCAGCAACAAAGGAGCCACTGAGACATAAAGCTGTAGTGAGAGGATCAGTTTCCTTTTTGCTGGAGGGAGCAGAGCAGGTGTCTACTAATTATGCAGAACAGGAAAAGGGTTCCTCTTTTTCCTCTCAGTACTGTAATTAATAGGGGAAATCCTTTGCCCCAAATACCCCTCAAACAGTGAATGACTCTGTGTCTCTTCAGGGCTGTCTCTGTCCTCAGGCAGAAGTTCTGGCTGTTCCGTATTACCCTCCTGCCCAGGGTGCCTGAGCCATACCCCTAATTCCCTGGAGCGACAAAGATCATGGCTGCTCTCCTTTCTTGGGACTTACCTTTCAGCCATACAGAGTGGGTCAGGGAAGCCAAAACAGATGGGAAGAATTCAACCCCCAATTTTGAAAATGGGTTTAAAGCTGCTATAGAAATGCAAAATATAAATTAATCTTTATTCCTAAGTGACTCTGAATGGCTGAAAAGGGAAGCAGGCTGCAGGCCTTGTTTATGTGTTCTTGGTGTTTCTTACTGCTCTGAGCACAGACACAATCTAGGATGAATACAAGCGTTTTATGCCACAAAAAACCTCCATTGCGGGGATGAAGAAACTCACCATTTTATTGAAGTGGTACTTGCAGTAGCCACAATATTTGACATTGTCGACTTCTAGGACTTCCTCTTCACATAAGAGGCCAGCCATCTGGGCACTGAAATACACGCAATTAGGAGGAGGATAAAGCAAATTGTACAGCGAGACCACATATCCCATCAAAGGGCAAAGAATAGTTCAGAATACCCAGGCAGGGTCTTGAAGTTTCCTGTTCTGCTTGTAAATGGTATGCAAGGAGGGGAAAAAAGTTCAGACTATTTTTAATTCATATTCAGATCTTCAAAATTGTCAGTACTTTTCTAGCAGACTGTTTTGCAATTTTTGTTTTTCTTAAGGGAGGCTGGGAGACCAGTAACAATTCCAGCAAAAGACATATCATGAGCAAGGATCCATGTAATGCTGGGAATCTCCCTGTTCTGCTGATAGGCAATGTTGTTTTCAGGCTGCAAGGGTAGGTGAGGATATCAGCCCTTAAAATCACATCATCTAGATGATACTCTTGCATATGCTCTGCTGGAGAAGGAACATTCCTGGGTTGTGACTCACCTCTTCTCTTCTTGGATTCCACATAGTCTTAGGGAAATCCCCAGCCTTCGTTCTCAGCAGGGAAGGCTCACTGCTGAAACCTCAGCCTTCCTGGGGAAGTTCCCCTCACAAACTCAGCAAGGATGAGATACTCCTTGCACAAAATAAACCCAGGGTGATTAGCCCAACTCCCCACACAACCCATTTAGTGCAGCCTCAAAGCCGCAACAGCAAAACCAATAGCTGGGGCTATTCTTGGGGTGATGCTGTGGGGAACTCACCAGGTGACATGGAAAGCTTGCCGGCAGCCATGTCGGTTACAGGCCATGCACGCTCCAGAGGCTGCTTTGCTCTCCCTGCCCTGCTCTTCACAGATGTAGCAGGTCTGCAAAAAAAAAAAAAGTAAAAGTGTTCACTCAAAGAAGCAGACAAAATGTCTGCTTCACTCTCACTGTTCACCAGGAGACAAAGCCTTCAAGAACTCATAACTCTGTGGCTAGTCATCTCCCTCCTATGACAACAGCTCTGGGTTATTTCTCAGTGGCATGCACAAAACTCATGCATCTTCTTTTTCTCCCCAAATAACAACTGTGTCAGATCAAAATGTGGAGTAACCAACATGCAACTCCCAAGGTGGAGATTGTTCAAGTTGTAGGGAGTTGGGCAAGAGAAAAACAGAGGACCAAAAGGGTATTTACAAGAACAGGGATTTACTTTGTAAGTTATTTTTAAAGGAATCTGAGTACCTGGAAATTCAAATAAATTGGATGGGAGATGTGGTAGGATAAGATGACCCCAAAAAGCCAAGGTGGGGTAGGTACACTTGGGGCAGCAGGAGAAAGAGATGGCCTTACCTTGTTGAAGCGGTCGTGGGGTACATACTGCAGGACAATTGGCTCCATGGTGAGCACGTTGGCAAACTGCACCTCTGGGATGTACAAAGCACAGACGACATGGGCCCACCCTGGGGAAGCAAACAAGACAGAGAGTGGAGATTCACATGGGACAACGCAGAAGAGTCTTAAACTCAGACAGGGCTGCAGACAAGCATGGGAGGGAGAGAACGAAGAGAGTGTAGGAAGGGAGCCAACTTAAGTTAGATGTTAGATTTGAAATACTGCTTGTTCTAACTTGGTTAGGAATCAAATCCTTTGTGGGTGAAAGATAGACGGATACCACCTCCAGATTAAATAAGAAAGCAGAGATTTCTTTGGGAAAAGAAATGTGCAACGCTCATCGTTCTTAAAAGCACCCCCTCAGGACTTGAGACCCGGAGCTGAAGACCTAACCAAACCCAGGAAAAGCATCCAAGCAGTAAATGATGCTGATGGGAGAGGTTTGACGTGTAGTCCCATGCCACTATAAACAAAGCTCTCTTTATTGGCTGTTATCAACGGCTAAAGAAGGCTCTTTTTCAGCAAGCCAAGTTAGATCAGAATCTAAATCCACCAAGACACTCCCCAAATCAGATGTGTAAGTTGAAATTCCATCTGGTCAGCAGAGAACTGAGAAAGTTTGAAGGTCAGGAGCCTTAGGGGGCTGATCCATACCAGTATGGCTACTGCACTGGAAGGATTTAGCTAGAATTAGGATGGATTCACCTGGGCAGGTGGAACCAAACTTCATGATTACAGAATCATACAGCACTGTAAGTACTTGGGCTATATAATTCTGTACAGTGACATGGTTGTAACACTTCTTGTGCCCGTCTACACAGACCTGATCAAACCATGCAGTAACATGTCTGGAAGAAGATGCTGTGTTATTATAAACCAATCCCCCAACACAATACTTGTGCTATTGCACTAAGGCTCTTGGCACTTATGACCAGCTCTAGCAGATGCTTCTACAAAATACCCTGGACTTAGCACTTCTTCTTTAAGTATGGGATCTATCAGAATAAAGACCTCTTGCCTAATTTAACCCTTTGTGTATTAAGGTAAGTGGCAGGCAGGTACAGAAGCCTTTCTGAAAAATAAGATTTTGAGAAAAATTAAGTTTGATCTATACAGCCAGCAGCATCAATAGCTGCAAGCTCTGACAACTGAAATCAGACTCCATGGTACTTCACAGCACCAGAGGCTGAGAAGCATCAATGATGAGCAGATAAGACCTGCAGAGAAAAACATCTTTACTGCGTCCTGTCCCTGCTCTCAGATGGGTACTCAAGGCTGAGGCTCTCTTAACTCGAGGATCACACTGCTGCTGTGCAAGCATGCAGCAAATAACACTGCAACTTCCACATTTCTGTAAACAATGCCAGATCATGCACTGATTCCTGCGAGGTTAAACTCAAGGAACTGCACATTTCAGGGGCTGTGCTCTGATGCCAGCCAGAGGTCAGGCAGGTTCCCTCCCAGGGAAAGGTCTTCTCACTGTGATGGTTTAAAAAAGTGAAGTTTTTGTAAGAAAAAGGTAGAGTGTTTTCATTCCTCTGGAGCCTCCAACCTTCCCTTTCTGGTGACATAGGCTCAGAAATGAATTATTTTGCGCCCGGGACAGCTGCCGAGTCCCCAGAAGCTCTGCATGACATACCCGGCTCTGCGCAGAGGTACTCACCTCCGTTGTCGGTCCGTTTCAGGGCTCCATCTTTGTGGGGACACAGTTCACATCTCTTGAAATTAAGCAGAAACAACAAGTTTAATCTAACTCCCAGGGGCGTGGGGCCAGAAAAGAGATGATTCATTTACAACATGGTTATGAAAGATGGGGCTGCTTTCAAAGAGAGGAAGTGGAAGAAGGGCTGAGGGCGGTTTGGGTGCAAAAAGATACTCTGACACAGCTCAATATCGTCCTGTCTGACGGGGACGTGTTTAAAGCCTCAGTCCAAGAGCCACAGGGCTACAAGCGAACCTTGACTTTCACGGGGCTTTTAACAAAAAAAAAAAGTTTTAGACTTTGTGGTTGGGGAGTAAAACTGAAAACCATGACTCAGAGAGCAGAAGGCAAATAAAAAGAAGCCATTATCTATCTTGGTCTCTTTCCTTCCTTCCTTCTCTCGTGACATTTTTTCCACTCTCATGAGAGGCGGGAGAGGCTGTCGTGACATTTTTGCTGGCAGGGCGTGGGGGGCCATGGCGAGCCTGGCCCCAATAGCTGGGACTGGCAAGTGGGCACCCTGCTTTCCCCCAAACCCAGCACTGGGGGTGGCTGAGGTGTAATGGAGAAGGCGTGAGGGGAACGTCAGCACCAGAGAGTCCCTGCCGCCCGGGAGGGTGGAGGAAGCTCCCTCAGGCGCCATCATGCCGGGCAGGAGGCCGCAGGCCCAGCACCGTGGTGGGCTGTGAGGGACAGAAGCGACCCTGTGCCCCTTTCCATGCCCGGCCACTAATGGTTGCTTTTGGGGAAAACCATGAGGGGGAGACACGTTGTGTCCTCCACCGGGGACCAGCAGCCGCAAGGTGATCGGAGATGAGGCCCCCTCACGCCAGGTCTCCCGGGGCAGGAAGGCCTCCAAGGCCAGCGGCGGCCCCAAACCTGCCGAAGGGTCTCCCCTCATGGCCAGGGCGGGAACGCGCCTCACCTCCCCACCACACACACCCGGCGAGCGGATGGGGAGAGTCCGGCCAGACGGGACGGCAAGAGCCGGGGAAACCCAGCGCCACGGCCCTCGGCGCCATTCCTCGCCTCACAGCGGACCGCGAGGCCTCGCGCTCGTTTTTCCCGCCTTGCTAATTTCAGCCCTGCCCGGCCATCGTCGGCCGATCGCCACGTAGCCATAACACCCTTTTGAAGCGTTGGTGGAAGGTGGGGTGGTTTCGGGGCGCGTTGCCACACATGGGGGAACACGCTCCCAGCCCTGAGGGCTTCTCCTGGGTTGAGCCGCCCGAAAACGGTTGCTGTCTTCTCATGGCATCGCTCAGGGAAAAATGTCTATGTGCTTTTTGTTTTCTTTGACTTTAAAAAAGGCCCGAAAACCTGCGAGGCGCAAAACTTTTCCTGCCCCAGTAGAAACGTCCAATTTGTTAAAACAAACAAAACAAAACAAAAAAAACCCTGCTTTTCTGTGAAAAATGTGCCTCGTCAGAAAGTTTTGAAATGAGGTGCCCGGTGTCAAAGCGAGACGGTGGGCTGAGCACGTGGGACCTGGTGCTCTCGCCTGCCCGTGCTTTGCCGTGATTGCTCTGCTCTGGCAAGCGTAACAGGGCAGGTGCTCCACGCCACGAAAAACACCGATATATTGAGCAATAACTGGCCGTGAGCAAAAGCCTCTGCCACTAAGTAGTCCCTGAGGACCTTCCACAAAGGTGGTTTTCCTCAAGCAAGATTTCCTCTGCTGAAATTTTACCTGCTGGACAGACGGGCACAATAAATAGGATTGCAAGGCAACGGGCAGCAGAGAGGCTCAGCCCGATCTTCGGAACACTTTCGTGGGAGTTAAGCATGCGGGGCTGTCAAACAGGCACCTTTGGCAAGCACGAAATCCCCGTGATAACATATAAATAAGAGATGAGGGGACAAAGACCAGTGTTGTCATCAGCAGCCCACCTCGCTGTCCCTGCAACTTAGTTTGAAATATGGATGGATGACCACAGGAGGTGTTTCTCACTGCTCCTGGTTAGGTCCGGGCTGCCAGAGGGCTGGAGAGCTGCTCTCACAATTACTATGGAAAGCCCGGCAAAGCCAAGACAGAAAAAGAACTGGGTTAACTGAGACACTGTAATAAGAAATTTGCACTTGAAAAGGCCCCTCCGCTCTCCCCTCCACCCCTCAGATCAAAGCGGCTCTCCCACCATGCGATTAGCAAAGCTCTGATTGTAACAAGAGGGGTTAACAGCTCCATCGGCCCCACACAAGACTTTTAATAGCCCTGCCTCGAAATGACAGCTAAAGCCTTCACATGATCCCTCACATGAGTGCCCTCTGGCCATTGCAGCTCACCGGGCTTCCTAGACAATTTGATTACAAAGTGGATGGGCTTTCAGTTGCTTACTGTAAGCACAATAGCATCCACAGCATCCTTTAGGGAACTGAGCATCTGAGGAGGGGTTACGAGCAGGGATTAGTGGTACCTCTTCCTTTTATTCAACCTGCACAGGCCAAGGCAGTCTCCGGGGTTTTTTTATTTCAACTCTGGGAAAAGAGCAGAGCTTGGCTGATTTAAACCAGGTTGTAATGGGTAAGGTTAGAGCTCCTGACCCTTAGGGCTTCTAACTCCAGGATCTACCTACCACCAAGCGACTACACCTGTCAACTGAAAGTTAGGGCTCCTGAGCTCTCTTTCCAAAGCTGAAGAGGGGATGGAGTCCATCTCTCCAAAGGAGAGACACAGAAATCAGGAGACCTGTGTTTTAAAACACCTGTGAAGAAGTGCAATATTCTCCACGCCTCTGTATCTCATTTTCAAAGCAAAAGCATCAATATTTAGTCAATAAATATGGACAAAGCTTGTAAACTGCTTTAAGATTCTTCTGTGAAGGCAGATGTGGAAAGAAAAACATCGTTGTTTTTCAAAGGAATTTACCACGCAGTCATTATGAAAGAAATACGAATATCAATTCATCCTGCTGCTGTTGTCAATGTATTTTGCACTCAGATAGCAGCATCTCTCCTTCAAGATCCTCAAGGCAGTGTCTGCAGGCTGATAACGCCCCTTTTACAGCTGGAGAAAGCCAGGCACAGATAGGTGCCGTGAAACCCTAGGGCAGTGGAAGAGTCATACCCTCCAGCCTTGCTGGACCACGGAGCCCAAATTCAAAGTGTTTTAGTAACAGAGCCATGCACAGATCTCATAAGACCTGACTCATTTCCCTTACTCTGATCATGCTGTTCTCTACATCAAAGAGCTAGATTCTTTTTAAGTATTTACCCATCTGCGTGTCTGTTGCTATGACTGCTGGTGTTTAACTGAAAAGGTGAGGGATTTGGATAGGAAATCATCCCCAGCTCTGCTTAGGAAGGAAGATTATCACTGTTCAGTTATTATAGTAGCAGGGCTGAATGCCACAGGACTGAATGGCATGACTGAAGCCCACCATGCATTGTCTAACAGATTTCACTGAGGGCGAGTTAAATAAGGAGCCACCTGCAGGGGTATTGTTTTCTTGATACCTCAGAGGCAGTCTGAAGTGTGTAATGTGCAAGTGAAAAGTTACAGTCCTTGCAATGAGCACAGGTGAGGAGGACTTGTGTGTACATGTATTACTACAGCTTACATTGAATTGTAGCTAACGCTGAAGAGCTTCTCTCTGCCTGCACGGTTGGGAGAGCCGGGGGAAGGAGGCCCATGAAATCCAAATTCCTTTCTTTGCTACGAAACTATCTGCAGGATGTAAAACCACTCAAAGACACATTTGATCTTCTTTACTGCAGCACACATAAAAGCAGCATCTTACAATGGGAAAAGAGCTCAGGTCTGAAAGTCTGGTCTTGTTTACACTCCCACTTCAATGAGGAATGAGTTAATGCAATGTAGAAAGCATGGTACAGATACCTAATTCCCCCATTCGCTCATCTTTGCCAAGTTCTTTGCCCATCTGTGAAACAGATTAAACTTTTGTACTGCAGCAAGCAGAGAGCCCAGCTGAGATGAAGCACGCTATTTGCTCAGGCCTGCACAGATACGCACATTCAGAGGTCACCTACATCAGTTTCGCTAGGTGTGTACTTTAGAAAAGATTTAGCTAAACCAGTTCCAAAGGCAGCACAGGCATTAATAAATGTTGTTTGTGCTGACTGAGGCCTTCTGTACTTAAGGAACGCCGAAGTTTAATTTAAATCCATCTTTAAGGAAGCGAAGGGAGGAAGCTATCCCAGATTTACTGTATGGCAAAAGAGGCACCTCTGGCATAACTAACGTGTTAAAGATCTACACCCCAGTGCCTCAGTAGTTGGTTGGTGCAGCCGTATCTGATGAGGGCTCACATGGGAAGTTATTGCAGAGTAGCTGGTGTGCTATAAACTCACAGCCTAGTCTACTGCACAAATAACTTCGCCACATAGACAGACCTAAGAGGCAGTCCTGGCCTGATTGTTTCCACTTTCCTGCCTTACCGGGAAATGCCAGAATTAATTAAGAACATTTGTAAAGTGTTCTATACTGCTAAATTGCTACTTAGACAGAAACTAAACCCTGATCCAGCTTCCTGTCATTTTCTCTGCTGTTTTACAAACTCTGAAGACTTTATGCAGGAGACCGTTGCTGTGAGATATGAATGCCAATCCATCCTGTCAGTCAGTATGATAACTATATGACAGTATAGCAGCATCTCAGGTGATGCCAACTTCCCTCCACTCCAAAACTTCCTGAGGAGCTGAATAGAAAAAACAGCAGGGAAACCACGTTTTAGAAGAATGCAATTAGTTTTTTAAAAGATTGAGGTCTCTAGACTCAAAAATTTTGTCACTGATAACTTGCTTAAAAGCACCTCTGGCAGCATCTTCATCAAAATGGCTAATAGCATTGTATAAAATTGCTTGATACAATTATTCCTATTGGACAAACAAGATATAGCAGGTTACAGGCAGAGCTGGGATTACAATCACAGTAGTGCTGAAATGCCAGGCTCTGTCACTTTTGCCAGGGGACCACACTGGTTCCAGCAGAGACAGGAAGGGCATCGAATGAACCTATTTAGCGTAAGTACAAGCGTGCTTCGTACTCACCACCCTGGCGGCTCTCTCCTGAGATTCACATTTCCGACAGAACCAGGGTCCGGTAGGAACCTGGACAATTCCATAGCAAGCTGGAAGAGAAGCAAAGAGAGATCATTAGACCAACTGTAAATCGACTGTTTAATTTCTCAGGTGTATATAAAAGTTTGCCAGAGCTGTTATCAGTCAGATATGGGTGACAAAACCAAAAATTACAACTACGCAGCATTTTATTCCTCTTTCTAGTTTCCATAGCCAGCAACAGCAGACTGCCTTTTGCAACGGGTCCAGTGTTATACATTTATTCCAGTTTTCAAACAAGCTCATGCCCAGTATCAAAAATTCTTATGAAAATGTGGCCTAAGTGGGAATCGAGTGCTTCATAAACTGTGTCTAATTCTGGTCTAGCAAACACAAATGGAACAATTTCTTACCCCTTAACTTTTCAAGTGTCACTAGTGATCTAAATATAAAATTACGAAATGGATGGCTATGAAGCACCTTAACCATAATTAGGACTAAGAGAAAATCTCAGCATCATGAAGCAAATCATCTCAGTGAGAATTCAGACAGACACCAAGCGAAACTCCCATTTCTTCTGCACACCCTCAAGTCTGTAAGTCACACCCAGCGGCAGCCTTTTGCAGCATGCTTCCAAGATCACTGAATTCAGGCTTTTTAGGACTACTCCTGGGAACAGGTTCTATGTCAATGCAAATTTCCAGCTGATAACCCGACAAAGCTGCTGCTTTTGCAAAGCTATAGTGCACGTCCCTCTTGCTTTCTACATCACTCTTGATGCTCTCAGGGTCTCCCTCTGCAAGCTGCAGCTCCCAGTTCTCTAAAATTAGCTCCCTTCTCTGATGGGGCAATGTGGCTTGAAGACTGTTCACCTTCTTTGGCCATCTTCACCATCTAACCATCCCAGGATGGTCTTTGCAAGTCCCAAAGGAAGCGTTTCTGACCCTGAAAGGGCTCTTAGCCACCACGCAGGTGGGTTTAAAGCAACAGAGGCTGGAAAAGATAGCGGTAAGAAGTAAGGCTATGCATCTCAGACGAGGGTATAGAAGTCTCCTAGGGAAGAACAAATTATATCTTCCTTATTCCACCTTCAAATGCAAACTGGCGGTTGGAATGGAATCCCAGTCACTTGAGACATTTGAAACTAGGTTGGACAAAGCATCTGAAAATATCCTGCTGAAAGCAATCCTGTGATGTTCCCTGGGGGATGGACCAGACACGACCCGCAATAGGTTCTCTCCATCTCTCTAATGTCTATTATTCCACATCAGCCAGGAAAACGAATGCAATTGTAGAGTTAAACCAAAAGAGCTGACTGCAAGATGAGCCAAGGCGTACCCATAAGAAAATAGAAACTACATGAAAGCAATGACAGAGGAGCCTGCCTTGGGTCCATCTTTAGCAGTGGGCTTAGGGCCAAAAGCAAGCACTCAGCTGGAGCCAGTGCAAGCTTCTGTGCCCACTGCTTCAAAAAGGAAGAAAACAAGGAAGAAAACAAGGAAAAATGCGGAACATTAAGTAAGGCAGAGTTGAAGATATGGTTTGTAAATGTTCTTAACTATCTTATTAGAGTCTTAATTCGCAATCAGATGTTTTTGTTAACATTTTGAATTTTTTACTGGAAGGGTAAGATTTCTAACCATCGTCACAGGAATGGTACTGGTATTTTTAAGAAATCAGCCCTAATGTGTAGCTATAATGTACCTTTTAAAAAAATACAGGGTTCTCTATTTAACTGTACAATCATTTCAAAAGGTAACTTTGGGTTTGCAGATATTCAAGCAGTACAAAGAGATACCAAACCCAGTGTGTGATTGCATGGAATGAGACTAGATGACCTAGATGATCCTCTACAGTGGTTTGTTTCTATTTAAGAAATAAAAGCCTACCAAAACACTACACTACTGCTAGATTTATAGGCAGGCTTTAAAAAGAGGGTTGAAGAACATCCACTACACATTGCTACACTCCTTATGAATTACTATATCCTGAAGGACTCTTACAAGACCTAAACAGACAGTTGTGTTTCCAAACACACAAGCGGTGCCCTCCCTGAGACTTTTCTAACATGCGCTAACTCTACCAAAACAATGCTACGCGCCCGCTTCCCCGCCGCTGCAGCAAACACATCCAGTCTCCGAACCTGCGCGGGCCTAGAAACAGGCACCCTAAAAGAATAAAAGCATTGTACATTTGAAACTGTTCTTGCACATTTGAAACTGTTCTTGCCTGAAAACAGAAGTGTTTATATTAATCTTGGGAGTGGGCATAAGGATGCCCTTTATCTCCCTCCAAAAAAGAGAGCGATGATCTAGCATGGGGTTTGATAAATAACGGGAAGAACGGAACACTTACGCCAGCAAAATTCAAACAGAAAGAAGAGTTCCTCCAGAGAGACCCTTACATGCTGCCGGGTCACTCAGCCTGGAGAGGTTGCCTGATGACAGGAGACACCCAAGCATCGCTTCCGAATGAAGAGAAATCCCCCGCAAGTTTTGCTTCCTCCTTTTAACTCCTCTTCAGTCACTTGGTTGTAAGCGACTTCTTACTAAAGCCGTGAGCGCGGACACACCAAACACACGAAAAGCTAAAGAAAGCCCAACCTACAGACCCAGAGACCTGCGCCTGACAGGCGGGCAGAGGCAGAGCAGGACACATTCACAGCTGGAGACAGGAGCGTGCATCAAGACACCGAGGGAGAGATTGTACAGGAAGAGGCTGGAGATGGGCTGGTAGATGGATAGGATAATAATAGATGGAAAAACAGACATGCCAGATGAGACCAGAAACCTTCGTGTTATTCAAAACAAACCAACCAGGATAATCACCGTGCCTTTCTGCTGGATTAGAACGAAAGCAAATACATTTTATTTTTTAATTTTTTTTTTTTAATTTTTTTTTTTGGTGTGTGTTCAGAGACCCGGGGACAAACTTTCCAGTCCGATACCGTGTGTTAGGGGCGTGCTCCAAGTCATTTAAAATGCAAATAGCCCATATCTCGGGGAGGGGGGAGGAGGAGGAGGAGGAGGAGGAGGAGGAGGAGAAGGGCTGCCTTCCTCCCTGCCCTTGGAGGAGGCAGCTCCGGGCCCCGCGGCCGCCCCCGGGGGGGGTTACCCGGGGCCATGTGCGGCAGCGGGCCGAACCGAGGGCACCGGACCGCCCCGGGGGGGGTGGGCTGCGGTTCTTCCCGACCCGGCGCTGCCCTCCTCCCGGCCCGGGGCTCGCCAGCCCGTCCTTCCCGGGGCACCGGGGAGGGGGAGACCCAGCTCCATCGCCCCCCCCGCGGAAGGAAGCGGCCGGCCGGCCCTCGGTAACGAGCACCCCCCGAGCACCGGCAGCTTCGTACCCCCACCGCGGGGGGGGCTAATAGCCAACTCCGCTCCCCTCCTCGCCCCCAGCACCCCGCGCTCCCCCCCCAACCCCCACCCGGCTCCTCCGCCGAGCCAGGCCAGCGGCGACACCGTTATTTTGAACAATAGGGATAAAACAAAGCCCCCCCCCCCCCCCCAACCTCCCCCGCCGCCGCCTCCGCACCACCACCACCACCCCCGGCCTCCCCGGGGCGCCCGGGGAAGAAGAAGAAGGAGGAGGAGAAGGAGGCGGCGGCGGCGTCTCCCCCGGCCCCGCTGTGCCCCGGTGCTGGCGGCGGCGGCGGCGGGGCCGCCCCCCCCCCCTCCCCGGTGCCTTACCTTGGTGCACCGCCACATTGCAGCCGTGCCCGTCGCAGTACACCAGCGGGTTCTCCGCCCAGCCCCGCTCATCAGAACAGACACAGCAGCCTCCCACCATCTCCTTCATACTTCCATGAGGGTTTCCTTCCCCCCCCCCCCCGCCTCCCTCTACGCACACACTCCTCCCTCCTCCTCCTCCTCCTCCTCTTCTCCTCCTCCTCCGCGCTCCCCCCTCCCCGCTCGCAGCCTGCCTTTCACACGGCCGCCCCGCCAAGGGAACGGGGTGTCCGACCCCCCGTGTGGTGGCAGAGCGGAGCCGGGCGGTGCTCGGGGGGGGACCCGGGGGCGGCGAGCCCCCGCCCCGCACGCTCGCCCCGCGCCCATGCACACGCACGGGGGGACACGGACACACACAAACCCACACCCCCCCCCTCCAGCTTCAGCCTCCCGCCTATACAATCATGGCAGCGCCGCCCGCATGCTCCGGTAAAATTTGAGGTTCAGGGATTGCAGGCTGGTTGGGTCGGGTGTATTTCTTTGCGTGCCTCTGGGTGTGTGAGATTAAAAAAAAAATATTTATTTTTTTTTTTAACCCACCTCCCCGCCCCGGCCGCTTCTTTCTTTATGTTTTTTTGCTCGCCCCCACCACCCCCACTACCCCCCACCCCGAGCAAACCGAGTAGGAATCCGAGTGTGCACCCGTGTGTGCAAACCGCTGGATGCGTGCCCGAGCCAGTCAACATGGATCGCTCCGGAGTGATGAGTTGGGACCGTTCCGTAAATCCTATTATCTCTGCAATTCCTCTCTGACAGATCGGGGCTCCGCGAGCGCCACCGCCTGTCCTGCTCTCGGAGGCTCCTGGAGGAGGTTTTAACCCGTTGGCACCTGTTTTGTTCTCTTTAGGGAGAAAAATGCCCCTTTGGAGGTTCATGCCCAGCAGGACAAGCGTCAGAAATCGGCTGGAAATCGGTAAAAAGAAATAATCCTAAAGTATAGTGAGTAATGCTGTATGGGATTGCACCTGCGGGTCCCCTAAGGCCGCCCAGTATCATGAGAAACAGCCCTTGCCTTGGACACATCATCCAGAACGGACAAGGAGAAATGAGGAGAACCCAAGCACAGAGCACAAAAATAATTACATCTTAGGAAAGAGGCCTAGAAGGAACCCAAAGAACGCGTTCCTATGGCTCCAGCTCTACCTGAAATCATCTGCCTGAGGACACAGCAGCTCTGAGGGAAGAGAGCCCAGGTCTCATGATCTCTCCTGTAGGTCCGTACCCAGCGACCACGCTGTCCTCATGAAAAAAAGGAAGTGCCCCATGCCAGACAGGGCAAAGAATCAGTAGAAAACATAACAGTGGTTTTTTTGCCTGCATTGATAACGAAAAAAGATGTCCTCTTAAGCTGCTGTACTGTATAGTTCTGTTATAGTAGGGCTTTTTGTAGGGCTGATGGAGGAACGGTGTACAGGAACTTCAATAAAAAGGTGCATAAAAAGGGGCCTGATCTGCATTACTACTTTTCAATTCTGTTCCTGTAAATCCTTGGTGTTTTAAAAAAGAAGCGTTGTAAATTATATCAAAAGGAGAGTATTGTATCCTGCTTAGGAACTGTATGGAGTTTATGGAATCACAGCTACCTGAAAGCTTTTTTCCCCATTCTTTGTGGGTTGTGAGCGCTGAAGAGGGATGGTCGTGGTAGTGAAAGAAACACGAAGAAAAAAAAAAAATCAAAAGCTGTTCTCTCTGCTTCCAGGAGTAGGCACTTAAAATTGTTTTCAGATGCTGGCATGTATGTGAGTAGCCAGGAGGTCGTATCTTTACTCAAAAGTCAGTCTTCAAAGCCATCAAGGTTTCTGCAGAAAGATGCCCTCCTGGAACACAACCTCAGCAGGTCTGTTCTCCTGCCTGCAAGCGCGTCGCTGCAGTGACTCCACGGGAACTATTCCTGATTTACGGCAGCTTAAATAAGACCAGAAAAGGTGTCAATGTCTCTTAGACTGGCGACCCTCTTCTTGCTCAAAGTGTTTCCCTTGTGACAGGTTGTCTTTGAAAGGTCGGCATATCCCATCATATAGCGTCTTTTAAAAAAATCTTCTCATCAGAGAGCAGAGAGGAAACCCATTCCAACAGCCCTAATAATCACCAGTTTAGCATCCTTTATATTGCACCTGTTCAAGCGTTACATCAAGGGGCTGGAAGGCAGACGGCTCCCTGAGAAGCTGCCTGCTGGGTTGCTGTCTTCCTTTTATTGCATTCCTTTGAGAGTCACAGGGGCAGACAATACGTTCACCACATTGCTGGAAATTCACTGAGCCTTAGCTCACTTTTCTGGGAGGGTTTCCCCTCCTCTCCCCCTCTTTTTTTTCTTTTATCTATTGTGTTATGAACTTGTTTAAAAGAAAAGGGGGAAAATCTGGCTGGTTGCCTTTGTAACCTGAAGGAGATCCTTGCGGTTTAAGATTGTCTTAGACTACAGGACAAAATGCTAAACATCCGCCATCCCCTGACGGTCTTGGTTCCAGTTGGCCATGCTAGCAGACACTTGGACTTGAACTGCAAATTTGCCTTTAGGGGATTAAGTTCCAATTTACATAACTAATCCCTGTGGTGAGGAAAGGCTAGGCCGGGGAGGAAAGGGCATGACGGTTTCTTGAGAAAAATTTGGGGGAAAGTTACAACTGCGAAAACTGAGACATGGAGATATTTAGTTTATACTGTTCATTTGTTATTTTATCAGTCAGCGTTTTTAAAATGTGGCCGTATGTAGGAAGCAAGCAAAATGAAAGTGATATGTACTGACTCATGGGAACCAATATCCTTGTGTTATCTCAGTAATAACTGCAGACCTAAGTTACAGAAGTTGTTACTAAACTTAGTCGTTTACTACTATATCTAGAAAATTGTGGATAAGGGAGCTGGGCTTCTCCGCAGGCTCATACATCACGAACAGAGCTGTTAGCCTTATCTCTGTCTGCAGAGTCTTTGTTACAGATGATCTTTCATTTTCAGGGGGATCCTTTGCATTTACTTGATTAATATTTAAAAATAATGTAAACTTAGTTATCATCTAAGTGCCTGACATGGAAATTCTTCAGATATAATAAATAAAATACCCTTACTAGGGTGTAAGGCCATATCATTGCATTTTCCAGATTATTCATCCTTCAGCTATTTTATCTATAAAATACATACGTCCTATGTTAAAGAAAAGAACAAAAAAAAAAAAAAAAAGAAAGAAAATTTATCTTTCTTATGATAACTCCATGTGCTCTTAGGAAATTTAGACTGATCTATATTAGAGAAGCGCTTATGGCCTAGCTTACACAAAGGGTCGATGCAAGGAAACACTGGGATGTACATACTTAATGGCTTGCAGTGATAGATTGCCTCTCTGCACAGTATCCCAGCCTTTTCCAACAGCTTCTCCTGGGAATGAAGACTCTTCCTTCCTTCATTTATGGGGAAACTGTCACTTGAGATTATCATGAGTAAGGACTGTAATTTATCTGATTCCAAGGAGGGCTAAAACTTGCCTATTTGTGGGCAGGCAAATCTGCGCCCCTGTTTAACAAACCTGTTTGCTCTATCAGATTTTATCTTATTCCTCTTGGGCAGGTTGGAGGAAGGGGGAATTGTGCAGATAAGAGTAATAATCCTCCCTAGGCAGCCAAATTCCTTCGAGTCCCTAGCAAGAACCGCTACTTTAAAGTATAAATCTCTTTAAAGTATAAATCTCTCAGCTGGAACTGCGGGATCAGTTCCACAGATAGCAGCAGCAAAGTCTTATCCTCTGTTAGCAGCAGCCACCAGGGACAACGTGACATAATCAGAGAACTCTCCAAACCATATCTCTTTCAGAAAGTTGTTTTCCCATTTCAGACCAAACTTTTCATCCTTCTCACGGATGCATATACATTGAGCTCCTTCATTTCTCTGTAAACACTTAGTAGCACAGTGAGAAGACTTTATTTATACACATTATTTAAACAAAATAATTTAGTTCAGCTTTCTTTAAAGCTTTGTTTGTGATGCTTTTCTCTGTATCCTTTTTTTTGGATGTCATTGTACCTCAAAACACTTGGAGAGATTGTGCTAGTTGTCAAATTTCAAGGCCAGCAAGTGTCCCTCCTTGAAGAGGTAAATAAAGTATAGCAGAGAATTCCTTTACAAATCTGGAAAGATGGGCTCCGGCTCTGCCACAAACCTGTTGCAAGATTTTAGGTGAATTATTTTGCTTTTTCCTTCTCTGTCTGGATTATTAGACCTTTGGGGAGGGAATGCCATCTGACCACACCTCCTGCACTATTCCAGGATCAGTAGCATCTTGATGGTACTCAGAGTCTCTGCGTGTTCCACCATCATAATTAATAGTCATTGTAATAGGAACAAAAATGAGAATGATGGCGGTGATAGTGGCAAGTCATCAGATGTGATTCAGTGGTATACACAAAACTTACCCAAATTTATTTTTCACCTGCCCAGCATATAACACTGCTAACCGGATAGTTCTGGAGTTTTGCTACCTTTGTGGTGGGTTTATAAAGGAGATAAACTTTTTCCCTTTCTCTCCGCCAAAACCTGACTTTATTACCTAGCAACAAAAGGTCCATATTCACAGGCCAGTAGGGACAAGGGGTCAAAATCTTGATATTTCTCTACACTGTAGATGGGGGAGATGTCTTCCAATCCAACGAAATCTCAATTGCAATCAGTCAGCACTGTGGCGCACATTTTCCTATAGCATACAGGGCCTCTTAACTCTCTTTTCCTATTGTTGGACAAGGAAAAATCCCCCTGAGGTCTGCAAAGGCTTCTTGTACACTGCAGGACTGAAAGCTGGGAGTCCGGACTGCAACCCGCAAAGGCAAAGTCTCTGTTTAAACAGGAGCTTCAGCTGCCTCCGCAGCGTGTGGTTCCCAAGGGAGAGAAAGTGAGACCTTTGCCCCTGCTCTTCATTAACCACACCTACCAAAAAAACCCCCACGCTTTTCATCTCTTTTCTTCCCTGCTCATATCCTCCCAAGGATACCTCATCGAGGCATCTTTCTCAAGAAACAACTCCGTTTACTGAAGATATTTGTGAAAGAAAAAGAAAGAATCAGCTTTCAGAACGGCTTGTTGAATCGGCGCTTATGGTTTATTAGATGGGTTACTTTGTGCTTGCTCCATTATGGGCTAAATGCTGCATTTCTAATGTACAAACACCCACAGAAAGGCTCAGAGCGTCAAGAAAGCCGAGAGCCAAACACACGCACTCTCAGCTTTGCTTCGTCAGTAACTTTCTGGCCTTGGACAAGTCACTTCCTCCCTTTGTGCCTCATTTTCCCTCTGTGCCTGACCAATTCCCCACTGCAGAGCACTTTTGGGTTGTTTGTCTCAAAAAGCACTATATAAGTGCAAGTTATTATTCATTAAACAATGTCATTAAGGACTTTGAAAGGAAACAATGATGTCATTAACAACTTTGAAAGGAAATAGTGCCATTAATGACTTATAAAGGAAAAAAGTAGCAACTGAAATATCTTCTATGTCTGTCTTTTTTTTTTTTTCCTCTAGCAGCTTAAATCAAACGAGACAGTGGATCATATTTGTCTTCCTGGTTTTGATGCATTCAAAACAGTAAAATTGATTAATGTAGTAAGTCATTGTACAGGAAGATGACAAATTTGCTTTTGGTACTAAATTAGTCTTTTATGAGTGGAAATATTTTGAAGTGATTGTTAGAATCGCTCTGTCTCTTTTTGCCCTAGAAGCTGAAACTCCCACGCTTTCGTGACATGCCCATATTTATGACCGCTTTCCAGCCAACGTACCTTACTGTCCTCTCCCGCTGGGGTGACGAGGATTCCGATGGGTCATGTATTTAAAGTAGTTTAGCTGTTTATTCCCTTCTTCCTGCAAAAGAGAGAATGTGCTACAGACCATGTAGTTGAAGAACATCTCTAAACCAAGTCCAGTTTAACAAACCTAATGGGATAGTCATAAAATCACATAAACATTGCTTTGGAAGGAACTTCAAGAGACCAATTAGGCTAATTCCCTACGGGGAGGCAGAACCAAGGACTTATTAGTGTCATATTATTTTTATTATTATTATTATTATTATTTACATTAGGCAGTGAAAGTACACAACAATTACCAGAGAAATAAGTGATGTGGTCTGTGTCCAGAAACCAAGAGTATTTTTAAGGAGCCTGTATTTAAGCTTTCAAGTTCATTCTTAGGAACCTAAACAGATGCCCTGGCTTTAAAACCGTAACAAGCTTTGGAGCTGCTCCCACCTCTCGGTGTGCCCAAACCTCTGCTGGTGCGTGCGGCGCAGGACCAAGGCTTTTGAGAGCATTTAAACTCTCCCGGGGTGCTTTGGCATGGCAGAGCATTAGGTACTTCACAGATTCAGGCCCGGAGTCTTCAGCCTGGGTTCTGATGTGAAAGGGGGGATTAATAATCACAAACAGATTTCTTTTAGCGGGAGTTAGGCACCTGTTTCCCTTTGTGCCTTGGGACTTTTTCCTCACATTCCTGTGTTTTTAGTGCCTTTAAAAAATACTTGGCGGTAATTGAAGCTTTGCCTATACCCACCAGTTGCTCTCATTTAATTGGTTTACAAACCAGTTTAATTAAATGCTCTGTTCTGACGTCCTTGTATCGGGTTAGAGCATTGCATCAGCTTAGCTTGCAATTGTGTGTTCAGTTCTTGGCGAAGCTATCGGAAACTGCCTTTAAGACAGGAAACCTGAGGTAAAAGCCTGAAGGTAACAGCTCTGCAGCGGCTGCACGAACCCAAGCTGTTGTTCCAGGCCAAAGCTATCTTCCCAGGGTTGAAAATATCCTGAGCTGGGCAGGCTCCACGGCACGGCAAGGTGTGGGGTGGCCGGTGGGTGAAGCCACCATCCCTCCCCGTCCCGCTGCCAAGCTGACAGCGGTCCAGGGTGCTAAACCTGCACAGGGTCAGGCTTTCTCCTTCCTTCCTCCCAAACAACCTATACATATATATATACTTTTTTATATAGGTGTGTAATGACTTCTCAAGCTGCTTTCCAGTATGCAAAAGAATCCGTTAACAGAGCTCTGCGGAAAAAGTCGTGCACGGAGCTGCACAAGCTCTGCTGCTGCTGCTCACCCTTCGCCGTACAGCACCCAGGGCTGGGGAGGGGTGTCAGCTCTCACCCCAACCCTCCCGCTCCCTAAGAATTCTGAAAAAAAAAAAAAAAAAAAAAAAATCTTTACCGACAGCCCGGGGGATGTGCTGGGTGCTGCAGGCCCGGGAATGGGGGGGAGGCTGCCGGGACCCCCGGTGGGGATGCGGTGGAGCTGCCCGGTGCCCGGTGAGCCAAGCCGGCCCCTGCCCGGGTCTGCGGGGCTGGGAACCGCCGGGGCTGAGAAAGCCCCGTGAATATGAACAGGAAACGATCGGCGGCTTTTTGGGTTGCGAGCTGCAGGGCTGAGGTTGAGACAACGACATCCCGGCCCGGTGCAGGCTGCGGGGGCGGCCCCCGCGCTCCGGGGGGGGCGGGCGGGCAGGAAACGGGGGCTGCGGGGGGGCCGAGAGCTGCCCCCGGCCGGCAGCGGGCGGTCCTGAGGACCAGCGGTCCTGTGCCACCCCTCGCCCACCCTACAGACGGCTGAGGTGATGCAGCCCGCTGGAGCACGTCTGTGCCCCCCATCCCTCCCTTCATCCATCCCTGCATCCCTCCATCCCTGCATCCCTGCATCCCTTCATCCATCCCTGCATCCCTCCATCCCTGCATCCCTTCATCCATCCCTGCATCCCTGCATACATCCCTGCATACATCCCCGCATCCCTTCATCCATCCCTGCATCCCTGCCTACATCCCTGCATCCCTTCATCCATCCCTCCATGCATCCCTTCATCCATCCCTCCCTTCATCCCTGCATCCCTTCATCCATCCCTGGATCCCTTCCATCACCCCTCCATCCCTTCATCCATCCCTGCATCCCTTCATCCATCCCTCCCTTCATCCATCCCTGCATCCCTCCATCCCTTCATCCATCCCTGCATCCATCCATCCATCCCTGCATCCCTTCAGCCATCCCTCCATCCCTCCATCCATCCCTGCATCCCTTCAGCCATCCCTCCATTCCTCCCTTCATCCACCCCTGCATCCCTCCATCCCTTCATCCCTCCCTTCATCCATCCCTCCATCCCTCCCTTCATCCACACCTGCATCCCTCCATCCCTCCCTTCATCCATCCCTTCACTCTGCTCTGGTGAGACCCCACCTGCAGTCCTGCATCCAGCTCTGGGGTCCTCAGCACAGGAGAGACATGGACCTGATGGAGCAGATCCAGATGAGGGCCGCAAAAATGATCCGAGGGCTGGAACACCTGTCCTGGGAGGACAGGCTGAGAGTTGGGGTTGTTCAGCCTGGAGAAGAGAAGGCTCCACGGAGACCTTATAGTGGCCTTCCAGTACTTAAAGGGGGGTTTTAAGAAAGATGGGGACAGACTTTTCAGCAGGGCCTGTTGCGACAGGACAAGGGGTAATGGTTTTAAACTAAAGGAGGGTAGATTGAGACTAGATATAGGGAAGGAATTTTTTTCAGCGTGGGTGGTGAAACCCTGGCACAGGCTGCCCAGAGAAGTGGTCGATGCCCCATCGCTGGAGTCGTTCAAGGTCGGGTTGGACGGGGCTCTGAGCAGCCTGATCGAGTTGAAGATGTCCCTGCTCGTTGCAGGGGAGTTGGACCTCTAAAGGTCCTTTCCATCCCAAACTATTTTATGATTCTGTGATCTCACCATACTCAAAACTACAAAACCTACAATGCCCTTTGAGTCCTCTGCCCCGAAAGCCCCACAGGGCTGGTGGGGCAGGGGACAGTGGGTGCCTGGCGTGGGACAGGGTGGCTGCAGGCAGCTTGGGCAGCTGCAGGCTGCACTTCACACGTTTATCAACCAGAGTAGCTCTAGTTCTTAGTAAGAGCTGCAAGGATGGAAAAGAAAACATAATCAAACCTTCAGCCCTTCGTCACTGCTCTTGGGAGACTTGCATGGACTGTTCCGAGATGCCTGTTCACTATAAATGTCCTAATTATTTGTCAGAGGAAGCAACTGTTTCCTTTACTGATAATTTCAATGATTTATTATGGACTCTGCCAATCTGCCTTGCCGTTACATTCGTCCTTTCAATCGTGTCTATTTAGTGCCTTACAGAACGGGTTAGATCTTCTTGCACACCCTATTACTCATCATAAATTTTGAGGCTGTAACCTATTACTTAGTCACTGGTGACTCATAGCTTGTCCCCTGGAAAATAAAAGATGGCCAAATTCTGACCTCTTTGAGGCTTACCTCCAAAATAGTGTGTAAAGTCACCGGCACCATTTCTGTGAGATGCTTCCCAATGAGAGCTAAGGGATCAAAATTAGGCTGAAGGTTTCAGCCTAATTCGTGTGTAATATTTGGAATAAATCAGTTCGGCTGTGATTCATATCTATCTTGATGCTTAAAAATTTTTGCCCTTAACTTGAGAGATCAGGAATGAGAATAATTTCTAAAACTGTCAAAAATTGGTGCATAAATCTCTTTGAGGGCAGGGCCATCGCAGAGTGCTTTGGAGCAAGTCTGTAGATGGATGGTGGTGTGCTGACTGGACTATGTACAGGAATTTCACAGGTGCAAAACCTGTTCGGGTGCACTAAGTCCAGCTTTAATTAAGACTTACATGAATTTAATTCAATCTAGTTCATTGCTAAATTGAGATAATCTGTCATAAGCACAGTATAAAGTAGTAGTGGGTCTACATGAGCGGTTTGCACAAACACAGCAGTATATTTAGAGTAATTTCCTAATATAGATAAACCCACTCTGTTCTATTTCTTTCTTTCGCTCTTTTGGCTCGTTGCCAGTGGGATTACAAAAATAGTGAGAAGACCTGAAATTGAAAATGAGACTCGGTTTACAGAACTGTGTCACTTAGGGAAGCAGAAAGAGTTGGGGCTAATGTGATTTTCTAAGCGTCAGCTCTGACATGGCAGGTTTTAGTGCTGCTTTTCCCCACAGGCCCCTTTCTGCGGAGGAATTGTTATATGGGGGTGGGTACATTTCCCCCTGCATGGCTTTAACCACACGTACCCAACCCAGCGGGTGTATTTCCAGGTCCCTGCCCTGAATTTTCCTGCCCACTTCAGTCAAATAATCTCCCAACGATCTGTGTAAAGTCAGGCTGCTGCTGTGTGCCCTGGTATGCGGCAGACGGTAACACAGCTCGCCATAAAGTGTGCGGGGAAAGGGGATTTTTCCCTCCGCTGCTGCTCTCTCCCGTGCGAGGATTTTCTATTTCTGCCGAGCAAACCGGCAGCTTTGCCGCCGAAGCCCGTGTAGGAGAAGAACCCCCCGCCCCGGAGGGGGGGTCCCGTACCGGCCCCACGGGGTCCCAAGAGCCTGAGGCCGCCGGGACGTGATGCTCAGACCCGGGGGGGCTGAGCAGATGCCCCGGGGGTCGGGGAGGATCACGGCCTTACCGGGGGGGGGGCGGTGCAGACACCGGCCCGGGACTCCGGGGAGCCGCCCGGCTGGTCGTGGGAAGGCAACCGGGGACCTCTGCTGGGCGAAGCCTAAAAATGCCCTTTTTTCCCCCAAACGCGTGCCCTGCGGCCAGGCTGGCGGTGGGAGACCTCCGGAGGGCGCCAGCATCTCGTCTTTCCCCGCCGGGCCGGGGACCCCCTGCCCCGGCTGCCCCGGGGGGGACGGGACTGAGCCCCCCCCCCCCCCCCCAACCCCGCATCCTCCGGCCTCGCCCCCGGGGCAACCGGCAGGGACGGGGACTAGCCCCGGGCAGGCTCTGAACCGAGAGGGCGAGGAGGTGGGGGGGCTCATCTAGGGAAAATGTGGGGGTTTTTTCCGGAGGTGTGAAACCTTCCAGAAGTGGGAATGACGGCAAGAGACGGAACTATTCCTCGGCTATTTCTCCTGCCAACCCATCCATCCATCCGTCCGTCCGTCCTTCCATCCATCCGTCCATCCTTCCATCCATCCGTCCATCCTTCCATCCATCCGTCCATCCTTCCATCCATCCGTCCATCCTCTGGCCGGGTCCCCTGTGTCTCCCCTCCAGCTCCCGCTCCCCCCTGCCCCAGCCCGGCAGCCGAAGCTGAGCGGAGCTTCCCCCGGGACCGTCCGGCTTTAGCAGAGAAAACCGGCTCGGGGCCCCTGCTCTTCCTCAGGGAGAGGTTTAGCACTGAGCTGGGAGGGGGGGTACGCGACTTTCCAGCCCAAATCCCCCGGGAAAGGGGGTGGAAGGGGGTGCAGCCTCCCACCCCAAAGCAAACACGGCCCCGTCGGAGCCGGAGGGGGGCAGCGGCGGGCACAGACCCTCCCCCGGTGGAAGGAAGAGCCGAGAGGTTCCTCTGATTGATTTTATCTAGTTTTTTTTTTTTTTTAAGTGCATCGCCGGAGGCAAAGGCGAAAGTTACCGGCGAGGCTGAACTGGGGGAGCCGGTGCCGGGAGGTGCGGGGGTGGGAAGGGGCTGGGGAGGGGGCTGGACCGGGGGTTTGGGGGGAAGATGGCAGCGGAGGGAGCACTGGGATGAAGGGATGGAGCCAGGGGATGGCGACCACGGCTGTCCCCCCTTTTTCACGCCCAGCTCCAGCAGCGGGGAGGGCAGGGGGGGGGGGCTGCGGCACCCAGAACCCCGCGGCCGGCACCCTCCTGCCAGGGGATTTATAGCAACGCGGGGGGGGTGGGGTGGGTGTGTGTTTTTTTGGGGTCCCTTCTGACAAGTACCAAAGAGAAAATTCAGAGGAAGGAGACAGAATAGCCGGGGCAGAGCTGGATCCTGGGACACCCCCCCTGTCACAGCAGCACCCCCCGGACACCGGGTACCCCAAGCTGAAGCCGGGCAGCCCCCCCCCCCCCCCCCCCCGTCTCCTGCCTTCAGCCCCCGCCGCGGTACCCACCGACCCAACCGCTGCCCCGTTCATCCCTCGCAGCTCGGGAGCGATCGCCGCTAACCCGGGCCGGGCATCGCTGGGACGGAGCCGGTGCCGCCGCCTGCCCCCGGCTCCGGGTGCCCGTGTGTCCCCCCCCCTCCCCGCCCCGGTGCCCGTGTCCCCCTCGTCCCGGTGTCCGCTCCTTCGGGGACCTCGATTTTGAGATGATAACTTAGGAGTGACCCGAAAGGCGTTTCTTTGTCTCATCTTTATTTGGGAACGAGAGAGACACCCACCCCCACCCCCCCCCGCCGCCCCCGAGGTAAAGGAGGCTGCGGGGGGGGGACACGGGGGGGGAACAGCCACAAGCTCTCCCGTCACTTCCCTATGGAGCGGGACGTTTCTGCCAGGCGATTCCTAGAAAGTGGAGCTGAAACCGAAATGTCCATTTTGGAGTGAAACGCAAATATTTTCTGTTTTATTGTTTCCCAGCTCGGTGCCTTCCTCTCCTTTAGGTCCCAGAGCCTCCAAAACCGAGAACCATTTGGTAGCTGGGAGATACCACGGTGTTAAAAAACTCATAAGAAAATCAAATCAAGATAAACAGATGCAACCTCCTCCCCTACCCACGGAGTAACGGGTGGAAAGTGCTCAGGATAACTTTTTTTCATGCCAAATTCCAGGGTTTAATTTAGCTTAATAGCAGGTAGAGCAGCTCCTGCCCGGGTCGTGCTGGGCATGGAGACGCCGCACCTCTGTCCGTGTGTCCGTGTGTCCGTGTGTCCGCGTGTCCGCGTGTCCGTGTGTCCGTGTGTCCGGGTGTGCACAGACCTGTTCGTGCCATGCACCAGGACGTGCAAGGACACGCAGCCACTTCGGTCCAGGGCTCCTTGTACTCCACGAGCATTTGACGTGACTCTGTACTCCTGTATCCCAGGTTTTTGCCCAAATCTCTCCCATGACCCAAGATTTAAGACAAAATTCAGGCTATTTAAACACAGGCACAGAGTATATCCCCCAGATCTGCTATTTCTTGCCTTGAGGTGCACGGGCACCGCGATTAGGAATTGCAAGAGCTTTTTCTCTTCGGGTCCGCAGAGCTGTGTGTGTTATCCCCTGCAGCCACCGCCGGGGAGGTGTTCGGGATGTGCACACAAATGTACATTTTCTGTCGTGCAGCAGAACAAACATCTCGGCCGGGTCGAGCCGAAACCCTGGCGAAACCCTGGGGACGTGCCCGTACGGCGAGAGATTTTATTATTATTGTTGCTGTTGCCAGAAACCAGCAAACTTTACAATCCAGATGTTTTGAGAGTGTCAGAACAACTTGCTGCTGCTGCTGCTGTTGTTTTTATGGTGAAATCAAAAGCAATCGCCGTGGTTTATAATCTGAGAGCATCCAGCCTCGCAAAGAATGCAGGTTGCTCTTTGCTTTATACCTATCTAACCCAGATGCTCCGGGTATCTCCCACTGTTGACAGCCGTTTTCTTCAAAGGCTTGTCTTCAGCGATCCATCAATTAGGATAAAAAATGAGCTCTCATTCTCCTGCATTTGTTTTGGGAAGAGGGAAATTATTTAAACAACTGGATCTCCATTAAATGAGGGAGTGAGGGTGGGGAGCATATCCCCTTACTTTCTGAAATGGAGCGAAATGCTGTTTCACAAAACATACGCTTTCTGGGCCACATACCACCTCTCACCTCTCACCAATAATTATTCGCTCGCCCACAAACCCTGTACAGTAAGGAAGCAGAGGAGCTGCATTTCTGGGGTAGGAGGAGATGTGTCTTTCCTCTTCATTTCCTCACTTAGGGAGTAAAAAGACAAAGGGTGAGTGTTAATGCTGCTATCCGCTCTAACCTTTTTTATTTCACTCATCCCTGCGGATCACATTTTTAAAGGCCTTGCTTCCTCTCATCGCATGAGCGCCGGACCTCGGCACAAAATGAGGGTACGGCTCCCCGTTTCGGCCGTCCGCAGACACCCGCACACGGGGATGCTCGTAGGGAGGGAAGGGAAAACAGCTGAGGTGTGAGTGGGCCTTTCCACGGGGTTTCTCCCTTTTCCTCCCCGAAGGAGGTTGCCATTTCAAACTTGAGCAAATTCGGTAACTTGGAAATCAAGCGATACTTACTGAATATCACCCAGGCAGCGAGGAAACTCAGCAGAGCCAGTGTCAGCCTTTCTCCTTTTATTGTCGCCAATTAGGCATGTGTTGGTATAAAAAGGGCTCCAAGGCTTCCAGCATTCCCCATCCAGAAGGTAGCTGCGATCCTTTTAGGACACGTTCTTTTAAACAGCCCCTTTGCCTTTTTTATTTACAATAAACACATTTTTGTTAATGAAACCCTCGCCCACTTTGCAATCACCCCCTCCCCTTCCCAAACCCCATAAAGCTCCAACTTTGCATATCTGAGCCCTGTTCTGTTGGGCTGGGTCCTTCGGGGGTCCCAGGGTCAGGCTGGGGGCAGCAGGGTCATTGTATAGCCATCATGGGTCAATAAGCAACTGGTCAGGCTCTCAATCCACATCAGGCCTTGAAGAGGACTGGGAAATGGGAGAATCCATTCATAATAATAATAAACTTGTCAATCAATAACAGGCAGGAGAAATACTTTGTAAAAGGTAAAAAAAAAAAAAAAAAAAAAAAAAGTTTGTTCCTTTTAAAGTTTGACAACATGAAACTTTACACAGTTTAAAAATGCTCGGAGGGTGTTTGTCTGTTGCGGAGGAACTTTAAATCGTAATTGCTTTAAATGAAACATTTTCAAGTTAAGGAATAAGTGTCGTAGGTACGAGTGCGATTGAAATAAGAATTGATAAATGTTTCCCGAAGAATATAAAATGCTCTTTGAGGGAAAAGGCAATATCCAAGACCATTCTCTGTCTTACAAAAAGACTGAAAGATTGTGGCTTTCTTGCATCGCCTTTAATTTCTCCTGATACCAGCACTTATTGAATGGCAAGGAAGAGTTTTGGTTTAAGCTTATCTTAGCAACAAAAATATTTTCCAACATTCTTTTAATTCTAAACTGAACTAGCAAACAAAATCCTGCGTTAGTAGTAAATCAACGGGTTAGACATAATAAGAGACTTTCCCTGGTTTAGCTGGGCTAGATTTAAAGGGGAAACCCCCCCCACGAATTCAGATTTCTTCAGATGAAATTTGTTAAAGAGAAAATGCCCTGGGCTTATAATTTACAAATCTGCAAATTTTTTTTTATTAGAAGTTGTTCCCGTATAAAAGGAATAAGAGCCTGGATTATGCAAGAAGAAGGAAAACAACCAAATCACAATGTAATATGGGAAACATCAAAAGGCGGCAGAAGAATAATGCAAATTCTCCGCTGGCTTTAAGATTGAGCCATGAAATCTTCCATCTACAAACTCGTTTTTCCTCTTTCTTAGAAGTCTGTTGTTTTTCTGTTATTTTGTTTTAAAGACATACGTTTCTCTCTATCGCCACCAGAATAATCTTTTAAATAATCGGGGAAAAAATAGGCTCGTTGAAGCCAGCAGGAAAATGGAGGTTCTCCCCTTCTAGCCTCCCGTCACATCCCTCGAAGTTGCCGGGTTCACCAGGACCCTCCTCCAAGCCTCTTTGCAAGGATTTCTCCTGGAGAAGAAACCCTCTTGGAAGTATTTAGCTGTATTTGCTTAGGAAAACAAACAAACATTTTTGTTTTTTTCCAATCGGCAGTGTTTATTACTGTATAATTTCCTTCAGCTGCTGCCTAGAAAAATGTGGTTTCTTTGTTAGAGGATGGTGAAAGGCGGTTTATTAAGAAAGATAGAAATAAAGCAGAAAGTTTGAACGAGTGACCTTGGGATGGTTGAAGTAAGTGGAAGGATGGGCGCGTTTTTAATTCCCTGAACTGGGACCCTCCTCCCACGCCAGTAAAAACCCGCAAAAGAGCTCCGGAGCAAGCACAACTCAGCTGAGTCAAAAATTACGACTCGTTTCTCCATCCTTTTAGGACCTGCTCCCCGGGACCTGCCCCGGTTTTGCCTTAAATCTCTCGGTTTCACCCCAAGCAAGGCTCGAAACCTTTTCAATGTGGGCTGAGCAGCACCATTTGGTCTGCTGCAATCTATTGCTCTTCCTAGGCCTCTCCCGTAGTTTAAACCCTGCAGTTTTCATCAGATTGCACATTTTCGATTTTTCGTTTGTTTGTTTTTGGGTTTTTTTTTTGTGCGTGTGTGTTTTTTCCCCCCAAACCATGTTGTTTTACGGGAGGGAAAGGGAACAACAGCCGCAGGGATGGCCCCAGCCTGCGGCCGCCCTGGCCGAGCCTATTTTCAAACTACCCCCCCTTTTTCCGTCTTTGTATTTTGAAACAAAAGAGAAGGGGAGCCGGATTTGCATCTTTATAAATTGTCACTAAATACTGCTTTTGTTTGAAGCGGGGTAGTACCTAAAGGAAAAAAATCCGGAAAGAGCCCAACATCTACTAATAAGGGCCCGTGCATCGCAGCACAGATTTGCTGCAAATTATCCCACGCCGGTGGGTGCAGATCCAGCGCCCTGCACAGCTACACGCTCCGCTCTTCTCCTCAGCCACTGGTTTGCCAGAAGCCTGTTATAAATACGAAATTTAATAAAGAGATACATTCAAATATTATTTTAGGAATAGCAGGATTTATTAAAATATTGTTACGTAGTGATGCGATGTTCTCGAAGTTTAGATTGAGACCGGAGAGACTTTTTCCAGTGGGTTCACTGACTATTATTCACAAACCGCTCGTGGAGAAGAAAGCAGGGAAATCCTGAAAAACAAGAGGGAAATCTTGAAAAATAAGAAAGAAATCCTGAAAAATAACCCTATCCCATGGGAATGAGAGGGAATATCTCTGCCTTTGAGAGCATCCGAGAGCATTTTACCACTCCCTGGCTGCTGGCAGCATAAAGGTGGGTCCTGGAGCAGGGAAAGCAGTTATGAAGCCACCCATCACCCCGAAGGGAAGGAGGCAGTTTTTTCCTCCAGGCTAGCCCTGGCCCGTCCGTCCGTCTGTCTGTCCTACAAGCTGGGCAGGTGGGGTTTGGATCTGCTTCTCCAGCTCCCTCCTGTAGCCTGTAAAATGTACCAGAGACATTTAAAAAGCCAGTGGCCCAAGTGATTTGTAGAAATATTTTCATCCGGGACAGCTTAAGTGCCTGTCAGGAGTAACTGCCTCTGATCAAAATATTAGGGGGTTTAACCAGTGCCTGGTGCTGGGCTGCTTTCAGCTCCCCCAGATGCGGTGGGCTGCCTGCAGGTCTTTTACAAACTCTTTAAAATTAAAAAGAAATAAATCAGAATTTCAATATTTTCCTTGCAAACACCCCTCGTATCTGAGCCAAAGGGCTTTTCCATCCCCCCAGAGGGCCTGAGTCTCCCGGTGGGAGCACTAGGCCCATTCTGTCCCAGCAAGGAGCAGGAAGGTGGGAAATCCCAGCCTCTCCACGAAGGTTTCTGGCTGGGAACTGTGGTGGGAGCATGTACTGAGTGGCTTCTGCTCTGTACAGGGGCACGGCCAGGCTGTCCCTTGCTTTAGGGACCTCCACACGGAGGGATCTTGGCATCATTGTGGCCACCTCACTTTCTGGGATTTGTTTCTCGCAAGAAAAGAAAGTAAATAAAAGGATTCTTTGCGCTTGAAAAAAATTTATTTGGGCCAATATTAATTTCTAATCACTTTTTTCGTGGTAAATCTGAGGTGCCCTCCCGAAGTGGAGCCTGCTCTGTGATTTCCCCCCTGCTCACCCGCTGCCCTCCCCCAGCGCCCACCACCACCATCCCTCCTGTTTTCCTGCTGGCACCTGCTTTTTTTTTTTTTTTTTTTTCCCCAATTTTTGCTCATCTCTCCCCCTTCGCTTGTTTTTTTTTTTTTTTTGCGAGGGATGTTGAACTTGGGAGAGCCGTGAGTGAGATTTGAGCCGTCAGAGCAAAACCACCACCACCCCCCCGCCCCGGAGAGACCTCGCGTACACCGAGCACAACCCACGCAGAAGACCCCCATCCCCTAAAATTCTCCCTAAACGGCACAACCCAAACCTCTTTGCGGCTTTCAGGCTTTTATATATTTACTTCTTTATTTTTCTTTTCCTCCCCCGAGCTTTGATGCCCTTGCACCAGGTCAACCAGAAACCCCCCCCCCCGGGAATTCCCAACCGGAGCCGGCGGGACCCGCGGTGTTACGCGGCCGCGCTGCATCCCGCGGCCGCGGGAGGGGGTTTGCAGCGGCTCCTGTTCCTTCTCTGCCCCAGACCCCCCCCCTCAGCCCCGGGAGGGAGGTGAGGAGCCCACCCCGACCCGTCCCCGTCCCCCGCGGACTCCCGTGGATCCCCCTCCTCTTCCTCCCGCGTCCACCCGTGTGCGTGGGCACTTCCGTGTGAGGCAGAAACGCACCTTATCTAACACTGAGCCCACCCGGGGAGGTGCGTGGGGTTGAGTTTACTGGAGTGAAATAACCCGAGAAGTTGTCGTCCCCCCTCTCCCCTCCCTCCGCCGGCCCAGCCAGGGGAGAGGGGTGGGAGGGAAAGGGGGGGGGGGGGGCGTCCTGCGCCTCCGGGATCCCCTGGAAATGGGGATATTCCCCCAAACCTCCTAATTTTTATGGCTTCCTGCAGAAACAACCAGCTCTGACAGGTACGAGGGTGAAATCTCCCGGGGATGCCTCACGGGTGAAGATTATTGCGGGGACCCCCGGGTTATTGTCCTTTCCTCCTGGGGGGGGGGATTGGAAACCCTCCTCTCCACCCTCGGGATGCAAATGTACAAATACACAAATATACAGATATACAGATACACAGATACACAAATACGCAGATACACGAATATATGAATACTCAGGTATAGAACTATACAAATACCTAAATAGACACGCTGCCAGGCCTGCGGGCTGCACCCATTTTCGGAAGCAGCATCGCTGGGGATCGCTGCAGCCCCGCTCCCCCCCCAGCACCTCCCCGGCACAGCCCCCTCGCCCCCAGCCCTCGCTTGGGACCCACGGAACAGCTCATTCCGTGGCCGCTTCCATATCAGGCCTGCAGCCACCCTCACCATAAACGTAAAGAAGTGTAAAAACCACCGTCCACCCAATAACGACCAACTCCTCTATACATTTCTGTATGGGGGCTGAAGGTGCGATGGGAAGGGACACTGTGCTTTGGCAGCAAGAGCGCCTATAGCAGGCACAGAGAGCTCTTATGGTGCGACTAAAATGCATTTCTTTACGAATCACCACCCTGGCCGCCAGTACCCTGCCCACCACTATATATATATATATACATATGTGTGTGTGTGTGTGCGCGGATTTGTAAAGTATCTGCATGTCCCACGCCGAGCTGTCTGTGTCCATATAGAGGCGTCAACGCGCACACACGCATATTCCATAGTGAACTTTATCCGCAGCCAAAATCTTGCCCATTTGCGTTCCCATTGACAGAGATTTACTGGGAAATGACGTATCCATACATTCGCCTGTGCGCGGCTTCTGAGCCCTGTTTCCTCCTGGCCGGCGATCAGGGGGCTCCGGGTCCTCTCTAAAGCCCCACAACCGATCGGGAACAGTTTATTGCGCTGCTCGAACTTGTATTTTCTTTACAAGCCCCCCTCCCCTAAACCCTGCGGCTTCAGGAGCCACATCGGACAGGGAGATTCTCTGCCAGCTCCTTCCCTCCACCCCACGCTCCCCTCCTCCAGTCTGGCACGGAGCAAAGCTGAGCCTATAGGTAAAATGGCTCTGGCTTTATGTGGAAAGCAAAATATTCAGGATCTCCCTTCTATTTGCGAAGGGAAACTCCAGGCTGGCTGCAAGCAGGACTTTTTGTGGTCCCTCGCTGCCGGCCACGCCGACAAGCCGCTGCAACAAGCTGCGGTATCTCCTAAGCGGCCACTTTCCGTCCATCGCGATGCAAATTCTTCCCCCCCCCCCTCCCTCCCCTCTGCCCAAACAAAGAGGAATTTGGTGTTTGTGTTGGCCGGCAGACCTTTACTCACAGGAAACTCTCGCCTGTGGAAAACGAGGGTGAAATGTGGTGGTTTAATGCAGGCGGATCTGGAAAACGGGGGGATTTTCTTGCCGCAGCAAGGCCAAGCGTTTGCGGGGGGGGGGGGGGGGGGGGGCGCCCATGGGTGCTGGGGAGAGGGAAAACCCCTGGCAGGGGTTCTTCCCCCGGCAGAATGGAGCCTGGCATCGGGAGGCTGCACTCCCGTCAGCCGGCGAGAAGGTAAAAGCAAATCAGGTGAACTCCGCTCCCAAATTAAAGGCGATGTTGGGAGTTATTTTGAATTTTTTTTTACACGCACGCTCAGGAATGCGCTTCCTCCTCCTCCTCCTCTGGGATTGTTTCTAAATCGGGATCATTTGTGGTTGATTGTACATATAGTTTAACAAATTATTATTATCAAATTACTCAGTTTTTGCCATTGGAACCACAAAAAAAGCAGAGGAAGACTAAAAGCAACTTTTCATGTGGGAGACAGACGAAGCTTGAAAGGGAACAGCATGCGCTGCAGAACTGCAGCTTCCCTTCCCCCAGAAAGGTTTCCGAGGTAACTGTTTCCCCAAAATTAGCCTCCTGAGCAGAGAGTTAAAATCCCTCGGTCCAGCCTCCGCGGCTCCACTCACTTCGCTCAAGTAGCTTCAGGTTTATAAAGAAATAGAAGGGACGGGACAATGGAGCTCCGGGCTGGGTAAGGGGTTGGGGCTTTTTTTTTTTTTTTTTTCCCCCTCTTCCCCCTCCCGAAGACAGAAATCTGCAGCCCTGCTTTTGGGAAAACATCGCCTGGTTTGTAAGGCAGGAGCGAGCTACCAAATGCCGAAGAAATCTTGGGACTTAAAGTTTGAAATAAAGTTAAGCAGCGCAAAGGCATGCAAAAGAATTTCTTTTTTTCTTTTTTTTTTTTTTTTAAAGAAAGAGTTTGGAAGAAAAAGATGCGAAGTGAATAAAGAACGTGTGTGAGTAAAAAGGAATATAAATATCTTTGCATTGCTTTTATTTGCACATATTGCCGATGTTATTGTTGATACCGCGCTCCAGCCCGTGCTCATTCCAGATAATAAATACAGTAATTGGCAATTAATAAGCATTCCACTCCGGGTTGAAGGATGAATTGTTGCGGAGTCAATCGTTTTGAACAACTCGCTTGGAGTAATATCTTTCACGCTTTATTAAATATATACGTACACACACCCATCCCAGAGGAATCCGGGCAGATTTGGGAAGGCGCAGCAACCTCTCTTAAAACAACCCTACGTGGAAAAAAAAAAAAAAAAAAAAAAAAAAAAAAAAAAAGCTATAACGCGGAAACAAAGCGGAGGCACCCGCGCTCCCGTCACCTCGAAAATACAGCCTAATTTGTACTCTTTTTTTTTTTTTTCTTTTTAAGAACACCCCCCCCCCAAACCCCAACCCCAACCCCAAAAATCCCCAAGGCTGCTTCTATTGTGTGCACCCGGGTTCTCGGGGCGGTGAAGCCGCGGGCACGCCCGGGGAGCCGCGCTGCGCGGTGCTGCGCGGTGCTGCGCGGTTCTGCGCGGTCCGCCCAGGGGGTTATGAGGGTTTTTTTTTTTTTTTGCGCGGGGGTGTGCGTGTGAAATGTTGGGGGTTTTATGACATCACAGGCCCGGAGTACCCAATCAGCTGGCGGGTGGCGGGGACGGCTCGGTGGGGTGTTCCCTAGAATATACCGTACGCGGCGGCGGGGCCGCGAGTGCGGAGCCCGGGGAAGGTGGGAGCCGCACGGAGCCCCGGGGCTCCCCCGCCTCCCAGACCCCCCCCCCCCCTCCTCCGCTACCATTTTTTCCGTGTCGTGTCCCCCCCCCCTCCCCGTTGTCGGGAGCTTTGTTTGCTTAAGCATCTCAGTGGCTTTGCACAGCGAAGGGGGGGGGGGGCTGTGCTTGTTGATTCCTCGTCCACCCCCCCCCCCCCCAAAAAAAAAAAAAAAAAAAGAGATTATTTTTGAAGTGGAAGCCGGGGTGCGCGGCCGCGGGGTGGGAGCTGGCCGGGGGGAGCCTGGAGGATGCAAGATGTTTGACTTCTTTATTTTTCTTTCTTTTTTTTTTGCTGGGGAGGGGGAAGACGAGGAGTCAAGCCCCGGTACAGGCGGAGGAACTGGGTGTTTGGAAGATGTTGCAAACCATTGACTGGAGCGTTTGAAAGGGAGATCGACTGCTTTGGCTTTTTTTTTTTTTTTTTTTGCCTTTTTTTTTTTTTTTTTTTTCCTCCCCTCCCCCCTCCCCCACCTCTCCGGAGGGGTAGGGATGTGTGTGATCAGGGAGTGGAAACAAATATGTCCTTATTTTCAATGCCCCCTTTGAAAGAGACAAAGTAAATGCTCCTTGCAAAATGTTCCTGACCTGCGAAGGGACCTTCGGAATTGTTCCAGCCACCATGGATTACAATGGGGAAGCCAGGCCGGGGGATTTTCATGCCGGCTATCAAGAAATCGAAGGGATAAACTTGGGATACTTACAGATCAACGGCACCCAGATGTTTGCTTTGGCCCAGGTCCTCAGCGACCTGTTTAAGGATATCCCCAGGACCACCATCAGCAAGAAGATGGAAACCTTAAAGATCAAGAGCCGCCGCTGCGATCTCAAAGAGCTCCGGACCCTCAAAGCCATCAACTCGGTGCCCACCCGGGCGGTGAAATGTTCCCTCATCTCCAAGGCGGACCTGGAGGCTCTCTGCACCTCCTGCAAGAGCCTCAGCCCCCGGAGGAGGAAGAGGAAAAGGAAGAGCAAGAGGAGGGAGCAGCTGCTGCTGCCGGCCCCGGGGGAGCTCTTCCCCTGCCCCCGGCCCCAGCTGCTGCCTCCCTGCCGAGCCGGCGGGTGCTGCGCGTCCCCCCCCCCCCGCCGCCGGCCGCCCCAAGCCGCCCCCCGGCTTCCCCAAGGCGCGTTCGGCTCCGGCCCCGCTGCTCCCGCAAGCCTTCCACCCCAGGGCCTTCCCCGCCTTCGAAAAGCCCCCCCGGGGGCGGAGGCCTTGCGGGTTGGCGGCTCGGGGGGGGATTTTCGCCGGCGTCCTGGCCGGTTACCACCCCCGCGACCTGGCCTTGCTGCAGCACCCCGCGGCCGCGCATCCCGCCGCGCCGGCGGCCGCGCTCGCCCAGCCGGGCCGGCGCAAGCGGGGGCCCTGCTGCGCCAAGGGGCTCTTCCCGGCGGAGAAGGGGCCGGCGGCCCCCAGGAAAGGCCGTTCCTCCTCCTCCTCCGTCTTTGCCGGCTCCAAGAGGCAGGGCACCTCGGCCGGCTACTCCAGCGACTCGGACTCCAGCCTGGACTTCGGGGGGTCCAGCCCCGCCACCTCCAGCGACTCGTCGGAGGAAGAGGAGGAGGAGGAGGAGGAGGAGGAGGAGGAGGAGGAGGAGGAGGAAGGGGACACGTCGTGCAGCAGCGAGGAAGGCAGCTCCTCGGAGTCGGAGAGCAGCTCGCTGTGCAGCGGGGACTCGGTGCAGAGCACCCGGTACAGGCAGGCGGCTCTGCCCCGCTTCCAGCCGCAGCCCCCCCGGGAGCCCCTCGGGGAGGAGCGCCCCGCCGAGCCCCCCCCCAGCGTGGGCAAAGCCCTGCGCCCCGACCCCAACCTCCTCTTCCTCTCGCAGCAGCTCTGGGCCAGGACTTTGCGAGCATCAACTTTGGAAAGTTTGAGCCCGGCTCCGGCGCTGGGCTCGGGGGCCCAGCCGCTGCCGGAGCTGTACGCAAAGCAGGAGGCCTCCCCTTCCTCCTCCTCCTCCTCCTCCTCCTCCTCTTTTTCCTCCTCCTCCTCCTCCTCCTCCTCCTCCTCCTCCTCCTCCCCCCCTCCCTCCCCGAGCAGCACCCCTGGGGGGGATCCGCAACAAAAGGAGGGAGGCTTTGGGGACGCGGAGCCCTGCGCCAAAGGGAAGGATTTGCACAAAGATGCCTCGAACAATAGAGCGGCCTCGTTAGGCCCCAGTGACCAGGCAGAGAGGCAAAGCGGAGCTTTAGGCGGGCGAACGCCTTCCCGAGAGCCGGCCCCGGGCTCGGCCCCGCAGCCCCCGGCTCAGGAGCTGGCGGGGAGCCTCGGGCCGGTCCCCCCCGGGGAGACGGGGGAGCCCCGGCGGGAGCACTTTGACCGCCTGATCCGGCAATCCAAGCTGTGGTGTTACGCCAAAGGGTTCAACCTGGACGGGAAAAGTTTGCGGCCCGGAGGGAGGACGGAGCCCTGTAAAAGCGCAGAGCTCAAATCCCCCGGCTCCAAAAGAGCAGAGAGCCCCAGCACCTTGTCAAACAAAGCTTTGAAAGGCAATGGCTCGGAAAGGAATGCCAAGCGCAGACGCCTTGCCAGAGGCGCTGAGGCAGAAAGGCAACAGAGCTCCTCTAAAGGGAGGCCACAAAAGACTCAAAGGAGGAATGCCAAAAAGGGAAACACTCATTGCAAACGCCTCGGCAGCGCCGGGCCGACCCCGCCTCGGAATTCCTTCAGCCTCATGGGCAACTTCCCCTGTATTCCCTCCCTGGTCGTGGGGGAAGATGGGGACCTGTGTCCTGCCTCCTCCCTGGGGGTCAAAAACTCCTGGGCCCTCTCCAAAACTCACCCCCTGTGGAGCTGGCACCTGGGGGGCAACGCCATCCCCGTGCCCCCCAGCCTCAAATTCCGGGGCTATAGCTTGGAGGATCTCTAAGGACAGCGGACGGCCCGGAGGAAAGGTTTACGTGCAACAGATGAGAGCTGCAGGGGGGGTGGGAGGGGGGCCTGGGAGAATTTTTTTTATTTTTTTGGGGGGCGGGGGGGGCACCCGGGGGTTCCCGGCCGGGGAGGTGGATGCCCGGAGGAGCCCTGCGGGATCCGGGGGGTGCGGGAGCGTTTTGGGGAGGGGGGGAAGGCGAGTGACTGTGTGCACGGCTTCGGCTGGGGGGAGGACGGGGGTGGGGGGGGGGGGGGGGGGCGTTGTTCCCCGCTCTGACCGGTGGGGGAAGGAATTTGGGGGGAGTCCGTGTCTGTGCCAGGGTCCAATGTTGGTTTCGCGATGAGTTTTAAGGGACGAAGCTAAAAGACGCCATCAAACCCCGGGGCGGCAGGGGGGGCGGACGGACGCCTTCCCCCCCCCCCCCCCCCCCGCCCCCCCCCAGCCCCGCTGCCAAAAGCCACGGGTGATTCCCGGCACAGGGATTTGGGATGAAACGCGCAGCTCGGAGGGGAGGGAAGGGGCTCGTCCCGGCCGGGCGCAGCCCCCCGTGCCCCATCCAGCCGGCCCTTCTCCCCCCTTGCCCCCCCCCACTCCCCCATGCCAAAAAACCGAGGAAAGAATAGATCCGATTTCTTCCCTTTTCCTCCAGAAATGCGTTGGGTTAAACTAATAATAATCACACGCAGAGAGAAATAATGATGTCACGCAGCATAAACACTCCTTGTCGGTCCGAGGCAATCCCGGCGAAATTGGGAGCAGCTATTCCAAATAACTATATTAATAGCAATGTAATGTTTTCTGTCTACTTAAGAGACAGGAAGAAAACACCAACTTTAAAAAGACCAGGAAATTCTGTTTGCTAAAAGAAAACAGGAGGCTTTGAGAGGAAGTTATTTGAAACTGCTGCACGTATATTAAAAAAAAAAAAAAAAAGGAAAAAAAAAAAAGAAAAAAGTGAGTTGTTTGCTGGATAATAACCCTAACTCCGATAGCCTGAAGGTAGCAGGCCTGTAAAAGCTTTACGGGCAGAAGAAATAGGATCCAGGAGCATTAGCAATAGAGTACAGATGGACAATTTGATCTCTCCCGAGCTCCGGAGTGGAATGCGGGGAAGAATGCGGAGGGAATGTCTCTCTCCTCTGCAGAGGAAATCATATCCCAGTTTAACTTTTCTTGCAAACCAGTGGCTTTGTAACTGGCTCTTTTGACTATTTCTGATGTGATTTCCACCCCGCTCTGGCATCAAAGCCCGACGGGCTCTCTGAAGTGCGCTCTGTTTTGGAAACATTAGGCAAATCAAAGCTGATGTGTGTTTTTTTTCTTTTTTTCTTTTTTTTTTTTTTTTTTTTTTTTTTTGGGGGGGGGGGGGTAGTGGTGTTTCTTTTTCTCCCCCTTCTTTGCAACAGAAAATATTCGCAGCCCACGACCCGGGATCACGCAGTGCCCGCTCGGGGATTTCTGTTTTTCCTCCACAGTCCTCCAAAAATTAGTTCCCGCACAAAAATCCCTTCAGAGTGTCCCTTGCCGAAAGGGAAGGGGAAGGGGAGGGCAAGGAGAATCATCGCAGAATTCAAAAGAAAATATTCAGATCTGGCACGGCCCGTTTTGAATTTTTTTGGTTTAATTCCATCAGTGGGTTGAAAAAAAAAAAAAAAAAGACATTTTTAAGGTCAAGCGTATTTTGTATCTATTAAGCGCTGTTTTTCTTGGAGATGGTGAATTGTTGCTAAAAGCAATGTTTGTTTTACTTGGGTTTTTAGCGGGTTTTTGGTTAACTGCGTTTTTTTGTTTACTTCACCCCACCTCCCGTTCCTCCCATGCTGAGCAAAAGAGGGGGATTTCTTCTGTCTCCGAAATATTCAGGTTTTATAGCCGTAGCCGTGGACGGTTACCAAAAAAAACCCCCAAACCCAACCAACCTAAACCCCAACTCCAAACCCTGCGAGTGTGTAGGAGCGAGAAAAGCCGATTTCGGGGAGTTTGCCTCCGCATCGCATCTCGGGGTGCGCACACAGGAATCACGCAAATTTTATTTTATTTTATTTTTTTTTCTGCCCCGCATGTCCCCCGCACCCCCCCCTGCTCCCCTCGGCCTGCCCCCCCCCCCGGGGGGGACCCGCAGGGCAGAACGGGGGAGAGGGAAGGGGACACGCGTGGGGCGGGGAGGGGGGAACCGTGCCCGTTTTCCCTGTAATTACCGAGCCCGGAGCACGATCGTTCGCTTTCTGCCCGCGACTCCCCCAAATCCGGATCGGGTTAAAAATGTATTTTCTAGGAAAAATAAAATTTAAAAATAAACTACGGGCGGGGTCGGTGGGACGGAGCGGGACCGTGGGAGGGAGCCCCGGCCGCACAAAGCGGGCGGCCGCTTTCCGCACCCGCGGAGACCGGGCAGAAAAAAAATCCCCGGAGATCCGCGCTGGGAATGAATGCTAAAAAAAAAAAAAAAAATAATAAAAAAAAAAATTAAAAAAAAAAAAAAAAAGCAGCAAACCCCAGACTCTGCAGCTCCGTCTGCCGCGGGCAGTAACAGCCAAATAACTCAGGAATATTTTCTAAGGGATATAATCACCTCGGAAAGTGCGTGCGTGGGGTGGGTGGGTGAGCGGGCAGGCGGGCACCTCCGCGTGTGCAGGTCCACGGATATTTATCTCTGTGTATATATGCAGATGTACGTGTGGGTGTGTGGAAAACGCAGCTATTAATACACGGTATGTGTGCACACACGCAGACATTATATGCCCGGACGTATGTCTCTGCTCGCACACATACGTACGCGCGTGTGTAGGTGTAGATATCTGTATATAATGCAAGGGGGTTGTAGCAGGGCTGTGAATACAATACAAAATACCTCAAAACTTTCCACACAAACACACCTTGAATGGCTCCTCAAGCAGCAGAACCATCCCGTTCACAGCAAATATTAAAAAAAATAATAATAATCCCCTCCCCATTTGTTTTTAAACGTGTTTCAAGGCAATTAAGCGAGCCAAAAAAGGAGAAAGTAATCTTCCTAGCAATCCCCCAGTGAGAGACTGGAGAGGGGGGTGGCGACGCATTGAAAGTAAATTAAAAAAAAAATTAAAAAAAAAAAAAGGAAAAGCCAAACTGTTATCTGAAATAGCCTGGTTTGGACTTAAAAAATGAACAAACCCAAGCGGTAGTTGGTTGGAAGAAGCAAT
Source organism: Astur gentilis (assembly GCF_929443795.1). Lineage (NCBI taxonomy): Eukaryota > Metazoa > Chordata > Aves > Accipitriformes > Accipitridae > Astur > Astur gentilis. Next base: position 45,283,082 of record NC_064884.1, on the reverse strand, counting down.
ACCTCTGCGGGACACAATAAGCCGGGAGGAGGGAGCGGTTCGAGCGATACAAACTAGTTCTGGTTTTGAGCAAGAGATCAACTCGCATCGCCAGGACAGCAAAAAAGGATATAAAGGCACCTTTATAATGACATTAGTGACATTGCTTTATTTCCAAACGGGTGCAAAAGAAGCAAAAACTGTTTTGTTTTGTTTTATTTTGTTTTGTTTCCATAAAAATGTTTGTCTAGGTAGGAGAAAATCGAAAGTATCTTGTAAAAAAAAAAAAAAAAAAAAAAGAAAACTTTTATGAAAGGGCGCTGCTTTTAAAAATGCAGCCTGCTTTAGACTCAGGAAAAATCTCAGCTTGGATACGGTGTGGTGCTTTGTAATCACGGTTTGTAAGGGTTTATTTTGGGGCTGGGGGTTTCAGGGACCTTTGCTCTCTCTTTGTGTTGCTGGATTAAAAATTCCCATCCCTCTGTCCCCATCCAGTGGGTTTAAAAATGTCGGTCACTTCATGGGTGCTTCTCTGCTGGACCCCCAGATCCAGGGATGCTTCTGCCCAGGGATAATTTATTTTTGAGGGGTGCTGTGGATGGGGAGGGGAGTTATTTCCCCAGGCTGGGCACATCCAGAGGCCGATGCTGCCTTTCCCCCACACCCTGGCCTAAAACACACATTTAAAAATAACCACCCACGGGAGGAAAGAGCCTTTTCCAGCCATGTATTGGGTTTTCTGTTTAGATTTACTGTACCTTTATTTATTTGAAGTTGTTGTAAGTATATGACGATGAAAGTGTTAATTCCTGCGTGCAATATGGAATCTAGGCTGAGAAATAAATACCTTTTTTTTTTACAGAACTGGCTGATATTCGGCCCTTTTTGTGGGTGTGTGCCGGGGCGGGGGGCGTGGGTGGGTTGGCTGGTGTGCACCCATGTGTGTGGGAGGTGTGGGTGCTCTCGGGGGTGCTCGCTTTGGGGGGGGGGGGGTGTCGTGCATTTGTACACCCAGGGCACGTGCGTGTGCGCGCACCCACGGAGGTTGCGCGTGTGCCGGCGTGCCGTGGAGGGAGCGTGTATCAGCCTGTGCCGCTGGTCTACGTACAGCTGTGGCCGCGCACATCTGGCCGCGCGTGTTTATTTACGTGGTTCGGAAAGCGCGCTCCTCCGCTCGCACCCACTCGCGGGCCGGGCGCCCTTCTGCGCGCAGGACCCGCGTGGGAAGCCCGTGCCCGCTCCGTGCTCGCTCGCCGGCGTGTTCGCGCGCGCGTTCGCGTGTCCCCGCGTGTTTGCGGCCACGTCCTCGGCTCCGCACGGCGACAACCCTGCGTGCCGTACAGCTGTGCGGAGCGACACGTGTGTGTCCATCCCACGTGGGAGCGTGTGACTGTGCACGCGTGTGCTCGGCTGCTTTGGGGGGTGGGTGGGTGGAAGTTTTGCCCCAAAGAAACATTTTTTCCTCAACATTTAATCGGAAATCAATAGCTCTTTCCCTCTAATTTGTAGGCCAGAGACTGTTCCCCAAACATGTGTTTCTATTTTGAGGGCCTCAGGAGTTAGTGCCCCTTATGGAAGGAGCGCTCCAGATATATTTTTAAATCTGCCAAAGCAAACCACAGCCAAAGACTGGAAGATCCTGTTGGAGCAGCACTGGTAGAGCCAGATCCAAACACAAACCCCAACGTAGATCAGAACGAGCGACCCAAAGACTCGAAGTGGTTTTTATCTGTGCAATGTGTTGAAAGGGGCCTAAACTCTGATATTTTGGATATGAGCTGCGAAGGTTGAAATTCTGACCCGGGAAGCATTTACCCGTCTCTTTCACAGCGAGAAAGATTATCTCTCCAAACCGAGAAAAATGGAAAGAGAAACGGAACGCACTCCCAGTCAGGACCTCATTAGTTGTGATTAATAACTAGGTATTATTCGATTGCCACAAAATCATCTGATGACCTCGCTTCTGCAGGAGGCCAGGTAAAACCCCCCTCCATCCTTAAAAATCACTGAAACCCAAATTACACCAGAAAATCGATCTGCAAATCACGAATGCGGCGCTTGAAACCTATTTGCAGCTTTTTTTTTTTTTTTTTTCTTTTCCCTCCTCCTTTCTGGCAGGGAGGAAAAGAATCCAACTCAAAATGACTCCCATTTAAAAACATTTAAAATTTCGAGAGGCAAAGCCTGGGCAGGAGGCAGCGACCCCGGCGAGACCGCACCGGGTCTAATCGCAGCCAAATGACCCCGCTATTATTATTATTATTATCTTTTAAAGAAGGTAATTTAATAATGACGTTAATTATCTGCAGGGACCAGCACGGGACCTGCCGGGGAGGGGGCTCTGAGCATCTCCCCCCTCCAGCCTGTAGATTTGCGGCTGGTTCATGCCCCAAAAAAAACTCTGGGGCAGGGAGGAAAAAAATCTGGAGCCCCAGAGCAAGGTGTGGGGGGAGTCGAGGGAAGCCGCTGCATTTATTTAGTTTAGTGTCAGGGTGTTAATGATAAATTAGATAGCAGAGGAGGGGCTCAGTAAAACAGCAAGCTGTGAGAAAAAAAGCAGCGTAACCCCCTCCCAGGGCAGGCTGGGCTGGGGGCAGGGAGGGAGGGGGGGGCGAAGCGGGGAGGGGGTGAGGGATTAAGTGTCACTAAAGGCCTTTCATTTACCATGTTTACATGTAGTCAATAGAAGAGAATGGACAAGGGTTTATTGTGAGTTATGAGGCTCTTTCTAACTCCCATGTTATCAATATCTCTCTTAAAAAAAAAAAAGCAAACCAAACCAACAACAACAAAAAAAGCGGGGGTGGGGGGGAAAGGCAAAAAATGAGTTTTCTTAAAAAAAAAAAAAAAAAAAAAAAAATCAAATCCGCCAACCTTTCTGGAAGGTGGAAGCTGGCGGTCCTGGCCAGCCCACAAAGCGCTTTGGAGGATCCTTCAGCTGTTCCATATAAATCTACGGGCTCAATAGGTGGAGTTTATGCTTTTAGCAATTGAAAGAAATTACCCTAAATGAGGCCATATGGGAAACTGTGCTCATCCTCCTCCCCCTCCCCAAAACCGGGGGAGGATTTCGCCTGTCCTTTGTCAGAAAAAGGAGGTTTTGGGGCCGGGGCAGGATCCGGCCGCTCTCCCTGCTCGGGGCTGGTGCGTGGTTTTGCTCCGCTCCCCTTCCCGGACCGGGGGCGGTGGGGAGGGGAGAAGGAAAATGCCATTAAATTCTGCCTTTGGCCTGACTCGCACAGCCCTGCCCGGCAAACAGCACGGATCAGGCCGGGTTTGTGGGGAAGGGGGGGACAGGGGGTCCCCAAAGCGCTGGGGTGACCCCCGTGGGTCACCCACCTCTGGCGCTGCTCCCCCAAGAGGGGTTTGGGGGTCCCAGAAAGTGTGTGGGGGGGTCAGGGCAGCGTCAGCCTTCGGACCCCTTTTACCCCCTTTTCACCCCGATTGCCCCTCAGCCTCCCCGCGGCGTGCCCAGATCCGCTCCCTCTCCCCGGCAGGATCCGGCCCCTCCGCACGCTGGGGCCCTGCACACTGCGAGTGTTTACCTTAAATTCAATTTTTTCCTACAGTTTTACGCACTGGGCTCATCCAGCCTTTTAATCAGCTGGAAATACCAGCAACCGCCTGGGCGACTGCTTGTAATTAACCATTCGTTACAGTGGTTAACCCCCCCCCCCCCCCAAATAATTGAAGACGTTGCGTAGGAAACTTGGGATCCTGCATGCAAGCGGCACGTCATAAAAAAGAAGTGACCCATCGGGATGTGCTCTGAAATCAATCCTCCCCGAGCAGCGTGCTGGATCCGAAGCATCGAGGCCCCCGTTTTGCTGTTTGTGGTTTCTAACATGATGAAAAGCCCTCCTTGACTAGCAGCAAAGATCCGAGTTGAGGATTATTTTTGAACTGTTCTTTAACTTCTCATCAGGGATGAATTTGGCAGATAAAAAAAAAGGAAAAGAACAAAAAATGCTGCTGTTAGATTTGTAATTTTATATTCTTAGCTCTAACTAATTTTATATATTCTTAGCATCTCGCTCACAGATCCTGGGCTTACTTTTCCCAGCGCTGCATGAACAGAAACATCAGTAAAAAGGGAGAAAGATCAATCCAAAGCCACCGAGGTCTGGATTTGGGGAGCAGGAGACTCCGACGAAGCCTTTGTGGGACCAGCTCGTCCCCTGAAAGCCGGCGGGACCGTGGGGAGGCCGGCAGGAGATGCGGGGTGCTGCCATCTCCCCTCCCCAGCCCTTCAGCGGCCGCTTCCAGGCTGGAAAACCCTGAGCCAAGGTGGTTTTCTGGGAAACAGGGTTATTTTGAGTTGTGGGTGCCCGGCATTTGTCCCCTCTGCTGCCGTTCTCCCTGTTGGGCCAGCGCTCAGGGACTCCCCGCCGGTTCCCAATGCCAGAAATACATAAACACTTGTGGAAGTGAACAATCTCTGACTAGGTAGGGAGGGCCTGGGGGGAGCGGGGAGGTTTTGGAGGTGTGAGTGTGTGCTTCTGCCCCATTCCGTGTCCTTCTGGGTACCTGCAGGACCAGAGGTGCCCTGCAGAAACAGAGCTCCCTTCCCTTCCTTCCACCCTGCAAATAACTCCCATTCTTTACCTGCATATATATATATATATATATTTTTTTTTTTTCCCCTGCTAATTCCCATTTTCCCCTGCATTGATCCAGATGGGATTCCCTGCTCTGAAAGGTGCCCCAAGGGAACTATTCATACATGAAAGCTTCTTGCACCCCCAAATCAACCCAGGGACACTGGGTGACACTTGAGGGTGGCCAGTGGGCACCCGTCACCCACCCTGGGTGGGGACAGGCCCTGGCAGAGCTGTGGGGCAGGATGATGCCACGACACCCCCATTTTCCCTCCTTTCCTTTATTTTAGGACTGAGAGAGGAAACAGCACCGAGGGAACTGGGGATGGAGAAGGCGACCAGGGAGCGCTGGCCGGTGAGCAGCATCCTTGGGGGACCGAGGCTGGGCAGGATGCGGCCCTGGGCTGGCTGGAAGGGGGGTGTCACCTGGCTGCCCCCCCCCCCCCCCCCAGTCCCCCCTCCGTGGGGGTCCCTAACGAGGTGGCAGGGGCTGCAGGGCCGGCTGTTGGCCCCACGGGGGGGGGGTGGGTGTCCCTGGGTGTCAGCTTTCTCTATCTCGCCCTAAAATCTCAGCAGCATGAACTCTGTGAACCCGGGGTGGCACCAGCTGTGCTCCCCCCAGCTGTGGCCCATCCAGCTGTGCTGCTCGGTGGGGGGGGGAAATCCCCATCCAGTTGGCAATGTCCACCCCTACCAGCCCTGCCTGCGGTGCTGGGTGGGGTGCAGGCATAGAATCATCGAATTATAGAATCATTTAGGTTGGAAAAGACCTTCAAGATCATCGAGCCCAACCATCATCCATGCCCACTAAACCATGTTCTGGAGTACCCCCTCTACTCGCTTTTTTAATACCTCCAGGGAGGGTGAGGCAACCACTTCCCTGGGCAGCCTGTTCCAATGTCTGACAACCCTCTCAGTAAAGAAATTTTTCGTAATATCTAACCTAAATCTCCCCTGCTGCAACTTGAGGCCGTTTCCTCTCGTCCTATCTCCAGCCACCTGACGGAATAGGGGGTGTACGGCTGGATGTGGCCCCAAGGTGCACAGCTGGGGCGTGAGCACACGGGATGTGTGTCCCTGGGGTGCAGGACCCCGGGGTGCAGGTCTGGACCCCATACGGGTGGTTTCAGTCCCCCACCACGATTTGCAATATCGCATGTTTGGTTTTTAATCACGCGATTACAGGGGAGATTTGCATCTATTGTGCGCTCTGGTTCCCATTATTTTCATTATTAATCCTTACTGCTCCTACAATTATAATGAAAATTTCAGCACTTTTTCAAGAAAAACGCTGGTATCAAGTCTTTGTAAAATACTTCCATGGAGGAGAACCCCCCCCCCCCCTTAATAGCAGTTTGTGACAGAAAATCGTTTGGGCTATGCTGTCAGCATGCCTACTAATACCTGAATAATTAATGTCATACTTTTTTTCCCCTCTTCAAATATTAACACGTTTAGAGTCCTTGTCAAAATTGAACACCCCTCCTTGAAATTAATTGCCGGTAAAGATAAGGCAAGGTATGTGGTTTTCAAAATAGATTTTTCTTTTTTTTTTTTTTTTGAAATGTGATAAAAATCTGGACAGGAAAAAAGGTATCAGGGAGTACATGGTGTGTTTTCTGCATTACAAACTTTTTGTGGGTAGTAATGTGTGCAGCTGTGTTCGCCTATGGTTTATGGCTGTTCATGTATGTATGCACATACGTACTCAGCTGCTCGCATGGAGCACGTATGTCCACGTGTGCATATCTATAATTTAATGTGCTGTCGCAGAGCCCTGTGATCTCTTTTGGGATGGGTGAGGGGTACCGGCGCTGTGGGGGGAGCAGCTCCCCTGGGCAGGAGGACCCTCCCAGTGCCCCCCCCAGCGCTGATCCGACCCTGCTGATGGCTTTTCTTCTTGAGGAGCCTTTAGGAATAATTAAATAACATGGCAACTGGAGGAGAGCAGAGGCTTTTAGGGGGAGGGGGGGCTGCTTTTGGGAACCCCCCGTGTATCTGGAGGCAAAGCCCGGCTTGTGCTCCGGAGATCGGAGGAGAAACGCGAGGTCGGCTGGATTGGAGCTGCCATCCAGGAAAATGGAATGACGCCACCCCCCCCATCCTCCTGGTATATATATTTATAACATCCCAAGGGTGTAGCTCTGTCTCTCTTGGTTTAAAACAAAACCAGACAGAGTCTTGAGGGTCAAAAGGGAGGTGGGGGAGGGCTTTTCTCTACCTACCCCCAGACAAAGATCCCTTTGAATCTAATCAAGCAGAAAAGAAACCCCTTTCCTGTGTGTTTTTGTACGAGGGGAGAGGGGTTAGGGCTGCCCTGGAAGGTAAAAGGAAAGGAGATCCCATTTTTCCTTTCAACAATGAGATCTTTATAAATGTTCTCAAAAAAACCCCACCCCAGCAGTGGAAGGACGTCGCTGCGTTTTCCCAGTGGACAAGGCGAGGATGGGGGTCGAGGCGATGCCCCGGCCCGGAGGGGACACGCTGGGGGACGGCGGGCAGAGGAGCGAGGCGATGTTTGGAATGAGGGTGGGGATGCAGTTTGGTGGTTTACTTTCTGAGGGGGGGAGGGTTTCCAGTGCTCCCGCCGTGCTCCGCCACCCTCGGGGGGGTGCCCGGCGAGGCGCAGACCTGCCAGCGAAGAGCAGCGACCTCCCGTTGCAGCCCTTGCCTACAGCTCCAGCGACTCCGGTTCCTACAGCAGATCGTTCCTGCAGCGGGTCTGACCCTGGCTCCATCCAGATCAACCAGAAAACTTCCCCAAAGCCCCGTTTCCTATTGTCCGTCACCTGCCAAAGCCCAGCTGAGGGGTCCAAAGAGCCTGCTCGTGCTGGAGGATTTTTCCTTCGTGCTCCCTGGATGGAGGGACGGGCCACCGGTCCCTCAGGGAGGCGGCCACAGTCCTGGGGCACCGTACTTCTGCTTTATGATGGTTTTTCTTGGCGACCTTGGGCACCCCTGGACAGAAGCCACATCCCTGCCCTGTGCTGCGGGGTGACTGGGGAGACCCTTGCACGGCAGGACGAGGATCCCGCCGGGATGGGCTGCAGGACTTGCCGGCATCACCCGCGGGACCTTCCCAGCCCTGGGGGTCTTTGCCGTGCCGGAGCTTCTGGGGTCCCCGTACAGGAGTGCTGGGGTCCCGGCACTGGTGTGTTGGCAGCGCTGGTCTCGGTGTGCTTTTTCTCACTGTCAGAACAAACGCATCCCTGTCTCCCTGCAAAAAATCCCCAATTTATCTATCACTGTCCCTGCACCTACCCGCGGGTCTCCGGGGATGTAGCGGTGGCAGGAGCCCTGTCGCTTCCTTCCTCCCCGATGAGCCCCGCTCTGCAGCGCAGACAAGGCCTCAGACGCTGCTTTTTACATCCTTTTAACTAATACCACATGACAGTGATTTAAGCTAATCAGTACAACCTCCCCGTGTCAATGCAAGAATCCTCATAACCTCGGTGTTTACATTAAGTACAGCAGCGTTTCAGCTATAAAAGCACTTTCAAACTGACATTAACTGCAGCGTAACGATGTTAGATTGACTGGAGTTGGGTCAAATGCCTACCAAAAGCCTGCTAGAAAGAAGCTGCTGTCGAATTTATTGCGAAAGCATTAGCGTGGGGTTGTTCTTGTGAGGCTGGACTTCTCCTGGACCCACATAGGCTGGTTTGCATTTACGCACCCGTGTTTTGTACCAGTGCCCCTTGCTGATTTGCAGCAGCCCCGCCGCGCTTTGCCAGGCTGGGCTGTGAACCGGGGGCAAGCTCCCAGCAGACCCCTGCCTCGTAGCACCCTTTTACTGCTTTCGGGTGCAAACCCGGTCACCCACGAGGTGCTGGAGGTGGTTGGAGAATCATTTAGTTGCTCTTCCCTGCCTCGCTGCCAGAGTTGGCTGCTCTGCCGGCAAAAGGGGCCGTGTTGGAGCAAAGCAGCCGGGTTAGTTCAAGGCAAAGCCGCCGCTCAGGATGATGGAGGGGCTGGAAACGCTCATGCGAGGGGTGCTGGGTCTGGGTCCCACGCAGCCGTCCATGGGGACACGCGGCCAGAGGCTCAGCCCAGCACGGCAGCACGAGAGATCAGGGTGCAAATCCCAACGCCTGCCATGGTCACAGCCTGCGGGGCCGCTCGTGCTCCGAGTGTCCCTTTGCCACAGGCCTGTGTCCGAGCGGGAGCTACAGCATGGAGGGAGCAGAAATCCCCTGGGACCGGGAGGCTGCCACAAGGTTTCTCCGACCGAGAGACCTTCGGCTGCTGGGAAGTGGAATAAACTGCAGCGCTTTGATTTCTGCCTATGCACGTCCACATTGGCGTTTGCATCATTTCAGCCGTTATGGTGGAAAATTTATTGTTGAAAAAATTAAAACCAGTATAAAAATGGTGCTGATAATGCACAAGATTTGTTTTTTTGAGAGTGGTGCAGCTCTTCTCCAGGGCTGTGCAGCTGGGTCTGAAGACACAGATACCCCAACATCACCCTGGGGTTGGTTTTTTAGCACCCTCTTGGTGGTGTTTGGACATATGGAGTTCCCCCAGTCGCTGCCAGGGACAGGTTTCCTGACCCTTTGCTTCAGGTGCAATCTCTGCCCTGATGGAGGGAGCCCCAAACTGCTTCTGTACCTTGTCCCGGAGGCCCCCGGCTCCCCCTTTCATTCCCCACACTCCCCTTCCCCTTTCCATCTTGCTCCATGCCTTTTCCTCCTCTGCATTTGCTTCTCCTCAGGAGATGGCCGGTGCACTGCTCCCACCCCAATCCCATTTCAGCACGGTTGTGTTTAAAAATAAAACAAACAAGCTATTAAATGAAAAATCTATAAAAACAAATAAATAAGCTATTATTACCATTTCCCAATCTCCCAAAGCCTCAGTCCTGCAGTCATATCCCCCCGAGTGTTTTCTGGCAACCGTAAAGGCAGAGAAACGAAGTCGGAGCACGAAGTCCCTTCCCGGTCCCACGTGTGATCTGGGGGCTTTAGCGGGGACTGTATATCTGAGCACACACACACACGGACGCACACGTTTATACGTACAGAGAGATATATATATCTCTCCCGTAACTCTGCTTAATCCATCTGCTCATGTAGCAGCAGCTTTTTGACTGCTATTTATACTTTCCCATAGGCTTTAAAGCCAGGAGGGACCATGGCTGTCGTTCTCCGTGGCAGCCCTCGCCGTACGACGACCATCCGCAGTTTTCCGCGTTTCTTGGCTAGCAACATTTCCCTGGGAGAGGGAAGAGGGGTCCCCCAGCACCTCTCCTTTCTGGATGCGTCCCCACGCAGCGATCTGAGAGATGAAGGAGTCTGAGCGGGAGCTCCCCAGGCTGACTTTTACTCCTCGCTTTGCCAGGTTTCTGGCCCAAAGACACCCATCCTGTTCCCTGGGTGCTATTTACCAGCATGCCACAAGCACCCAGACCCGCAGGGTGTTTTCAGCAGGCCAGCTGGTCTTTTCTTGCATGCAAAAGCATTCCCTATTCTGTCTCATCCCTTTCCCAAGCACGTGCACGGGCGGTCGTGGGGTCCCCAGCTCCAGCAAGCAGAGGCGAGAGTGGCTGCTCCGGGGTCTCTCGGAGGCAGAGCTGTCCCTCCAGGCCTTCTGCATAACCTCCAGCGCATCTTTATTTTCCACTTCACCCTTTTCCCCCTTTGCTCTCAGGAGTTTTCAACCTGGCCGCTGCCCTCCCCACCCGTGAACTGTTTCCCAGGGGAGCTGAGGACCCCGCTCAGTGCAATTAAACCGGCTGATAATGAACTTATTTCCTCCGTCACCCTCCACGGCTGCATTAGGAAGAGCCACAAGCCCGTGGGTATGCAAACCGTGGGGTGACGATGCTCTCGCTGCATCAGCCCCCGCTTCGCCCCGCAGCACCAGCGCTGCTCTCAGGAGGGGCTGCACAGCAATAACCTCCCGGGTCGGGAGGGGCAATTTTTTTTTTTTTTTTTTTTTTTTTTTTTTAAAGCACAGGAGGAACCTAATTAAGAGCTTTCAGGATTTTCCCTGACTTGCTGCAGCTGGTGCTTGCGAGCCCTGCCCACACGGTGGCAATATCTGCCCGGTAAGTGCGGGCAGGACTGTGCTGCCTCTGCTCCTGCTGCTGCTCCGGGGGTCTGCTCGCCCAGGTAGGGGGGCTGGTGCCCAGAAATGGGGTTTTTTTTGCTCACTTTCTCCGTTGTGCTTTAGCCGAGAGGTGTTGGTGTTGCGGTGCTGGAGGCGGGGGTGGGCTGGGCAGCATCCTGCCTTCTCCCTGTATAGGGTAATGTATGGGGTCAGGGGTACCAGGGGCTTTTTTTTTTTATTTTTTAATTTTTTTTTTTTTTTTTTTTTTTTTTGTCCCAAAGGAGATGGTGGCTGTGTCACCTGGCAGAGCAGGAGGTTAGGGCTGTTGTAGAGGTAAGGTTTTTTTCCTGCCCCCTTCCCCAGCCCAGAGCTGCTGCCTGCCACCAGACCCTGCTCCGTGGCCAAGGTGGGCCTGGAGGTTGGAATGAAACAGGAGCTTCTCCCCCTGCCCAGCCTGAGACTTCCTTCAAACAAAGCTCTGAGGGACCTGATGGGTCCCATAAAGCCACTCGGACACCCGCAGCACCCAGTGCCTTGTGGTGGTTGCGGTGGGGTTTGGAGGTGGAGGGATGCTGCGACCCTCATCCAGGCTGGGACCTGCCCTGGCTGGTCACTACTGGGATGTTTTCTGGAGGTGGGCAGGTTTTTGCTACGAGGACTGAGATTTCAAAGTGTTTTCCCATCCTTGGTTGGGATAAAAAAGGTGTCTAGCGTTTTGTGTTGTGTTTTTTTTTTTTTTTTTAAAGTCAGTGGAAAAATCCACAGAGCTATCTGATTACTGAAATATTTTTCTTCCTACCACTTCAAAACATTGACTTGATCTCTCTTAACATTCCTTCCCTATAAATTAAATTGTGAAATAGAATGTATTATAGTTTAAAAGAAGTAAAATTCCAGCACGTTTCTCCTCAGTCCTTTTCCTTTAACTGGAAAACTTCTCCACACCAATTATTTCAGGCAAACGAGTTCAATCTCAACCAGTTGGAATTTTCTATGAAAAATATTGAATCAAAACATTCCCAAACAGCCCTACTGTTAGCAACTAACAGATGCATTCGCGTTCATTAGCCCGAATGCTCGCGAGGAGCTGAGCAGCAGCTTCAGGCTGAGCGTGCATCCCTGCTCCGAGTCCGAGCAGCCGTGGCTCTGCGTGCGTGGATTTCGGCAGGTCCCGGTCCTGGGGGCGAGTTTTGGGGAAGGGCAGCTCCGATGCGTGTTTCTGGTGTAGGAAATACCCCGTAAAGGGGAAGGGGATGCTCTGTGCTGTTACCACCCGGCTGTGCTGGCTCTGTGTCTCTCAGCTCCTTCCCTGCTCCCATCCTGGAGGTCTATCTGGGAAAGGGAGGATTTTTGGAGCAGGAGGGCTCGGGGTGGCAGCCGCCACAATATGTTGTGGCTGGACTCGGGGTGTTGTGCTGGGTCCTTGGGGGTGGGCGCTCCTATTTGCGTGGGGTGGGTGCTGGGGGGGAGCACTGCACCCGCACGGCCAGAAGTGGGTCTGCCCTGCGGGGAGGGATGGGATGGGGTGGGCAAAAGGAGGGGGGGTGGCATCCAGCTCACGTGAGGGGAGTCGAGGTCCTGGGGTGTTTCCCGAGGTCAGGGGGTGAGTGATGGGGCTGGCACCCGTCCCCAGCCTGTCACCTCTAAGGGAGGAGACCACCCTGCGATTCACAGGCAGCACCCCAATGGGCCTTAGCCCAGGAGCACTTGATGGACCCAGCAAAGCTGTTTTTCCAGGATGGCTGATTTTGGGGTGGGGATGGGTCCAGGTCCCCCTTTCCCCACTGCAGCCCCTCCAGATCTGCTGATATTCTTCCTTTTCTCGCCCCACCCATGAGGCTCCTGAGACAAAAGCCATATCAACCACTTTTATTTCAAAACATGAAATAAAATTAACTAGGGGAGAGGGGGGAGCGAGCTCTTCTAAAGAGCACCAAATTGTGTTGCTATGGAAACGGGAGGAGAAGCCCAGTAGCTGATGCTCTCCTGGGGCTCAAGGGCTGGCTGTACCAGCCGAGATGTTTTCTCATCTCTCATTCTTTCTTCTTTTTTTTCCTGTTTTTTTTTTCTTTTCCCCTTCTACCCTTTTGAAATTTGTCTCAGTGACTTAGCACTGGCCAGCAGCCCTGGCTGCCAGCTCAGGGGACTATGCCCTTTATTTGCCCGCAGGGCTGCGGGCAGGGAGACTTCCTGCACATGCTGCCCTCTGCCAATGCCTGTTTTCTGCCTGCTTGGAGGCTGTGGGAGCTGTTTGGTTTCCAGAGCTGAATTTGGAGAACACAGGAACTCGGGGAAGCACCCCCCCATGCCCCACTTCTCCTGGCTCTGCCTCCTTGCAGCACCTCTGCTCTTTAGCGCTGTTGCAGCTTTTGAACTAAAAATGGGCTTTAAAAAAATAAAGCCCCAAACGTCTCTCTATGCAGAGCAATGGTTTCAGGCTTTCTGCAGACTCAGGTGTGTGTTGGGCACGTTTACCTGGGGATACTGCTGCTTCACTGGAGCTTCTGTGTTTTGGGCAAGGCTGGGTGACTCTGAGTGCCCGGAGGTGTAACCCCAGGACCAGACTGGTGATGGCCCTTGGCTGTCTGCCGGCAAACCCAGCTTCCAGCATTTTTCAGCTAGCTGAGCATCCTCGGAGATGCAGCCTTTCCTCTGCCAGCTTCCATTTTGAAATCTGCAAAATGTTTTGAAGCACTCCTGGCTACTGACCCTCCTGCTGCTCCCAGTGCTGGTGCTGTAACTCCCTGGTTTTGGGAGTTGCCAGCAGCATTTGGCATCTTGCTGGGAGCGAGGAGGACGGCTGTTTGGACAGCAGTGTTCTCACTGAGCTTTGTTTTTTCTCTAATTTCCCAAGTCTTGTCCTCCCTGACAGAAGGCTGGCGTGAAGGGGAATTGCTGCTGCTGTGGGGTGCGTCCCCTGAGGTCTCCCCTTGCTGCATGGTGTGTGTGCCCTTGGCCTTCCAGAGACCCCAAAACTGGGTCAGAGAGACTCTGGGGAGAGGAAAAATCTGTTGCTTGGTGTGTGGCTCGTGGCAGGGTTAAAGCTGCAGGTGTTGCTGCCTTGTCACAGGAGCCTGTAGTGCAGGGACCTGTTGTCACCTGCTGATCTAGACAGGTGAGAATCTGCCACCCATCACTCCCCGTCATCTCTCTGCTTGTATAATTCACATCTTTAAAGGCATTTCAGTCAAACTAGAAGGAATTGCAAGCTCTTGACTTCAGGGAACCATTGATTGAAATCTCTGCAAGGCCAATTTACCCACTGATCACTCCAAAATCAAATCATTTCAGCCTGTGTTAGAACTTGAAAGGGTGTGTGGATGCAGAGGTGCCTGCCTGGGTACCAGGGAGGGTCCCCACATGCCGTGGCTGCTGCCATCTGCCCCAGGCAGCTGCGCTGTGCTGGCTCTGGAAGTAGTTGGCAAAGTATTTAGGGGAGGGGAAAAGTGCTATGGAAAGTAATATTTAATTAGCCCCAAGAGGATCATTAATTGGCAGCCTTAATTTGAAGTCTTGCCAGAGTCTGTTGTATTCCTACACCATTTAGCATAAAATGGGTCTAGAAGCTAATTTGTAGGTCACGGTGATTTGATCGCATATGTAGGGCTGCAATACCCGCGGCTGGGCAGCCGAGGGAAGGAGGGCAATGGGCTGGGAGTCACGTACCGTATGCCACCTGCCCCATCCCTCGCCCCCTTCCCTCCTTTAAAATAGTGATAATGCCATCACCCTGCTCCTGGCTTTGCTAATGAGGGTTTGTGAAGAGCTCTGAGCTTTCTGGAGGAGTGGGGGCTGTGCTCATTGCATTCCCTCTCTCCAGGCTCACTGAACTGCTCCAGACCCCAGCCTGGGCTGGATGTTTCATGTCCTCCTGGCTATATCCCAGGTTGAAACTGGGGAGAAAGCTGGGGCTGGTGGGTTGTGTACTCCTTTAACGCTGCTTACTGCCCAAAGTCATGCCATGCACATCTTGGGCAATGCTGCCACCCCCTGCCATATATCCATCACAAGCAGCTATCGATAAATTTGTATTCAGAGCGACCTGGCAGGGAAAGGCTGTTTTTCTTTGCTACAGAGGTGAAGCCCCAAGGCTTGGGGAGGCTGAATATCTCACTGGGGAGCCGCAAAGCCTGCACCACCCCTTGTGCCTTATCTCCATCCCTGGGCAGGGAGAGCTGGTTCCAGTAAGCTGTGTGATTCAAAACCAGTATGGCTGGTGGGGGCTGTCAGCTCGGGGCCAAGGGAAGATGGTGTTGCTTGGGGAAGCAGCGTGGTGGGGATCTGCACCCCATCTCCCTCCTCTCCATCCTCCTGCAGCCGGTTTCTATAGTGACCAGGTACCTGCCTTTCCCCATGGCCCTGCCTGCACCTGATTCTCATTCACAGCATCACCCTCCAGAGGCAGAGGGACTGAAGCAGCAGCAGCAGCCCCACAACCTGGGAGCGTGTGTGGGTGCCAAAGGGTCCGCATGCTGCTCGGTGGAAGCACTCGAGTGTGCTTGCGTGCTTCAGTTTGGTGTGCAGATGCTGCTCCCTGCAGCAACACCCGTGTGTAAGTATATGGATATCCCCGGTCCTGCAGGTTTCTGGCATAGACAGAAGCTGGTGAGACCCATAAAGGTCCCAGGGAGGTTTGTCTTTTGCCCTGGATCTGGAATCCCACCTGGTCTGAGGCATTGGTGCCTCCTTATGGAGGTTGGAGGTGCCTGGAAAAAACTCAGCCGCTTTTGTTAGGGCAGGGACACATGGGAGCCTTCATGGCCAGAACGGAGGTTACTGAGCTAAATGCTGGTTTTTGTCTCCTGCCAAAGACCCAGGAGGAGGTCAGTGTGCCGGCCTGGGACAAGAGAGATACCCAAGTTAGTTCTCTTCCTAGCTTTACCAGGGACTTGCTGCTGGGCTGCAGGTAAGTCACTGTCCCCCTTCCCTCCCAGGCTCCCTGCGTGTCTCATCAGGCTCCAGACTCACTAGCAGGTCCCTTGGGAAGCTGTGCCCAACCTCTCCCATGTCTAGATAGCTATCTCCAGAGAACGCCGCAGATTTATTGTATGATGGCATTGGCAAGGCACTGAGCCCGTCAGCACGGTCCCCCCCCCTTCGCCGGCTGGGCGAGAGGGACCGGCTGCAGCCCTGCTGTCTGCAGCCTGGCCATAAACCACTCCAAAATGCCCAAACAGACAGCCAACCTGGACCTCAAGAATATACATCCCATGCTGTCCTGGTGTGGGGAGTGTGCCCCCCCCACCCCAGGGAGGGTCAGGCAGCCCTTTCCTCGGCCCCGCATGAGATAACGCTCCCAGATAGAGTTATGCACCCGATCAGCAAACAGCTGACAAGCGGCTCAGTGGGGAATAAAGGCTACAGGAGGTAGGAGATGGGTCTGGCTCGCTTGTTCGCTTTATGCTAAATAGCTGACACGAAGAAAGAGCTCTTCTTTGAAAGAGAAGGGAAATCCTGTCACTGTTTGCACAATCGGATGCTCTAAACTGCAAATCAGTCCTGCTAGTCTCCAAGCAGCCTCTTCCCACATGTGGGTTCATCTCCCGGGATAGATAGAGCTCGTCCGTAGCTCTAGATATTCCTGGCATGCTGGGCCAGAGCTCAGCCATGCCATGACTCAAGCCAGTGAGAACCAAACGCTCCTAGAATGTGCTAAAGAGCGGTCAAGCAAAAAAAAAAATCTTATAGTGTTTTCTTTCCCCTGTCTGAAATACTTTGCTTAATCTAACAGTCCTTTCCTCCAGAGGGCTCCTTTACCTCTGGACTTGGCTGCCCAAGGCTCTTGCCTTGGCCGAGGGTTTCTCCTCCCAGACGCCTTTGCAGGGAGCCGGTGCCCCATCTCGCGGGGTGACCGGTTGCTCGTTGAGCAAATCAATCCTGCATCTTTGTGCCTGGGCTGGTGGGTCTTCACCTCTGCACAGCTCTGTGCACCGGCCTTGTTAGCTTTGCTAATGACAGCACTTTTCTGATGATAGATGTGCTTGTTTTCTTAGGGAGATGCTTTCTTCTTAAAGGCATACAGCCTTCGGTGACAGAGCTAACAAGGAATTGCAGAAGGGGAGAGCTGGAGGGGACCTTAAAAGGTAATTTAATTTATCCCCTGCCCCAAGGCAGGATCAACTATTCCTATATAATTTCTGACAGGTATTTGTCTGCCTTGTTCTTAAAAGCCTCCAGTGACGGAGATCCCACTGTGTCCCTGGGCTGTCTGTCAGAGGACTCTAATAGTTCTTATTATTAGAAAGTTTTTCTTACCATCTAGTCAAAACCTCCCTCGCTGCAGTTTAAGCCCATTATTTCTTGTCCTTTCCGCAGCAGACACAAAGAACAGATTATTCCTGTCCTCTGCTGCTGCCCTTTATGTCTTTGAGGGCTTTCATCATGTCTTCCTTGGTCTCCTCTCGTTCAGACTAAACAAACCCCAGTGTCATCAGCCTCCCTGCTGCCTCCCCACCTTCCGTGGGTGCCAGCGCCGCAGGACGGGGTTTGCTCGGGCAGCTTCAATGGGTGAAGCTGCAACAGCATCCCCTCCAACCCTGGTGAGGGGCTGCTTGCAAGCAGAGTTTGGATGGGTTTTATTTTTTTTTATTTTTTTCTGGAAGCTGTGACCAGCACTGTAACCTCTGTTGGCTTCCTGCAGGTTCACCTGGGAGGTTTGGGAAGTGGCGGTGCCTTCGTGCAATAGCTATGGAAACTGCAGAGCTGCTGAAGGTAGGGCTGGTCTCTGCTGCAAATAGATGTGTCGCATCTGCCTGTAACCGGGCTCGGGAGTTGCTGGCAAAGGTCGGTCCTTTGTGCTGATGGACCTGTGGTGTCCTTGCGTGGATTTGCCACGCTGGTGTGTTTTGTCGCAGCTCCTGGCAGAGCAAGACCCGGTGAGGAGAGCGGTTTGCTGGTTGCTGCCACCCTCATCCCTCCCATCCCCTGGGGCCGAGCCCTTGGCACATCCCGTCCTGGCCAGGGATGGACGCGTCTCATGGGGACAGACAAACGCCTCCACCGTGGCTAAACCTGGGGGGTCCCAGGTTGTCTCCCTGCTCCACAGCCCTGGCCCGCTGTGGCTCCTGCCCTTCTCCCAAAAAAGCAGAGAGCGGGTTCTGCTCAGCCAGGCGTGTGTTTCAACTGGTGTCTTGGCTGCGCACTCAGCCTGATGTCAGAAAACCCAAGAAAAACCGCTCCCTTCTTCCCCACCTGCTTTATCCAGGATTTCTTCACTGCCAGTGGGGACTCCCCACCCCGGTTGCCCATTTTCCCCATCTTCTGAGCTCCTTTCTGTCTGCTTTTACTGTCCCATCGCATCTCTCCGCTGGCTGTGGCTTCCCTGGAGCCACCCAGCTCCCACCACCCTCCTTCCCAATGCTGACCCCCTGGTCTGCTCTTCTTTAGGCTGCAGCTCTGACTTGTGTGTTTAATATCTAATGACAAACCTGCCTGACAGCTCTCTTCCCTCCCGTCAGCGGTTTGTAGTGTAATGACTGTTTTGTTTCTGAGTGTCAGCTTTGCAGGAGGCAGTTTGCTGATAATTTGGGAGAAGAAATTTGGAATTTTTCCACATCCACCCCTCTATTCTTCTAGGTTTCCTAAATATATGTATAAAGTATGTATTTTTCAGGCATAGCAATTATTGATGTTTAAGGGGGTTGGTGTCCCCACCCATTCTTCCTGCATCCCTGTGGTGATGAGCTTGGTTTACTGGGACGTGGGATCTTTGTACTTCAGGCATTTTATCAAAGCATCAGGTGGAGGGATGAAACTCCTTGCTCTTCTGCAGTTTGGTCCCTTAATGGGAAAAATCGCTTGGGAAAGCACTGTGGCTTAGGAGATGCCAGGATTCCTGGCACCAGTGGAGATGAATGCTGGCTCATTCGTGTGGGTTGCAGTTATTTCCCTGGCTCCATGTGCAGGTGGGGAAGATCCTGGGTTTGATCCATCCGAGTGTAACATCAGTTCATGCTGACTCTTCTTTGGCTCATGTGATCCACCACTATTTTGTGGTCCGACATTATGGTTCACCAAGATTTTCATTAGGGAAATCAATGAGCCATATCATCCTGGTGCTGTCTTGGCCATTGAAAAAGCGTAAATAATGCTGAGGCCTGTCGTGTCTCCAGGGCAACAGGAGCAACCATCAAACAGGTCTGGTTTCTGTGCAGAATACCCTAAATCTGTCATTCCGGTGAGTTCTGGACTCAATAAACACCATCCCTCTACTTCTTTGCAGGCCTTGGTTGTGTGATTGTTAATGCCAGCTCGGTGCAATCCTGCCCAGGTGGGGAGAGCAGCGTTGATCCAGCCTTGCCCTGGGCTCTGTGCACGTGTTCATGACTTCTTTGGCTCTGGGGGGGAAATCCTTGGATGACTTCTTTGGCTCTGGGGGAGAAATCCTTGGGCTTTGCCAGCTAAAGGTTTAGGCAGTAACTTCTGTAGTGTAGCCGCTCTATATAGTGCATGGGCTTAATTTTTCCTTCCATTGAGCCTGGAAAAAAATACTTTGTAGGCTGCTTGGCTGTAACGAGGTCTGCAATTACCTCTGGATCTGGACTCGCTTGCGGCAGCTATCGGCCCCGCTGACAGTGGCGTGGAGCTGCTTTGCACCCGGGTGTGCTGGGTGGATGCTCACCTTGCAGGGCCTGATGGATATTGAGATGCAGCTGGGTTGTGGAGCTGAAGGGTGCTGCCGAGCACCGTGGTGGGCTTGGGCAGACTTAGCTCGCAGCCCGACCTCCTCTCCTGCCTCTGGGCACCACCGTGGGGCCCCTCGTTTGGGGCACGGTGCCCCTGGCATCGCCTCTCCCCTCCTGCCTCCAACCCTGCTGACAGGCTCTTTTTTTTTTATTCCCCCAAGATTCACACAAATTGTTTTTCTGTTACAAAATTGCCAGCAATTCCACTCAGTGTGAACTCGGTAGCGAGGCATCTCGGGATTCCTCCCCCTGCCTCCTCCCTCCTCTCCTGCCGTCTCCAGCTGCCCGCTCTCCCTCGGGAGCTGTTTTCATCCCACTTTCTTCTCTGATTGGCAATGTTTGCAAAAGAGAAGGCACCTATGCGTGAGAGCAAGGATGACTCCAGCTCCTTCCCTTCTCCTTGGCTAATGACAGCCTTCAGCCCTGCGAGATGATGGATGAGGGAGAAGCAACCAGCCACCCGGGTGCCGGCTGCGGTGCCTGTGTGGGTGAGGTCGTTGCCCAAAAACCTGAACCCGGGTGTGCAAAACTCCTGCAGCGAGACAGGTTTTCCACGTTACCTCCTCCGTGCCTGGCGTGCATCCCCTGCACTCGCACGGCCGGGCTCTGGCTGTAGGCTCTTCTATCCCAGGAATATGATTTATCTGCTGCATCTTCTTGACTCAAGTGGTATTGAACGGGCTTATTGGAGAGCTGGTTTCTAGACAGGTTGAATTAGGGGTGGGAGCATGTAAGCACATTTTTTTTTTCCAGCTTTCATCTCCTCCTTGCTCTTTCCCTGCTTGACTCTGAGCTTTTTAGGGAGAACTTGCCAGGTCCTGGTGTCAGAAACTGATGTTGCGAATGGAGCCAGATC
Organism: Astur gentilis; assembly: GCF_929443795.1. Taxonomy (NCBI): domain Eukaryota; kingdom Metazoa; phylum Chordata; class Aves; order Accipitriformes; family Accipitridae; genus Astur; species Astur gentilis. Next base: position 45,262,914 of record NC_064884.1, on the reverse strand, counting down.
AAACCTGCCCAGCTGTGAGGGTTTGGCAGGTCCTGGTTCCTCCTCTCCCTGCCCCGTGCAGCGCACACTGCTCTGGTCTGCAGAACCCCTTGGTGTCCAGCCCTGGATGCTCCTCAGCCCTTGTTGCCAGCAGCTTCTGCTGCTCCCAACCAGGCTGGGCTGTGGTTGCCAGAGCTCATACAGACCGTACTCAATGGACACGTCTTAGGATGAGGAGGCTATCCAATTTACTCTGCAAATTGGTACCCAGCTTTCATAAGAACGCTAAAAAAGTCCCGCAAAGCGCAACAGCTTGTGATAGCCTCCCCACCACCCACCTTCCCTCAGCGGCAGGCAAGTATGGATCGCCCAAAAATAGAGATGAAGAGTCCCAGAGGAAGCATATGGCAGATGGGACTAGATCCCTGACTATCAGGTTTTCTGTCAGTGCTTTAACTGTATGATCATCCTCTCTGCTTAGCTTTAAAGTATTGTGCTATTCCCCATGCTGAGGGGATAGACTCTGGCTGTTGGGTTAATGCTTGCGAGGCCTTCTTAGAACTTGGGACTTAGTGATGTAGAAGGTAGATTAGGGAGGTTTCCCCAACATTTTAAAGCTGTGATGCCTTTTGAAGTCTCCTTAAAGCAGTAGCCACATGCAGAGCAGGTGGGATTAGCTGGAGGAAACCAGAAGAGAAAAAGCATATTGCTGTACCTGAGCATCCCCGGATTTCAAGTGGCATTTTAATACTCCTGTCCTGTGGTAAAGATCTCCTAATACAGCACTCGCTGCAACAGTCTGGGTGATTTCCTCCCGTTGATTTTGGGTCATGGAAATGGGGCCAGGCACTGCCTGGGATCACAGCTGGGCTACCCCCTGTGCCACACAGCCGCTGCGGGCTCCTTGGCAGAGCCATGAGCTTTCATGGGGGACCAGTGTGCCAGAAACACCGAGGGGCTTTGCTGGGCCCCCATCTCCTCTTTTTATTCCTTGTTTTCCTTTGTTTCATCGGGTACTGGAAGGTGTCTGACTGATGGTTTTGCCTCCTGGGCAGGGTTAGGTTAAGGGGTAAGAGCTGCCTTTCCTGGCTGCCTTCTGCCAGCCCCTGTGAGCTGGAAGTCAAAGTAAAGTTTCTTTTGCAGCTCTGAAATGCACGCTGGCTATGCAAACACAGCCTACTGTCTTCAAGGTAACTTTGTGTTGCAGCTGGACTGTAATCTCTCGAGACAGCCATTGCTTTTGGGATCCAGGTTGGTTCTGCAATGCCTTGTGCTGCATCAGTATAGCAACAAAACGTGCAATGCAAAGCTCTGGGGCTGCCCTGAGCTCTAGCAAAGGTCCTGGTGCCCGCCGGTAGCATCACGTACCTTGTAACCCCTGGCAGGGCTTGATGCTGAAGAAAGGCAGCACCCCCCACCCTGGGAATTGCAGCTGGTTCCTGCGTGTGACCCTCACGTTGGTTATCTGCCTCTTGCAAACACCGGGGATGTTAAGCCCGGGCAGACCCAGGGAAGGGGGCTCTCACTGCCCCGTGCACACAGCCACGGAGCAGGTAGGACCACTGCGAGTTGGCTGTGGCAGATGTTCTTGCTAGATACAAGAGAACACGGGCTGCCTCCATCCTTGGCTTTGCTATTGCAGGAAACAAACTTTCATTTAAGCAGTGACTGCATCCAGGATTTAATTAGCTTTGGCTGGCAAGCCCAACCCTGATAAGGTCACATTGAAGGGAAATGTGATTGGCGTTTCCATCCCAAAGAGCATCGTATCGGGAACTCCTTTGCGGCTTAGATCCATGCAGGGAGCGGGCAGGGGTGTGTGAGTACCCGCACTCCTGCCCCGCTGCGGCATTCCCACATTTTTTTGGGGGTGTGTTATGGTTTAGTTTTCTAGCTCTCTTCCTTTGCGGCTGATGTTCCCCAGTGCAAAGCGCTGAGCTCTGGCAGGAAGGAGGAACGAGCCCTTCCCTCTGTACAGGCTGTGCCCTCCTGGTCGCGGTCTAAGCCAAGTCTTGTCGCATCGGTCCTGGTGCTGGGTGAGCTGAGCTCGCTGGTCCTCTGCAGCTCCCTCCGCATCGTGCGTTTGACTCCTGTTCTGCATCCCGTCCAGCTCGTGGGGCTGAACATCATCTCTGCAGCCTCTTAAATACCTGCAGCCAGGCAGGCTCCACTCTGTGAGCCCATCTTTGCTAATTCCCAGGGACTGCAGAGGCTCTTATCCCTGTCAGAGCTATGGATATGCCCTTTCCAGCTGCTATCCTGGGGATCAGCCTGTCTCTGATTTAAAGCTACAGTCTGCTGGCGGCTGCTGCTGCATTTCAGGAAAACAAGGGAGGGAAAAGTCTATCAGAGCTGGTTTCCTCAGGGCTCACCAACTCCTTGCAAATTCCTCTTAGAAACGGATTCTCCTTGCACGTGGCTTTGCCTGCCTCTCTGTCCTCTTACAAATTCAAGGGAGTTTCTTTCCAGCTGAAGGAGAGAGGCCAGGGCAAGGAAACTGGGAAGAAGGGTGTTTTACTCTATAAATCAAATGGAGGAAGTACCATGACCACAGGAAGATGCTGCTGCCTTCATAGGGAAGAGGAGACATGCAGTCAGTTAGCTTTAGCTTTTCAGGAAAAGATTTTTCCCATCCTGTACATTTTTGACTTTTCAAAAGTTTTCCTCGTTTGTACTGGGATGAACCCAAGTTTTCTAGAAATCTTTGCCAAAACCCTTCTTTTTGTATGGCAGGAGAGATAATCAACAATACTTGAATTGCCAAGTCCAGTTCAGTGAGTCAGTGGGAAGCAAGAAGAAAACCTCATGCAATGTTCCTGTTGCTTATCGATTGCCGTGGAACATGTCATCCCAAACTGCTGCCCATCACCTCACCCTCCCAGGCTGAGCACAGCATGGCACCGGGGGAAAATGGACTTCAGGCATGCTTCGGTATTGACCGGCCGTGTGGCTTTGGGCAGAATCGACCTGTCTCTGTTAACCCATATGTAAAAGGCAGATCCCTGTAACCTCCTTAACTCTTTTCTCTTTATGTGCTTTGCAGTCCCAGGGTGTTGCTGGGAAAGGCAGCGAGTCCTTGACCCCCAGCTGGGGTTGCCCCGGGACCCTGAGCTTGGCAGCGGGGCACAGCTGAGCTGCTGGGATGGGGGACCTTGTCCTCCAAGTTTGGAGAAATGTGTCTTTCTCATCTAGGAAGCCACTGACGTTGTCTCCTATCCCTTCTGACCCAGATTTCTGGTTCCTTCTGCTACAGAAATAGCCTTCGAACTCGCTCTTTTTAGGCATTTCCACCTTCTGAGCTCTCCCAGCGTGGCCGCCCTGTGCAGCGTGTGATTCACAGGCGTCCTCCCACCCAGGGCAGCCCCTCGCAAACAGGCTGGTGCCGTGGATGTCATGGGCGGCCCAAGGACCCCCTCGCTTGAGGCAGGGAAAAATTCCGCTTCGGGAGAGCGAGGACCTGGAGGAATCCGAGTTATTGCTGGCTCTGATTCGATTCTTTCTCCATCGCATGCTTTTACTTCAGGCACTGGGAGGAGAAGCCAGGGTCTGCGAGCGCTCGCTACGTCTCTGCTAATGACTCAGGATTGCCTCTGTGCTGTCTCCTGGTGGCTGTCTAGCCATCAGCTCAAGCACAGCCATGGTAAATAATATTTAATCCCTGCCTCTGAGTCCTCTACCCTACACTTTTTCCTTTCTTTTCTGGTTGCTGCAGACAGCGCTGCTCTGCTGCTCTGCTCAGGCTGTGGCATTTACCCGTGAGTGAGGTGTTCGCTGTGACTCAGCTCTCTCCTTGCATTTCCCTTTCCACAGTGTCTTAATCTTAACAGCCCCCCCCCCCTTTTTTTTTTTGGCAGAGAATATTGCCCAAACTCCACTCTTCCCAGTCCCCATCGCTGGGGTCTCCTCAGCTTCTGTCTCCAGCAGTGCAGGGCTGCCCTTGACCTTGGCGAACACCATTTTGCCCCAAGGACGCCCGCGCTGGATGCTGCTGTAGATGTGGCTCTTCTCTTTGCTCCTTTCTGCTGCCCTTCCTCTTCCCAGCACAAAAAAAAAAAAAAATTAAAAAAAATTAGCCGCTGCTTTTTGCTCTCATAGCTTTCTACAACCTCTCCCCACTTGCCCCAGCATGCCTCCTTCCCTTTTAACTGTCAGCATCTGCCTGTGATCAGTCCGTGATAACTCGTCTCTCTTGTCCCATTGCTGAACTTCCCACCAACTGCCTTGGCTTTCTCCTGAGCTGCCCTGAGGCTTTGGAGAAATCCCTGCAGCAGGAGGGAGCCTTCCTGATGGCTCCTGTTTCCCACAACCTTCACTAAATCCTAGTGACTAGTAAGATACCTGTGAACTAAATTAATTTCCATCATCCATACTAATGTCTTCTCCTTGCTGTCCTCGCTGGGATAAGGGTCGTGCATGGCTCTGCCAGCACGTCCCGGGCACGGGGAAGTCCTGTGCTGTGACCAGGGCAGGTTTTCCAAGCAAGTTTTCCTCTTGGCTGCTACTACATCCCCAACATTGTCCTAAGGCCAGGGCCAGCTTGATACAGAGGGCTTGGGGTTTTTTTTTTTTTTCCTTCTTCCCCTCTCTCTGTTCAATGGAAGACCCTGCTATTGCCTCCTAAGCTGGGTCTGCTAGTGGCAAGGCTGGTGGTATCCTGAGCGATAAAAGAAAGGAAGGATCAAGTCAGCCGAGTGTGGTGAGCCCCAAGCCTGTCCTTCCCCCCGGCCACCGCGGCTGGGGGTCAGTGCAGGATTTCTTGCCTGGTTAGTGGAAATATCGGTCATCTCTGCAATCAGCAAAGCTGCTCCTTCTAATGAGAAAATCCTCTTAAAGCTGCAGGAAGAAATCAAACCTCGTAAAGCATCTGGCTTTTCTTCTCCTGTAGAGGGTGGCTTCTGGGATGACTCTCTGGGAAAGGGGGAGGCTCGGACATATCTCGCAAGGATGCGGAGCGGTCTGTCCTGTGCACAGGTCTGTCCTGTGGCCGGGGGCTGCTGTGTCACCAGCTGACAACTGCTCAGCCCCTGAGGAGCAGCACTGCTGCGGCTCTGTCCCCATTTAGTGGCCAAACTCTGGGGACAGCCCTCGACGTGGTCGAAGGTCCTCCGGAGCAGCACCGGGGAGGGCTGGGAGTTTTGCGAGGCTTTAGGGAGCAAGGGGTCTGTGTGTAACAGGGCAAGATGCCAAATCCTGGGTGAAGAGAGAGGACACTTGACTCTTTCAACCTCTTTTCTGCCCCTCTCCTTTTCTTGTTCATTCTCTTCCCTCCATCCCCCTCCTGCTCAGATGTCCATACATTATGCATCAACAATTCTTTGCCCACACAGCACTTGCGGAGAGAAACCCGGCTACCGGCTGATGAAAGTTAGCGCCTCCTCTTTAACGCTAGCCCAGGAAGCTGGCCACAACCTGCAAAAATTGAACGTAATTCACAGCACATCCCACCTTCCTCCTCGCAGCCTGCCTCTCAAACCTGTGGGGGAGAGGGCAGCCCCAGCACCCCGGCTGAGCTGGAGAGACCGGGCTGGGGATTAGAAGTGGGGGTCCAGCCCCAATTCCCCTGCGTAACCTTGCCTGGGTTCCCTCCTGTAAAATTTGGGCAATTATAGGTCACCCCTCCTTGCATGGGTGGCAGAAGGCAGGTCTCCTCGCAGGTGGTTTGCAGCGTGTCTGGTACATGGGTGCCTCGTTCAGCCCCCAAAAAATGTGCCGGCTGTGGAGCACCATTACGAGTCGTGGTCACATCTGTCCTCAGTTGCCATGGAGACTTTTCCTCTTCCCGATGCCCAGAGGAAAGCAGCGGATAATGGCAGCGACAGGGAGCTGCCGATGGAGCACGTCACCCCGGGAGCCTCGCGCCTGCGTGGGCTCCGGCATCCCAGGGCACGTGAGACGCAGCATCCCCTCCGCGACCCGGGGCCGGCTCCCACGGGCTTCGCTCCAGCTGCCGGCTGACTTTAATGGTGTGATAGCGCGGGATATTTATGTACAGCAGTCACTATACCTGGGTCGATCCCGGTGGATTCGGGCCCGCAATCCAGATGTGCGGTGATAGGTATAGCCGTGTAATCCCACCCGTGTGCCACTGCAGGTGATCCTCAATCCCGGCGTGACCGTGGGTGGGCGAGGATCTGGCTCAGACCTCGGGATCTGGGTTTCCACGTTGCGGCTGAAATTTTTTTGCCTTTCCTAAGCAACATGCTGAGGGTCCAAACTCCCTGACCAAGGCACCTCTTATCTTTGAGGATTTGAATTTCTACAGTTTCAACCCCTTCCCCTTCAAGCTGCTGTGGTTGAAGGTTGTCACCCGCTTCTGCTGCCCACCTCCATGGAGGATGGGGTGGTCACCCCCTTCCGCACACCTGGATTTGCTGCGGAAGGGCTGGGGGACAAGGATCGCTCGGTCTTTGGAGCTTGTTGAGCACATGTTTATTTCTCAGACCTGTTCCCAGTGGAAATCAGGTGCGGACAGGTTCCGAGAGGGGCTGTCGGCTTCTTTGCGTGCTCCAGATGGGAAGGGACATGGGGGCAGCAAAGAGTCTCTTTCTGAGACAATAAAATCTATTTGCTGGTGGTGGCTTTGCTTATAAACATCTGCGAATACACATATTATTTAACTGTTATTAAGCCCTCACTAGTCACTGTGAAATTGGGTGGCCAACTCTTCCCGGTTTTATCCCAGTGTGGGGCAGACTGGAGAATTTATCCAGGTTCTGCAATATTTCCCCTCTTCTAGTTATTTTTTATTGCTTGTCCAGCTCATTTCTGGAGCATTCCAGCCTCTTCCCTGCATTCCCAGAGAGAGATTTCCATGGGCTGAGGCAGTTGGGGCACAGCAGGGATGCTGGGCTGGCTCCAGCATCGGAGGGATCTAGCAAAGCCCCTTCCCCTGCTCTGTGCCTGTTTTCCGGGCTTTACATTTGGGAGAGGAATAATATGGACCTTATTTAGAGGCTGCGGCAATATAGGTGTGGGTCTGCTATTCTTGCCCATAATGGGGCTGCTCAGGAATGGGAAATCTGGGTGGAGAGTGGTTTTTTAAGAGGAAAGGGGCTGGATGGTGGCAATACAAATGGTGCTTGAAGGGAGCATAAAGGCTTTCTTAGGCTTTCCAGGAGGATGTTGGAAGAAGATGGAGTATGTCTGGAGGGGGGACTAGAAGAGGCACATCCCCAAGCCTGCGCGTGGCGGGATGAAGATGCGAGGGTTCGTGCGTGACTGGGTGCATTATAAATGGAAACGTGTGGCTGCGTGGCCGGCGTGGGCGAGGGGCTGGGCACGCGGGTGAGTGTGAGCCTGTGCCGAGGGGGACAGATGTGTGTGGGATGGCTCTGTGTGAAGCTATATTAAAAATATGAGCAAGGCAGACTCTGGTGCTTCAGATGCTCAGGCTTTGCTTCAAAGGGGGACGGAGACGGTGCTGGAGGGCAGGGCTGAGCCTGAGACATCTCAAATTCATTTCGCTTCTGCCCCTCTCCTGCTTTTGGAATGGGTCAGCAGGGATTGCACGTGGGACGGACAGGCTTTCACCCACCAAATTTGTACGTACAGAGCCTGAACCTGTCCCTGCTTTTGATGGCTGGACTCGATGATCTTAAAGGTTTTTTCCAACCTAAACAATTCTGTGATTCTATGCTTACAGCCATGGGGTTTTTTTGGGTTTTTTTTGTTTTTTTTTTTTTTTGGACTGAGCTGCCACACACACAGCAGTGAGACCTGTTGTTAATGTGGGGGACAACCTCAGAGCAACAGCCCCCCCAGGATGCCCAGGTGATGCTCATATCGATGCTCCCATTTACAGCCTCTGCCAGGTGCTTGGTTCCTCCCCCGGGGTGGAGCTGGTGAATTTTAAGAATGGGGCACAGAGAAGCTGGGGCTCTTTTTTAAAATTTTTTTTTTATTTTTATTTTTTTTTTTTTTTTTTTCCTGAGTCCATGCTTGGTGGGGGGCAGATTTGGCCCTGCCTGCTGTGAAGCACCCTGTTAACGGGGGATGCGACTCTCCGGTGAAGTGGGTGGTAGAGTCAGACTGGTAAGAGGAAAACCCTTTTCGATGGTTGCGTAGATTGGGAACTCCTTGCTGGGGGAGTTTGCTGAGACCGAGACAAAGGGTGTTGTAGGGCGAATAAGAACATCCTATTAGCATCATCGTATTAAACTTTTGCGGTGCTGGATCCTCAGGGGTGGTCTGATCTGGCCTGGGTGAGGGGGCGGCTGTGATCCTGACCCCCCCCATCTGTAGGTGGCATTTGTGGCCCTTTGCGGGGGCCGGGTGGCAGGAGCTCCTGCTCCCCAAAACCTTTCTCACGTGCTGGAGGTGCGAGTTGCCCCGGCCAGCTTGGGCTGCCCAGCAGAGGAGGGAGGATGACGATGGCTTAGTTCATGGGGAGGGCTAATTAAAGGCAAGGAGCACCCATATCTCATCCTGTGGCAGGTGCTTCAAAGGACTTTTTAGGACAAGTCAGACAAAAAAAGAAACGTACGATAAATAATTGAGATCCGAGGCTCAGCTTTCATGTTCCTCCCGTCCAGCCCAGCCATGAAGGGACCTCGAGCCCCTTCTGCAGGGTTGGGGGGGTTTGGGAGTGGGAGGGTGAAATGGCGACCGTGCTGCTGTGAGGCTGCAGCTGAGCTGGGGAGAACAGGAGAAGGTTTAGGAGCCTCTTTTCTTCCTTTTCCCTCCTTTATTGGAAAGGAAAAAGGCTGCAGGTCTCTGCAGTGGGGTTGGCATTGAGGGTGTTTTGGGGAGACCCAGCCCCCGTGGGATCCCATTCCCACAGCTCTCACATGGATCCGAGATGTTGGCTCTTTTGCTGAAGTGCCAGCTCTTGACGTCGTGTGGTTATACGCGATATCTGCCTTCCTTTTCAAATGAAATTCCTCTCCCTTGTGGCTGCGGGACCTTCCTTCTCCATTCCCCTTTTGCAAAGCCTCAGAAAACAGAAATAAATAGACTTGCTCTTGTTGGCTTTCTTCCAAGGAACCTTGGGTGTTTTCAGGTCACTCCCGTGATTTTGGGTGGGGGCTGGCTCGTGCCCCCTGCCTGGGGGTTTGGCTGCCATAGGGGAGCCCCTGGGGGCCACGACCGCCCCGTCCTGCCCTGCCAGCCCCCGCAAAGGCGCTCGGGGGGGGGGGAATGTCAACCCAGCCTCGTCCCTGGGACCGGCCTCTCGTGCACGTGTTTTTAATGGGTTTTTGAAAACAGGAGATTGCCTCGTGGTATCTTGCATGCAAGGTTATTGGAAGGAGACCAGCAAAGGTCTATAACCTCTCTGCTGATGAGGATGAAGTGCTTGTTTAATACATTTTAGCTTTCAAATATTTCTCCTTAATGTGTTTTTGAAATGACTGGAGCTCTGAAGGGAATATGTAACTTGTTAGAAAATAGATGTGCCGATTAGACCGCATTTCAGCTCATTTAGAGACGTTTCACCGCCTCACTTGGATCTGCCGTGATCAAAACCCCTGCCTCTCTGCAAGCTGCGAAGTCGGGGAGCTGTCAGCCGACATCACCCCCCGGTGCGGCCCCGGTGCCAGGGCTGGGTTCGCTGGTGCTGGTGCCAAACGCGTGAGGCTTCGCCGGTGGCGCGGGGAAGCTGTCACAGCACCGGGTTTGTGTCGGGTTGTCTTGGCCCTTCCCAGCTGCTCGGTTTTATGTCCGTCCCAGATACCCCAAAATGTTTCTAATCTGCTCCTTGGTGGCCAGGTCAGCTCCCACCGCTGGGAGGGAATGGATCGCACCTCTCTTCTTGAATTTCCCACCTGATGCTCCGTACAAATGGAATCTGCCCCTGGGTTCACGCCAGGCAGCCGTGTGGGTCTGCCGTGGGAAAGCCCAGAGCCTGAGGAGAGGGCAGGATTTGTCCCACCCAAGTTAATTCACTTGGCTTGGCAGGTCCCTGGATATGGGATGGCCCCGCAGCGTGGCCGCGCTCCCCTCCAGCATGGGATGGTTCAGACTTTCCCAGTGGCATCTCTCAGAGAGCGGCAGATCAGGATTTGGTATTAAACGAGAGACTTTTAATGCCGGGGGGAACTTTAGCTCCTCTAATCTGCCTACCAGCGAGACACAGACCGGAGGATTTCAGTCCGTGTTATAAACACTTCACCTCTTATTACATCTCTGAAGTGCTCCCAGGTCTAACGGCAAATCTTTCCACTCCCGTTTTTCATTCATCTTTTTTCTCCCTCAATCCTGTCCCCCCCCGCAGCAGGCAGAGCTCCCCTCCTCCCCCTCTCCCACCACAGCAAGATGCGGCTGCAAGGGTGCAAGGTGGCGACGGGCTGGATTTTGCGATGGTGGGGCTGCCTGGGAGCGTGGGACGAGCCTGCTGGGGTACATCACCGAGCACGTTGCAGCGAGCCCCGTCCCTGAGCGCAGCCCGTGCCAGCCCCGGGATGCCCTGACCCCCCCCTCCAGCCGTGCGTGCTGGGGCGTCCTGCTGTCAGGAGCACGTCAACCCCATCAAGATGCACTTTGCTGGCGCTGGAAAAGGCTTTTGCCCCACGGATGTTCTCTAATGGAGCCGGCGTTGCCGCGTTCCCCCCGTGCCGCTGGGCAGCAGCTCTCCAGCTAATGCAACGCTGCGGGGAGCGCGGGGGCTGCGAGGGGTCAGGGTTAGCTGCCGTCTCCTCCACCTCCCCTTCCCCTCGCTTGGGGAGGTGCTGGTCGGCTCCGCAGCCCCTCTCCCATGGGGATGGGAGCAGCACCGGTGCGGAGGGAAGGGGAGAAAACCTACAAGCCCTCCTTACTAGTCCTGGGAAATTGTGCAAAACAAAGCGGCTGCTTAATTATTTTTTTTCCTGCCCTATCCCTCCCCGTTCTCCCTGGTGGACCTTAGGTTCGTTTCTCTTGGCAAGGAAGGTGCCAGCCGGGTTGAGGTGCCAGCGGGGCACCTTTGTGTTCTCATCACCCTATGGGGGCTGTTCTCCCCCCTGGACCATGGGTGCCCAGAGCCCGTAGCTGGGTCCCCACCGTGGTGGGCACTGCCAGGCAGGGACTGAGCCTCAGCGCCGGTGCCCCTGATGCCATCGGTGCCCTGATGCCATCAGTGCTCTGCTACAGAGGAGCTTTGCTGGCTGCTTGTGCAGGGAATTTGCAGTTTTCAAATGATGGACAAGCCCTGTCGCTGCGTTAGCTGGGAGCTGCCGGTCCCACGGGGCCAGGTATGGTCATGGCTTTGCTGGCAGCATTTCCACCACCCTTTTTGCTTCGTTTCTCCCGACCCGTCTTCACAGGAGAAGCAATACCACTGCCCGTGCAGGACCGTGGCAGGATCCCACCCACCCCGCCCCTCTCCCAAGAGATGTGCAAATGTTATTTTGCTGTCCCCTTCCGAGGTATATATCGTCTTATGAACCCTCCTCCGGCACATCACCCGGGGCTGCCTCTCCCGTGCATCCCCCACGGGTCCGGCTGCCTCTCCCGCTGTCAGTGGGTGATGGCACATGGTGGCAACCGCACGCCAACCCCATCGCTCCTGGCATTTGGGCTAGCCACCTATCGCCGAATAAAACGTAGGGGCCTTTAAGAGGGAGCGGAGAGGGGGAGCCGTCTCCCCGCACATTAATCTATCATGAGCTAATGTGTTTTTCCCATTTGTTCCTTTGTACATCGCCGAGCTGCGCGCTCCCACGCGCACACACCCCGGCGCGCGCTCGCACCCGCGCTCCCGCTCGCTCGCACTCCTGCCTCCGTCTCCCATGGTTGGCTGGGCCTGAGCCCCTCTCGGAGAGAAAGGAAAGAAAAGAAAGCGAGCAAGCAGAGCAGAAATGGGGAATACACCCTCTCAAGGCATGTCACTCTCACTATGTGCATCCATTCTTAAGTAGCAGGTATTTTTTTTATTTGTGTGGTTTTTTTTCCTCCTCCCTCCACGTCGCCGGGGCAGTGGTGCTGATGACCGGGGGAGGGTGTGTGGAAAAAATCGCTGCTCCCGGCGCTGGAGTTTGTTGGCTGTGAACTGACATCTAGGAAGGGTGCGCGTGGGGTTGCGATGCTCCGGAGGGGTGTGCGTGGGGTTCGGCTGCCCACGCCGGGGATGCGGTGCCCCGCCGGCGGCTCCCCCCCCCCCCCCCCGCACAGGGGACCGATGGGCTGGGGGATGCTGAGCCGGTGCCGGCGGTGATGCTGCTTCTCAGGATTGTTTGTTGTCGGGGCCGCCTTGGTCCGAGGGGATAAAGTAGCTGGAGAGCCGCTGTCCTAGAAACACTGGTGCGGGGAGCCGGAGCGATGGGGTGTTTGGGGGTGGGGGCTCACTGGGGATGCTCGAAGAAATCCTTTATTGTGCCTATGGCTGTTTCAGCTCCGTTGTTGCAGTATTGTGCATTAAACGTGATGTTTTGCTGACCGAGCCGGGCTGGATGCTGCTGGGCTCTGGATTTCCTTTCTTTGCGAGCTTGGGGAGACAGAGGGGTGAGGAGGAGGGAGGCTGCGGGCTGCTCTCCTACCTGCTCTCTCCCCTTTTTTCCTTCCACCCCCCCCCGCCGCTGCTGAGACACAAAGGGCAGGATGAACTGCGGGGTTGCAGGTCGCCCCTCGTGAGATATTTTCAGCATCCTTGCAGGAGGAGGAAAAAAAATCTGGTGCATCCCAGGCTGGGCTTGGGCGTGGGGGGGAGGCGACGGGGAGGGAAACTTAAAATAACTCCAAAGGCTGCCTGCCCTCCCCTTGCCCTGTGCCACGGCTGGCTGCTCCCCGCGTGTTTGGGGGGGGGGTAAAAAGAGAGCCACGGTGGGGTCTGTTCCCCCCGCCGTGTGTGCACGCAGGAGCAGGCGTGGGTGGGTGTGGGCGTGGGTGTTCACGCGTGTACACGGGGTGCTGCGGCTGCCAGCGCTGCCCTGCCCCGTACCAACCCCGGTGGGTGACAGGGATGCTGTCAGGGCTGCGCTGCCCGTGGTTTTGGGGGTGCCTTTGTCCGCCTTTGCCGCGGGGAGCGCCCAGCCTTCGCCCCGCAGCCTCTCCCCTCTTTGTTCTCTCTGTTTTCACCCTGGCTATGGTGAGACAGGCTGGGGAGTGGCGATGCTTCGGCCCCCGCACCCACCCACCCGCTGCTGCGTGGGTGCCAGCACCCAACTCCCGGGGAAGTTGGTTTTGGCTGTGTTTGGCCCCGGGAACGTGCCTGGCACCGGCCGTGGGGCCCCTGGGAGCTGTGCCCCTTCACAGGTGTCTCGGGGGGGGTCACATCCAGCCACCCCTCGCTTAAGGATGGAGATGGAAGGGGTCCCTCTGCTCAGCTGGTCCAGGCAGGGGGTGGGTGTCCCCTACCCTGACATCAGGCAGGGAATTCAGCCCTTCCCTAGAGCTGGGTCAGTCCCAGGGACCCCAGACTTGCTCAAGGTCTTACCAGCACCTGGATCCTGGGGGTGCGGATGCTTTTCAGTCCCTTTGGTTGCTCCATGGCTTTCACATCGCTGCTGGTGCGGGGGCTGCTGTGCGGGATCCACCCCCCCCCCCCCCACCCTGGCAAACCCAGCCCGGGGTTCAGGGCAGTGCCCCCACCGAAGCTGCCCGAAGCCACATGGTTGCTTCAGCCCCAGTGGTGGCTCTTCCCTCATTTTAATGAGGAATACATTTCCAGTCTGCTAATTATTTCCCACCAGACTGCCCCTGAAGCTGTCGGCGTTCACATGCCTGTGGAAAAGGCTCTGTGCTCCTTCTGACAGGCGCCCTGTTCCCCCAGGGAGCTGCTGGTGGGCTGTGATTCCCCCCCTCCTGGGGGGGCGAGCGAGTGAGGAGGGGGAGCAGGGCTGCCGAAGGGCTGGTGTTTTTGTGCGAAGGGAGCTTTAGTCTTTGTCAGGAGCTGTCTCTCCCCTCCTAAGCGGGATGGGCAGGGAGGGATGCTCGCCCAGTTTGTTTTTTCTGGAATGTCCTGGTCATGGTCTGGGAGATGCTTGTTCCCCTCCTGGGGAGCTGGGCTGGAAAGGGAGAGGGTGGGGGACAGCCTGGGTGGCTCCGATGCTAAGAAGTGGCTTGGTGATTGCACTGGACTGGGAGGTGGGGGGGTTAGCGCTGGTGGGGGGGTTAGCATTGGTGCCAGGCTCACTCCTGGTTCCCCATGCAGGAAAGCTGCATAGCTCCCCCAAAATGTGGGGGGTTTTTTCCCTTTAGGGAAAGGGGGCTAAAGGCACCTCTCTGCTTTGTTGGGGCGGGTGTGAACCTGGGGCATGAACCTGCTCCGTCCTGGCTGGAGACCTCCACCCCAGTGGGGAAGTCCCGTCTGTCCCCCCACATTTTTTTCCTTCCTTTCCCCTGGTCCTCGCAGCATCAGCCTCACAGCAAAGGCCCAGCCTGGTGGGAAACACCCACCAGCGCCTGCCTCTTTCTTCTTCCACCAAGAAATTCTCCGTACCGAAGCCTTGCCGTGGGAGCAGGGAGGCCCTGGGTGCCTTTTGTTGTTGTAGGGACCCAGGTGGGTGCTGCCTTGGGGGTCCCCACTGCCGCGTCTGCTGGGGGGAGCAGGGCGAGAGGGACGCAGCCCAGCAGTGCAGAGTTTAATTATAGAAATTGATTCTCCTCGTTGCCACGCATCGATCCCAGCCGGGGTGCACGGTGGCTGCCTCTGCACCCCAGGGACACGCCTGGCACGCACGGACACGCGTGAGCGACGTCCCACGGCGCGGAGCGCAGCCCGGGGCTGCAGGGAGCATCCCCACGCAGTCGGGGCTCGGGGACTGGGGAGGGGGCCGGGGCCAGGCTGGCTGCGGTCCGTCTTTGGGGACAGAAGAGGAGGCAAACGGGTATGGGTGTCCCCAGGGTGCTGTGTGCACGGACAAGGCTGTTTAAGCTCCTGCTGTTAAGATTTTATTTCCCGGTGTGTTGGGGGAGGAAAGAGGGAGGCTGCAGGTTGGAGGGGTGTTTCGGAGAGGCTCGAGGGTGCAGCGGAATGCGGTTTGAACCAGGCATTGGGAAGCTGTGGTGTGCAAATGGGGAGAAGGAGGGGTGCTGTGCCACGCTCCCTGCTCCCGGGGGGGGGAGTCACATCTCCAGAATTTTGCTCTGCCCCCAGTGCTGGGGTAGCATCCCCGGCTTGCCATCACTTGCAATTTGCGAAGCCCAAATTGCCGCTTGCTCCAGCCCTGCGGCTCTTGGCTTGGAGGTGCTGGACCTCCAGCAAAGCAGCGTGATGGGGGCCAGCACCCACGGTCCTGGGGGGCTGCGCTCGGGAAGGGGCAGTGCTGGCGTGGGGCTGGATGGGAGCTGGTGGGGAGGTATGAGAAGGACAAAGAATCTCTTTGGTGCCGGCTCTGTGGCTGCGAAGTTCTTCCATCCCCAGCGCTTTGCTCAGTTGGCTCTTTCCCAGCGGCTGTGGTCAAGTTTTGGGACTATTATTATTATTAAAACACCTCTAGGTGGGGGAGGTGAGAGATGCCTGGTCTGAGGTCCCTGGGGTGGAGTGTAGAGGCTGCTTGGCCAAGCTTTGCAGAATTATTGGATTCAAAAAGCAGTGAGCAATCTTGTTAGCATCATCTGGGGAGGCCTGGAGCCCGCAATGGGTCCACACGAGTGGGTCTTACCCACCAGACAGGCTCCATCTTCAGCAGCCGCGGCAATACATGTGGATCTGGGGAGGTCCCAGCTCATCACCGCAAAGATCTTCAGCTCGAGATGGGAGAGCGCGTGCTGTTACCCATCAGCTGTGCTTGCTCCCATCAAAGGTCCTCATTAACCCCCCTCCTGGCTGTGCCAGGCTGCAGGTGCACCAAGGCTCAAAGAGGCACTCGGGAAAGGAGCTTAAATGCTTGTTAAAAAATTACTGATTTGCTCCTCGCCGCCCAATGGGGATAATAAAACTTTGCTGTCAGCTGTTTTTATTTTTTCCCTCCCCCTGCATGGTTTCCACTTTCAGAATAAATGCAAATGAAGATTTTTTTTTTTTTTTTTTTTTAAAATTCATCTCCAACAGAAGGACTGATGGAGAGGGCTGGGTGGGGGCGGGAGGAAGAGGAAGGGGGGGCGACAAACACTTATGATTTGTTTGGTTTTTTTCCCCCCCTATGCTGAAATGTTCTGATTGCAAAGGGAGGAGGGCGAAGGAAGATGATGCGTTTGGGCTTCTAGCACAGCTAATAGCTCCAGGCTGGGAAATGTAGCATCTGCATTCCAGCCCCAAACTGGGAACCAGTTTTCAAGCATAACTGGGAAAGGAGAGTCGAAGAGCACCTTCTCTTCCAGTCCCACCCCCGTAGCCCCTTGCTCAGGTCACCCCACGCTCTCTCAGCGCTCAGGCCTTGGAAAGGGCTATCCGAAAAAGGCTGGGCCGTGGCCGTGGATGGAGGCGAGGGCTCCCCGGGGTGCCGACACCGCTCCTCCTCACCCCTGGGTGCTTCCCTGCCCTCTGCTCCAGCCGAGCCCGCAAACGGCCGCTTTGGCTGGCGTTGTCGGATCTCCTCCACCTCAAGTTCATATATTTCAATTACAGCCTGTTAAAAGCCTCCATGTTTCAGGAGCTGCCCAGATTTACGGCTCCTGTCCTGCGGCCAGCTCAGCTTTTCCTTGAGCTGTAGCTCTCGCTCCAGAGCTGCAGCCCCCCGCCCCGAGCGCCGTGGGGCCGTGGGGCAGCCCCCAGCCCCCTGCCCAACTCTCGCTGCCCCACAAGCTCTCACCCACCTCGCTGCAGCCACTATGATGGGAAACAGCTCTTGGCTTCTGACCTGCCAGAATTTCCCCCAATCTCTCTTTTCCCGACGTGCCCAGCGTTTTCCTTGTGAGCACCCTGGGATTATGGATATCAAAATCTTAGGGTCAGCGGCTCTCCTTAATTGGCTTAATTGCCCATGGGAGGCAGGCATACCCGAGGTGGGGAAGAGATGCTGGAACTCCCAGTAGCTCGAGTCCCAGAGAGATGGTTTTGAAAAGTGGTTGTGGCATCTGGTCTTGGTTTTGTGGTTTTCTTTTTAATGGGAGATTTTGAGCTGAAATGGGACCAAGCGCAGAACGACAGAGGCTCGGATCCGGTACCCGCCGGAGCTCGGAGGGAGCTGGCAGCTCGCCGGGGGAGCGGGCGGGAGGGATGGAGCGCTGGGATGGGATTTCAGGGGGACGCATTGCCCAGCGTAGGATCCCCCGGTCCTTTACAAGCCCTGTGGTGGAGGGAGGGGAAAGGCATGAAAATGGAGAGATGAATCCAACCATGTGCGGGGAGGAAAGAACCACGCAGGGACCTGGCCCGGGGGCTGCGGTGCTGGGTGCCCACAGCAGCCAGGGTGCCCTGGGTTCCATTTCTTGCTCTGACACGGATCTCCAGCTGGATACCAGGCATGGCACCGCAGGCCACGCACGTTTCTAAAGCGCTGGCGTGTTTCAGAAGCCAAATTCCTACTAAATCGGTGTGCATAAAGCATACGCATCTCACAAGCCCGTAGTCAGTCTCACGGTGCTGCCTTGCCCATCTCCTGCTCTGCCTGGAAGCTCCTTAGTGACCCTGCATGCTCTGAAATCCCAATATTTTGGGGTACCTGGAGACAAGACTGCCTTAGAGAGAAATCCCTGCTCCAGCTGCCCAACACCTGAGCTCGGCGAGCCCTCTCCCAGCCTTACCGAGGGGCTTGAGTCACGCTGCTCTTCCCGAGCATCCCCTCGCTCTCTCCTGGCTCCGCGGGCTGGAGCCGGGGCTCGCGGTCCCATCCATCTGTCAGTGGCTCGGAGGCGGCTCGGCCGAGCTGAGTGGCACAGTAATAGGGTGTGAAACAACCACCTGTCAGTTGACTTTCCTTCTGCGGCTGCCATGGCGCTTGGCAAGGGCAGAGCTGGAGATGAATAAACTGCTCCCGTGTTATTTGGAGGGATGCTGTCACGGCACTCAGGGTTTTTATTTGGCTCGGTGGTTTTATGTTAATGAACCAGCTCTCTCGCGCTCCGAAAAGAGAAGGGAAAAAGTGTCACTTTGGATCTTCATGCATGGAAAAATACAGCACCTCCCTTCTGCAATTAGAGTCGGATCTCTGGGAAAGCGCACGGGGAGGCAGGCAGGGCTGGAGACATGGGTGTCTGCCTCCGCCGAGGCCGCTCCGGCTGAGCCCGCCGCGGCCGTCTCCTGCCCCGCTTTGGCCAGCACGTGCCTTTTTCTGGCTTCAATGTTCTGTTTGCGGTGACCTGCTAAACCCACCCCGGGGGGCAGGGCCAAAAAGCCCACGTTTGCTCCTCTTCCCGCATCACATGGATGAGACCATCCCAAGCTGCTCTGCCTCTCCGGAGGGCTGGAAGGGCAGCGCTGGATCCTGGCAGCTCCTGACCACGGGAGACCGTGATGCTTTCAGAAGAGAGGAGGGCAGGGTGGTTTTGGATGACACAACCTCCTCCCAAGTGCTGCGTGCTGATCGTTTTTGCTTCCCAGATAATTTCTTGCTTCCCAGATCATTTTTTTCCCCTGTGGAGCATCTCCAGCAAGGAGGGACCTCCAGCCCTGGGGACCAGCAGCCTGTGCCCGCCAGGGGCAGCGGGTACATGGAGGGGGGGGGCGATGAGGAGGGGCACAAGCCAGATCCAGCTCGGATCAGTGGGTATCGCCGAGGAGCGTGAAGCGGAGAGGAGATGCGGTGAGAGCTGCAGAGCCACGGTCCTTCTCCAGCCGACCGTGCCACGCGTGTGCCCGCGGCACGGGGGACCGGCCAGCCCCGTACTGGGTCCCTTTGTAGAAGTGGGGGGCGAGGTTATGGGGGCCACATCCCAATAGCCCCGCGGCCACCAGAAAGCAGCGGAGCAGAGGCAGCGCCTGCCTGCTCGGCCGTGCAACAGGCAGCCCCGGCGCTGCCTGTGGGCTGCAGAATCTGTCTCATTTCAGGAGGATTAATGATTCCAGCATAATTTGAAAAACATTATATGGCTCATTAAAAACACATTGCCCAGACCAAACACAGAGTAGTTGCGTGTTTCCAGCCCTGCCAGCTCACCTCCCCGTGCCAGCCCGTGGCATCGCCCTCTGCCCGCTGGGCTGCAGGGGATGATGATGAGGCCGAAGGCTGCGCTCGCCACATGTGGAGCGTGCCTGGCCGGGTACGTGCGGGGCAGCCGTCCACCTTTCCTTCCTCCTCCAGCTGCTTCTGGGAGCGCTCGGGGGGAGCCAGCCAGCTTGGGCACGGTCTCCCCTTGGGATTTTTTGGCGATGCTGCGGTGTGGGTCTGATTTGGGAAAAAGACGTCGGAGCACAGCTGTTCGGAGCATCCTCTGCCCTCCCCTCCCCTCTGTGGGGGGCAAGTATGGGAGGCTCCTGGGGAGCCCTTGTCCCCTCAAAAGGGACCTGATGTCCAGGGCTTGGGAGGGCGAAGGGGACTGTCCGTGTCTCCTTCCCCCCTCACTGCTCCGTTTCTCCCTCCTCCCTTCCCGCATGCCTCCTCCTTTCTCTCACCTTCGCTGCTTCCTTTCAACTCTCTCCATGGTGGAGGGGGAATCAAAGAGGCGAGCAGTTTGGGATTTTCAGTCCTTCCTCATCCGCTGCACTGCGTGAAAAGCAAAGCTTCTAAAGGACACTCAAGGACACTGAGATGGTGCCTTCCCCACTCTTCTCCCTGCCCTCCTCCTCTTCCTCCCCTGCAGAAAGCAATGCCCTGCTCCTGCCCCGCTGAACCCGCTCCGGAGAACGGCCTGTGGCTTGGCCGGGCTGATCCTCCATGGCTCCCGGCTCCATCTGTGCCACTATTTTGTCCCCCCCCAGTGTGAGCTGGCCCAGGCTCAGCGGTGTGAAGCAGCATCTTCTCCATGCGCGAGGTCCCTCAGGGCCAGGTGGCCGCAAGAACTCTTGGACAGGGACCTGTGCTGCTCCTTCAAGACCTGCATGAGGATGCAAAAGCAAATAAGGGCTCCTGCTCCTGCTGAGTCCCGGGGAACCGGTATACACAGGCAGCTCGGGGCAGGATGGCTTCGGTCTGGGCACTGCCAGGGTCTCTGTCCCCAGGATGCAGCAGGACCTTGAGTGAATTTCTCAACCACCCTGTGACTCGGTATCTCAGCCAAAATAACTCTGGGGAGGTTGTGGTGCTCCACGGATAATAATTAGTTCTTTTCAGCTGTCAGTGCCAGCTCTTCAAAAAAGCAAGTCTGTTATCTCCCTTCCACATGTGGAGAAGCCAAGGTGCTCCTAGGGCAAAGTCCTCGGCTCAAGATCACGTAGGGTGAAGGGGAGACCGAAACCAGGAGCCGGGACCTACTGCCGGTGTCTCAGCTTGGGAGGCTCGGCAGCAGGGGCAGCGCTGTCCGCTGGAAACACCCCCAGCTTTTTCCTCCCCCAACACCAAGAAAATCCTGAGGATGAGGTTGGAGAGCTCAGTGTTTCTCCGTGGAAAATGTTGTGTAAGAGGAGCCACGTTTGTCCCCCTCCTTTTTCAAATTTCCACTAGAAAAGCTGCATTTCGTCACTCAGGTCTCATTGCAAGCAGGGGAGAGGAAGGATGTTCTTGCAGGTAAGACCTACCTTCAGGAGTGGGAGCATCGCCCCTTGTGCCGGGGTTAGGCAGGTCGCATCCTGCCTCCGGGCTCTGCTGTGTCTGGGCAGGCTGGCAGGGCTGGCTGGGGTCCCTGGGACCCTCCGGGCACCCGTGGCCGAGCACCCTGCCCTTGCTGAGGGCTGCCGGGTACCACAGCCACTGACAGCAGCAAATTCGCTCCGGAGTGTTTCCTGGCATATTACAAAACATGGCATAAATAATTAAACCTGAACTGCAATTATCAAAACAAATGAATAAAGCGCATTTAGGAAGGATTTTCCACTTTTATTTCGTGTTTCTTGTTTCTCTCCCATTATGCCTTTAAGATTATTTACTCACTCTGGGCGTGAAATCCATTCCCGAACCACGAGCCTTTGAATCCGCACCCTGATCTGCAGGGATGCGCGCAGCCCAGGCCGGTCCCAGCGGCTGGGGGGAGCTGCACATCGCAACCAAAATCCCCCTGCTTGGGTCTGAGGGTGAAAACCCACCACAAAACCAGGGATGATGGGGCTTGGCCGAGCCTCAGGCAGCCCTGGGAGCATCCTGAGCGTGGCATGGCAGAGCTTCAGCAGCGTTGCCGAATCCTTCCGTGTCATTTATTGGGGTTGCAGCCACGCAGGGGTTAGAAACGGCATTCATCACCCCGCTACCCTCCTCCTCCTCCTTGCTGGGCAAAGGGGGCCCCCGCAGAGCCCCCCCCCGACATGAGCTGCCTGGTCTTTGCCCTGTGGCTGAACCCCGAGGGCAGCGATGGAAGAACTGACACCCGGGCGAGGACACAACGGAGCTGAGCTGGGCTTGGGGCGAGGTGACAGATGTGGCCGTGGGCGTGATGGATGAGCTGAACTGCCTCCCGGCGCTGGGCGCAGCTTTGCCCGCTCGCCAGCAAAGAAAGAGGTTCTTGTGGGTGCCGAGGTCTCGCCGGCTCGGCTGTCCCCTGCCCGCCCCTGCCCTTGTCACCCCGCTCCTCCAAGCACAAGGGCTTGCGGCGGGGAGGAGAAAATCACCCCATGTCCCTAAAAACAGAGGCTCAAAGCAGCTCTGGGCTGTTTTGTTGGCAGCCAGGCACTGCCTGGGCTCAGCCGCCTGCGGGCAGGATGCTCGGGGGGTCCAGACCCGTGGGGCAGAGCCGGGGGAGCCCTGCACAGCACCTCTGCCCTCCCCATAATCACCCGTATCAGTTTCTGCCATTGCGCTGGCTTACAGGGAGCATGTCGGCGTGAGGCTGGCCCATACCAGTAAGCAGGTTCAAGTTGGAGCTGGGAAGGTGCTTTTCGGTGCTGGGATTTTGGAGCTGACATTGCCCAGGCTGGGAGCTGGCAGGTCCCCAGCCCAGGCTGTGCTGCCGCACACATCAGGGCGCAACGAGGTTGTGCCGCTCCACGTACGACAGAAAGGTCCAACCTGAATATTTGCCGGGAAAAACACCCCACAATAAGCCCACCTACTCTGATTCTCCCTCGCTCTTCCATGCCCACAACTCCTCTTCCCAACGAGCATCCCACGCTTGGGCTGGGAGGCCGAGCGGGGCAGGGTCCCCTCGGCGAGACCCCGCAGCGGCTGCAGAGCGGGGCATTTCGGGGTTCATCTGCAGCCCCTGGGCGTGAATGTTTGCCTCGCTCCTCACGGGACCAAACCCCCTGTGAGCAGGGGAGACCGTGCCCAGCACCGTGGGTGTGGGGTAGAAGGGGGCTGCCGCTCTCGTGCCCCCCCGGCAGGGCACAGCCTGGCTCCCCATCGCTCTCCGCGCTGTGTTTCATTCTCGGATGCTTTCTGCTGCTGCTCTTTTGTTTCAGATTTATTATGTGTTTGCTTGCTGATTTATTTGTTTATTCCCCTCCATCCCCGGCAAACTTTCCCACCTGGATTGCGTTCATTCATGAATCTCCTCCTTTCCTGTCCCTAACCAGGGCTCGATCGAATTGCAGGAGGGAAGAAGCCAGGACTCTGTTCCCTTTGTTTAAAGTCTCCAGGTCAGTACCGGGGCCGGGGGCCAGCAGCGTTCTCCTCCCCACCCCTGCTTTTGTTTCATGTTCGATGTTCGCTCCTTCCCCGACCCTCTCCCGGGTACAGGGATCGTGGTGGGTGAGGGCAGCACCTGTAGCTCGTTTCTCTGGGTGTTTATAGGAGGGTGCTGCCTAGTTTCTGGTTTGCATTGATGACTAAGGCATCAGCCCCCACCCTCGTTGCAGGGGAGGGAGGGTTTTGGAAGCTGGGGAATGGTGTCTGCAGCTGGAGGCATCACTGGTGCTCCTGGAGGGACTGGGTGTCTCTCCACCAAATGCTGGAGCTTGCTAGGTTTGAGATTTTCCATGTTGGGAATGGGAGGAGAAAGCTTTCAAAGGGGAATGAGAGGAAGATGTTGGCTCTCTGGGGGTTAGGTGGAGAGGCAGGTGCCTTATCTAGGAGCCGGCTGTGGAAGTGTGGCTGGTTTAGAAAAGCTGTAAGAGGGGAAATGTGGTGGAATCTGTTCAGTAGCAACCCCTGCTGGGTCTGTCATAATAATAGATTTTATTTCTGTGGCATCTGTCGGCCTCTAATGGGCTGGGTGTTCACATTTCTAGAGATGGTTCCAGTGCCTCGGCAAAGATTTCAGCATTTCTTTTTTGGGAGGCTGAGAAGTGCAGCAGAGCCCTGTCAATCAGGGCAGCAGCTCTGAGCTAAAATAATCCCAAGAGCAACAGCAGCAGCACTGGTCAGTCCTGATCCAGGTGATCAGGAAACCACCCACCTTCAGAAAAAAACCCTCCTTTTCCTCCAGCAACAGCCGTGCTCTCCAAGAGCGCATCCCATAGCCATTCCCCAGGGCTGAAAGCTGCAGGAATCACGCAGCATCCCTGGAAGGACACCGACCCACGCCATCCCATTTCCTTCTGCTTTAGGCTTATTTATTTGGGACTTTGGTGGCCTCCTGCCCCGGAGCGGGTGGATTTTGTGTGCTGGTGCCAGCTCGAAGATAAGGGGAGCTGCACCGGTGTGTCTGTCTGTCTTAAGGGATGTGCATGGCTGTCAGGCAGCTGGAGTCCCAGCACAGGCAGGGCTGTGCCGGGGAGGGCAGCCTGGAGGTGGAGGAAATCAAGCTTGTAATACATGGGGTGTGCCAGGCCTCCCGACACGAGAGCCTTCTCCGTGTAAAACCAAGGCGCTGGAACAGCACGCTGTAATTTAATTGCGTTTCCTGCAAACGCCTTGTTGAGTTGTAATGAACACATTATCCTGAAATGGGAGTGGGGGAAGCAGGATGAAGACAGCAGCCTACGGCTTGGCCGTGCATCCATATGGGGATCTGCCCCGGGTGCCGAACGCTGTTCTAGCTCGTTTGCCGTCCCAGAATTACACATGCAATTAAGTTTCTGGCTCCAAACAGCGTGCACGCTTGCCCCTCAGCTGGAGAGCAGATTGCGCGGCTGCTTCCTCGGGGCCGCGCGGGAAGGAAGGCTTGGAGGCTGTGCTTGTGGCCATGGCTTCTGTTGTTCTTTGCGGGAGCTGGGAGTTGGGTTTCTGGGCTGGAGGCACAGCCAGCCCTGGTAGTTTCATCACTGGTGTTTGTGGAAAGGGCTGCAGGTCCTGCTGATGCTGAACTTCAATGTACTGGGGGAGAAAGTAGTATAATGGTGATGCTTTGTTGGGATTCAAGTTCTTGAATGGGTCAGGCAGCACCTGGAGGTGTTAAAACCAGCACGAGGAAGGCTGAGGGGAGGGGGGCGAAGGTAATGGATAGGGTCCGTGGGATTTGTTGGGTTCCTGGGATCTTTTTAAGGCCAGAAAAGACCCTTCTGATGACCCAGTTTGACCCCAGCCGCACGACAGAGGCCGCGAAGTCTTGGCAGTAACTCCTGCATCAAGACTATTACTTCTGGCTGAGTGGACATTTATCTTTCAGAAGGATGCCCTGCCTCGGTTCAAAGGTAGGAAATGATGGAGAAGCCACCCTGCTCGGCACAGGCTCTCCCCAGCCCCGTTCAACACATTTGCCTTCACTCTTGTCTGTGTTTCTGACGCTTCAGCTTCCAGCTATCAGATCTTGTTCTGCCTTCGTCTGAACAAGATTAAAGAGCCCCCGCTCTCAGAAGCCGCATCCTTGCGGATGTGAACATACAGATAGTTATAAGGTCATCCTGCAGCTGTGTAACGATGCCAGTTAATGAGCTTGTCTCCCATGGAAAAAAGGTGGTTTTGACCCCTTCTGAAATGTTGTTAGCACCTGCTTAGGCTGACAGACCTGTGACTCGGCGATGGAAATCAGCACTGCTCTTTCATCCCATCTCGGGTTCCGGCAGCGACGTGGCTCAGGGTAACCCTGGAGGCAGCCGGGGAGGTTTTCGAGGTGTTTCGGCAGCACGGAGGCTTGGCTTTTGTTTCCTGAGTCTCGTTGCAAACCAACAGGATGCAATCGGGACTTGTTCGATGGAGCTGAGTCCTGGGACCGAGCGGGGGAGAAGTGAGGGATTATCCGTGATGGGGCTGAGCCGGGAAGGTCCGTGCAGCCCGGACACTGGGGATGTTTGGCTCGTGGCTTGCCTGGGTGAGGGGGCAATAGCTGTGGGCAGGGATGATGCTGGCTCATCCAGCCCGGAGGGCAGGGGCTCCCGGCTGCCACGGTGTCCCCCTGGGACAGGGGAAGGGGATGTCCCCATCCGCTGCCCAGTGGTTCCCACTTACCTCTCCCCTTACTGGGGCTCCCCAAGTCAGGATGCTAAACCAGCCCATGCTGTCTAAATACTTTCCCTTGTCAAGCAGCCCAGGGAGGAATAATTCAGAGAGTCAACGGCTTTTTAATATCTCTGCTTCAAGTCAATTTTCAGTGCAGTCTTTTGCCTTTTAATTAAAATTATTGCTTCTCCCCCCACATGCATCTTCCCTCTCCTCCCCCTTTTAAAATCAGCAAACAGCCAGCCTGCCTCCCCTTCCTCCTCCTCACTGGTGCTGTCTGAGCTTCCCAACCACAGGCTGCTCCTGGGCTGGAGCCTTATCGGCTCTTGCCCCTTGTTGCCATGTGGCTGTGGCTCCGGCTCGCCAGCAGCCAGGGACATTCTTGCCTTGGGCTTCCTGTCTGCTTTATTAAAAAAAAAAAAAGGCAATGTAAATAGATGCACCAATACCTTTCACTGGTGTAAATCAGGGCTGACCTACTGCAAATATGGTGATTTACACTAGGCAAAGGTCTGGCTTATTGCACCTGTGGTCAGGTGGCATTGCCAGGATCAGTGCATGGACCGTGGGCAGCCTTCTCCTATAATGCTGGGGGCAGGTAGGAGATGCCCGTTCTTCACCCAGTGCCAGTGAAATTCCAGTGTCAAACCTGGCAGATGCAGGAGCAGCCTCCTGAGCACGTTCTGGGGCTGCAGCAACCCATGGGTGACGGAGTCCCCTTTCCAAACAGCACCCGGAGAGGGTTGGAGCTGGTGGCGGTGGGATGAGCCCCGGTGTAATGGGGGGGTGCCTGGGGACCGGGCAGCGCAGAGCGATCCCCAAAATAGAGCCGGGAGCGGGTGGGAGAGGACGCAGCCCCTCTGGGCTCCCCGTGGGGTGTCTGCAGCTCTGCGCCGACAGGTGCCGGGCTGACGAGCTCCAGACTTGTCAGCGCCGGTGATGTACCTATAATTACTGTCTGATGTGCCAGAATTAGACTGGGAGCTGAGTAGTTTGATGCAGACGTGAGTGTCCTTGGCTGCCAGTGAGAAGTTTAACAAGCGCGAGGCTGCGGGCAGAATAGATTTTCCCCCGCATCCCTCCCCGGGCACGGCTGCCCGCGGCCGCTCTCCCTTCCCTGCTGGGAACCAGTTTTTGGGAAGGATGGGAGAGGAGCGGGGTGCAGCCCCGGGCCCGGGGTTTGCGGTGGTGGCAGGAGGGCTTGAGGCTGCTGCTGGGGAATGGGCTGTTGCATTCAACCGGCTGTTTCTTGGAGTGGTGCACGGAACCCCAAGTCCCCACCGTGACAGAGGTTGGCAGAGCCGAGCTGTCGGGCAGAGCCAGCACGCCTCTTCCCAGCACTCAGCCCAAACCACGGGGCTGAACTTCCCCATCCTCCAAACCGCATCCGAGCACCAAACTGTTCCCCAGCGTTTTATCAGTGCAAACCCCTCAGCTCCTTATTCGGAGCCGTGGAAAGCCCCGGAATGGCTGCATGCCCTGTAGCATCCCTTGGCTCGAGGCAGTTCTATCGACCACCCTTGGCTCCTGCATCCCTCGCCCGTTTCTCGCCACGGTTTCTGGTTTCTCAGCTCCCGGCTGTTGCCAGCCACGCTCAGCATTAAGTGACAGGTACCCCCAGCCTGCACCAAGGTATTAAAGCCTTTATCATAGTCCAGGGCCTGTAATTCACAGCAGAAGAACCAATAAATGGGAATGATTCAGAATCGTTTAGCAGCTTCTGCTCAGGAAGAGAGATACCAGGACCTCAATTAAGCTATTTGTAAATTGTTAATTTAAGCATTTCACTCAGATGCCTTAAATTGTTCCCTCCTGCAGTTTACAAATGGGTAAAGAGCACAGAAATATAAATGGAGCGGTGGGGAAATGCCATTTAGTTACTGTTTTTGGCAGTGGCAATAGCACTGTAGCTAACAGCGCTTTGATTTAAATCAGAGTAAACCAGGGCCGCCTTTAAAGAAAGATCAACTGGGGAGCAGCGGTCCCCAGGTGATGTGGGACCCGCTGTGGGGGTGTCGAGGGTGTGATGCTGTCATGGATTGAGGAGTCGGGGGCTGCCAAAATGCCTGGGCATCCCTGGGATCGCTGAGCCACCATGCCAGCGATGCTTGCTTGGTTTTTTTTCTATGCCCTGCAAAGTAATTGTTAAAAACCCCATCTCCTTCCTCTGGCTTTAAGCCAGGTGACTGCTTCCCCTCTGGCTTGGCTCTCCTGGAGAGGTTTGGCTCTCCAGGCTGGTAAGCCGCAGCATCGTTATCTGGTCCCGATGGGTGCAGCTCCCGGGTGTTGGTACAACCCCCCTGATTTACCCCATCCTGCAGATTTGTCCCCAGGTGCTTGAAGCGAATAGTTTGGCAGCGGCATAGCTTGTCAATGCCAAAAGGTTTTAGCAGTCATGAACCTCATCTGTGGCCCTTGGGAAATCTGTTCCCCCCTCTAAAGCGCCGGGGAGGAGGGAGCTTGTGCCCCCCAAAACCCCAGCGCTGCCCTTTCACCGCGTGGGGGATCGCTTTCTCTCTGCAGAGCTAAAACTGAAAGCTCCTTCCAGGGACCTGGAGCAGGACCTGGCCCTGCATCAACTGCTGCCGCAGCTGGCCCTGGTGTATGGGTTTTCATATTCCGTGTTTCAGGGTGGAGGCGATTTGAACGCAGAACAGGGCACAGCTCCTGCAACCCCCTCGGTCTGGGATGGGACAAGTCTCAGCTCTGAAGCCCATCGCCGGGAGCGGGATTTGCTTGCATCTGCGCTCAGCAAGTGAGCAAAAGGAGAAGGGTGCTGAAGTACTGCGAGTGCAGAAGGACTTGGTGCTGTGCCACGGTGCCGGGTGGGAGCCGGGTGCCGCGGGCGCCAGCCTGGCCCGGGAGGTGTTGCTGCAGCAGCTCGGGGCCGGGCTGAGCTGCCAGGCATCGCTCGGGTTGCGCCATTTGGGGAACAAATTCTCGCTTGCCGCTTCTCTCCAGGCGGGTTTTGGTTTCCTCGCCAGCTGGGGAGCAGAGCCCCAGCCCCACGGGCTCGCCGAGCGGGTGCCGGGGCGGCCGCGGAAACAGCTTGGGGCTGGGAGCGGCGCTGAGCCCCGATGCACGGCGGCACCGGTGCCCGTGGGAGGCTGGTGGGGACGGGGAGGGGAGTGTGCGGCGAGGTCCTCCCGGTGCCAAATCTTCCCCTCGGTTCCACCTGCCACCGCTTGGCAGATCCTGGCTCGGATCTGTGACGGGTCCTGCCAGCACTGCCGGGCGATGCCAGGCTCGGCAGATGTTGCCTGCAGCCTCGATAGGCGAAGCAGCCACGTGGCCCTGGTTTCTCTCCCGCAGATCCGTTCCCTTTGCTCCGAGGAGGAGGCTGAGCCATCTTCTGAGCTGCCTTGACACCTCCAGGTTCTTGCTGGGGTTTAAGGAGTTTTTATTACTCGAGAACTTATCAGCCATCAGTTGGCTGAGTTTAATAAGAAATTACGCTCCCTGGCTCTTCAACTGTGAAATGCATTTAGCTGTGTGATGTCCAAAGGTCTCGAATGGATTTTTTTTTTTTTTTTTTTAAGTCTGGCTTCCTCCCTGTACAATACATCTGCCAGTACAGTACAATTACCGGCCCCTGAAATAGAAAATAGAAAAGGCCTTTCTGTCCACTGAGCTCTAAGCTGCCCCGAGGCTGGTGTCCCATCGTGCCTGGGTGAGGGTCTTTTTCCTGCCTGTGGTATCCAGAGGACTAGGCTAAGGTCTGGTCTAAACAGCCTGGCCCGCGGTCGCAGTCCCCACAGCCACCGACCATCCGACCCCTCCGGTCTGAGGCAGAGCTCGCGTCCTGGTGTGGCTTTTCTGGCCCGGTAACGGGCATTGTTGTGTGGGGAGGGGAATTCAAGCACGGGAAAACATTTCCCGATGAGACACTGATTTCCCATCAGATCTCCACTGCCCGGCTCAGCAGCTCGACGTCGTGCTTGGGTGGGTGCTGTCAGCAGAGGCTCCTTCTCTGGCTTCAAATGCCTTGGTACAAGCACGGAAAGGCCATCTGTCTGTCCGTGCCTGTGCTCACGAGGATGGACAGACCGGCTGCTGCAGGAAAAGCTCAAATCCCACATCTCATTCACCCCAGCCACTGGGAATGGGGCTCATCCATTCCCACGAGATGGATCTGGGTCCAGCAGCCCAGCACCAGGCACGCAGGTAACATTAAGCATCGATCGCACAGGCAGATCAAACTGCCTGCAGCAGGGTTGGGTTTTTTTGCAAGACCTTCAGTGTCGATCCGCTCCTGATTAACTCTTTTTTGCCTCTCTGAGCATCTTTGGCTGCTTGGTGCAGCAGGTCCCCGCTCCTCCGCCAGCGCCGGCGCTCAGCATCGCTGCCTGCTCCTGAGCAGCATCGGCCACCCCAGGAGCGGAGCGCTGGCTTAGTCCCTGATATCTTGTCGTTTGAATGATGTACAATAGACCTACTGTGTGCGGCGTGTTAGGGCACCGCATGCATGAATATTGCTGTATAGACTGCATGTGCTGAGCCCAGTTGTGAGCAGACACAAAGCCACGCTGTCTATCCCGGCTCCGGGGCGGGGGGGGGGAAGGCGGCTGTATTCCCACCCGATGACTGTCTCACTGTTCGGATTGCAACGAGCAGCGCCGGGGCAGAGCGAGGCTTCATTGTGCTTGGGGCTGTACACAGGCATTGTGAGAAGCAATCGTGTTTCTGAAGAGTTTACAGATTAAATAGGAGCAAGGAGAGGTAACGTGGAAGAATTGGCCGGTCTGTGGAGGGGAGAACGCTGCCCGGTGCAGAGACCGCGTTCCTCCCCGGAGCTGGCACCGGTGACTGGAGAGGGGTCACGGAGCAGGACATCGGGCATCCTTCTGTCCCGCAGGCAGGTTAGGTCCTGGTGCTGTCTGACAACGGCTCCTGGGGTAGCTGCTGAGAGCAAAACCATGTCTGGCATCGCAGGTGTAAATGCAGAAGTCTTACCCGATGTGTGTTAGCTGCTTTTACCAGCTTCTCCCTGGAAATTCCCTTGTCGACACACAGCCGGTCTGCCCGGCCGATCCTGGCCCTGGTGAGGGCAAGGTGTCACCTAGCAATGGGCTTTTTGTGTGCACAAGTGGCTCTTGCCACCACCCTGCCAGCTCGGGTTTGTACTGCAGGGAAGTGGGAGCCTTGGAAATGCCCAAAGTGGGAAGACCTACCTCTGGATTTAAAACCAGGCGTTTGCCTCTGTTACTGAGCAAGTCTAGGTGGGCTTCCAGGGTGCGGGTGTAGGTAACGGTGCCCCTTCCCCACGGTGATGGCAGGACCCTCATGGGAACCGTCCCCACGGTGTCAGTGCAGCAGTGCCAGGCACTGGTGATGCTGGTGGGACCTGGGATGGTGCCCGGCACCCGCCGTGCCTGCGGCGAGGGAGGTGGTGGAAGGGTCCTGGGGTAAACCTGGGGGCTCGGTGCTGCCCTCGGCTCCTGCCCCCATCCTGGGGCAGCTCAGTTCCGTGTGAAATGGGGGACGGGTGCCACTTTGTCCCCCAGGAGCGTGGGGACCATCAGTGTGATGGATGTGAGACAGCAATAGATCTGCAGGCAGGCCCTTCTGAGCAGCTCTTAAACTGCAATAATGCTTATTTACTTCTCATCGGCAGAGCAATCAGAATTAAAAGGTCACCCCATCCTCTGGCCCTCCCTGCAGTGGGATTGCAGGAGTAAGCCAGGTTTCAGGGATCAGCAGGAAGGACAATTAATCCTCGCCGCCGGCAGTAATCACGTTCGCTTTTCCAGCATAGCATCCTCCTATCACTGTACGCTCCTTGTGCCCCCAAACCTCCAGCTTTTCCATATTGTCCCAGTGGCAGGGAGCACGGTGCATCCTCCCTGCCTGCCCGGGTCCTGGCACGCCGGAGAGCTGGGCAAACTTCCCAGCCCTGCCGCTGACCCGCTGTTTGTCCTTGGTCACGTCTCCTCACCTCTCACCTCCCAGCTGCATTGTCCGTGTTGACTCAAAGCTCTTTGGAGCAAGTCCTACCTCTTCCCCACGGTGTTGGCCCAGCACGGCCAGCGCGCCAATACAAATAACACACAGGCTACAGATAATATAGTCACGATATAAACGCGGAGGGAGAGATGCCCTTGGCCCCAAACTGAGGGAGGGAGGGGGAAAAGCCCACCCTGTGTGTGTGTGGTGTATGGGAGCCACCCAGCCTCCTCGCTCGGTGCTCTCCAGAAGGGCTCGGCAAGAAGAGCATGATTTTTTTTTGGGGGGGGTCATCATGGCAGAGCGTGCAATGAATCCTGCCTGCCTGTGCCAGCTGTGACTCACGGCTGCGGCTGTTCGAGAGCCTGGAAGGGCTCCAGCCAGGAGCTCAGCGCTCCCGAGTTTCTGCCTTCTTGCCCTGCCACTGCTGGGCTCTGAGCCAGGAGCTGTCCTGTCCCCGCTCCATCTGTGCCTCAGTTTCCCCATCTGCAAAATAGGGGTAAAGCTTACCTGCGGGTCTTTGGCGTGAGGTTTACTGGGATCTATCGGGGAGAGACCTGGAAGGTGGGAAGGACTGAGGCAGGTGGAGCTCTACGGCACGGAAGACCGGAGCTGGGCAGAGCACACGTGGTCATTAGCTGGGATTGCTCTGCCACAGATGGTGGAGAAATTCCCCGTGCAGACAGGCAGCGTGGAGGCAGTGTACAGGCAGCAGAGAGCCATCTCCTGAGCAGGTGAGCCATTTCTCTCCAAACAAGGTGGTTTAATTGGCTTCCGTCTAGTTGATGAGCAAAGTGCCCTTTGGTGGGTTTTTAAATCGGCGCAAATGGGGTTTCTCAGAGCGATGCTGAGGCCACTGTTACTTTCAGCTGGGCGTTTAATACTTTTGGCAGGTAGAAATGCAGCTCTTGGCTCTCCCGTAATTGTGACCAGACACCAGGGTGCAAGTGTCCCCTTAAGTGTGTGTGCGGATGGGTTCGGGGCACTGCTGGAGTTTGCTCTTAATTGCATTGCATCAGTGTTTGGGTGCTGCTTGGTGGCAGCTCAACTGACGGGGATCCTCGCAGGACAGGTCAGGGCTGTGCCGGGGGTGTCACGGTCCTGCAGAACTGCCTTGGGTTGGGGTAAGACCGAGTTTTGGGGTACCTGTGGCTGGGTCAGCATCTCCCCAGGACCTTGGGGGAAGAGATATGCAAACACCCCCCTAAAATGCGGGCACAGCCATGGTCTTCATTAGCTCGGATGGACCAAGAGGAGCTGACTTGTGCCTCTGGCACCTCTCGGGTCTTCACTGCCCGTTCCTCCCTCCTTTGGGGTAACCAACCTCATCAGCCCCTGCCAGGGCCAGCCTGGCCGGGGAGATTTCTGGGCACCTTCGGGAAGGGTCGCTTCAACCCGTACAAGACCCATCCAGCAGCAGGTTGTGACCAGACTTGGCTCAGCATCGTTAAGGGTCGGATCCAGCATCATGTCCTGGGGACAGGATCTTTGCAGAGACGCTCTCCTCTGAGCCCTGGTAGGCAGCTGCGGTTTTTCCTTTGCCCAAATTCCCCCGGGGCCGGTGCGGGAGCAGCCGTGGGCCAGCCTTTGTGGACAGCGTGGGACTCGGGGTGACCGTGCCCGGTGCTGGGCAGCTCGATGGCATCGGGGAGGCAAACGGGCTCTCGTGTCCGCAGCACCAAGCAGCCCTGGTGCTCTGTATACGTGCAACCTCCAGGCTTGCACCCGGAGCCGGGGTGGATGTGGGAACATGGGAAAGGCTCCTTGAGCGGCACCGGTAGCCCGTGGCACGCCGGTAGCCCGTGGCACGTTGCCGGTGGGCCCTTGATTTGGCAGGGCAGGGAGGGGGCAGCGAGGCAATCTGCAGGCGCTGACGGCTGTGCATGGCTGTGCACTGGCTCCTGGCTCCCAGCCCATGTGATGTGTTTGAGGGGGCACAGTGACATTTCAAGAGGAAGGAAAAAAAAAAAAAAAATACCCAGAGACCCACAGGGAGCTCTGAAACGCCTGAGCCAGAAAAGAGAGCAAGAGAGGCAGACGTCCGCACGGAGCGGAGGGATAAAACCGGGCAGGGAGGGAAAAGTTGCCGGGACAGGGAAAGGATGTGAGCAAAAGTGCTGGCTTGCAGCGGGGAGGATGCGATGGCCGGTGGCAGAAAAACGGGGGCAGCGACCGCCAGCCACGGAGACAGCCCCACCGTCCGCGCCAGCCCACCGGCCACGCGTCCCTCGCTAGCTTGGGGACAGGAGCGGGGACCGATGGGCGACGGGAGCTGGGTGGCAGCAGATCGCAGGCTCGGGAGCTCCCGCATCCATCCGCGCCGTGCACCGACACCGCTCCGGCTCCGCTTCCCCGTGATTTGGCTCTGGATGTAAGGCGACAGTTGCCGTGTGGTTAAACGTCGACCGATTGCTGCGCGTACGCTTCCTCGAGGTCAGTGCCGCGTAATAAGGTCGGTAACAATCCACCTAGCTGCTCGCTTTCGCTGCATACATGTTTAATAATGAACCGATTCTGTATTTAATTAACATAAACAGCTAATGCAACTCGATATGTCTCCTTAGATTTAACTTGACAGAGACGGCATGTTGCTTTAAATGCCAAGTGATTAGTAAAACCATATTTAATTTGGTTTAAACATATGCAATAAGATGCATGTGTTTGTTGCACAGATTTTTGGAGCCGTGCTCCGAACCGTCTCCTGATTCCTCTCGGCTGCCTGGGTGCGACCATGCTTCCTCGCTGGGCAAAGCATCCCTTTGGCGTTTCCCCTAGAGCCGCGCCGAGGCTGCGGGAGCAGGAGAGACCCACCGAGCCCGGGGACTACAGGCTGACTCCGTTGCTCGTGGGTATGAACCTGGGGGGGAGACGTCGGGAGGGGACGCAGGTTCTGGAGGTACTGGGTGATGCTGGTCCCTGGGGGACGGTCCCAGCCCCACGCAGGTGGGTTCTGCCCCGGGGAAGCGATGGCGCGGGCTGGGCTGGATGCCCGGTGCTGGTGGGAGGAGGCAGGCAGGGCTGCAGGCAGCTGCTGCTGCCCTCCTTTTGCTTGAATAAACCTCGCTGCCTGGACAGCTTCTGACTGGCGCTGGTGGAAGGGCTGCAGGGTGGAAGGGCTGTAGCTCTCCCTCCGACGTGCCCCAGCGGGGGTTAGGAAGGGCAGGAGAGAGCACGAGGGTTTGCTCGGTGCCGGCAGGGACGGGCGAAGGGATGGCATCTGCCTCTGGGGACGGTGCGGTGGCCTTGTCCTGGTGTCACCTGCAGCATCTCACTCCGAGGTGGGATGTATCGGGGGGATGCGGTGCCGGCCAGGGACCCCTGAGGGGACCGGGCACCTCAGTGTGCTCGTGCCCTGCGGACGGCGGGGGGCACGTCCCAGCGGCGTCCCTGTGCCGTGGTTCAGCCAGGGTCTCTGATCAGGCTGACGGTGAAGCCCCATGGGATCTTACCCCACGTTTTCTAATTGTGAGTGCGCTTTCCTGCGTCTAAGAGGCTTTAGACGTGGATCTGAGCAATTTTTTTCCCCAGCATTTTTGATTTTTAGCTAGCTGTGACTAACCAGGCTGGCACAGCAGGCTGTGACCAACCACCTACATGCTACCTGTGCGCTTATAAATAGGGTCTGTTCTCCACACCCCATTTGGAGCGTTCCTGGGCTCCTGAGCTCCTCCGTAACACCAGAACAGCTTCTTCCAGCCTCTCCCCCGCAGCCGCCAGAGCGTAGCATCACCCCATCTCCTGGCAGGAGTCACCCCAAAAGGCAGTGCCCCCCCAATTCCTGCCTGCAGGCTGCGGGAGCGGGGCTCGGTGCCGTGGCCGGACCTGCCAAGCTCCGGGCTGTGCGTCCAAGCACATCGCGATGGCAGCGGGAGCCAAGTCTTCGAAAGAGTTGGGTCCACCCGTGCCAAGACAGAGACGGGCCAAGTGTTGTGCCGGGCTGAGCGCGGCGCGGCTCTCCCTGCAGCAGCCAGCATCGCCGCAGTCCCCGATACGCTGAGTCGGGGAAAATCCCCCTCCCGGGTGCTTTCTCATGGAGCTGAGCTCTTTGGTGACTCCAGCCGGAGGCTATAATCCCCGGCTGCAGGGCAAGGACTGGAAAAGCCATAGGTTTGGCTTGAATTCTTCCCTTAGCGGCTTTCTCATGAGCTCCCCTTCCAGCAGGGATGCTGGAGGGCTGGTTCCTTCCCCCGACCCTGCCATCCTATTTCAGATGAATTTGCTTTTGATGAGGTGCAGCGCATAGTCGAAGCTCCTGTCAGGTGGCTTCGGCCTCCCGCCAGCGAGCGAGCGGTTAGCATGACTGCACTAATGGCAGGAGATGAGAGGAAGTGATTAGCTTGCTTGAAAAATTGCACCAAGTGCATTTAGCAAAACCGCAGCGCTGGCGCGGTGCATCGCTGTACGCCGGGCAGGGGCATCGCCTGCTCTGCCAGCGTGCTTTCCCCTGCACGGGAGTTTTTTGCTTCATCCTTTAGCTTTCCTCTTCATCGACTTGTTGCAGTTTGTCTCTGCCTTTGATCTCAAGCTCTCTGAACCAAAGCTTGCCTGTGTTTCCAAGCTGGCGTGGTAATTCCTGAGCTGCCGGCATGCACCCCTCGTGGCCGTCCCCAAAAGCGTGACGCAGCCCGCAGATGGCCTCGTGCCTGGCTTTTGGCTACAATTTCGCAGGTGCCTGTGGCCGTGGGCCAGGCTGGAGGGTCCTGCGATGGACCCCCTGTCCCGGTGCCAGACCGTGTTTCTCCTTCACATTTCTCCTGTTATGGAAGCGATTGCGGTGGCCTTGCTCTGTTTAGTGACTTTCCTTGGTGCCTCATTAGAGGAAGAAATGGTCCGGTTGGGAATTGGTTTTTGATCTTGTTGCATGTCCCCTCCAGCCCACCCTCCTCCTCCTCCTCTTTGCCGGCCCCCCCTCACTCCCAGCTGGCTCCACGACCTCCCCACGCCACTGCCTTCTCGCTCTGCTTGCGGAAAGATGAGAATAAAGAATGAATCCAAAGCCCTGACCGCAGGGCTCAGATGAGGTCCTGCCTCCAACCGAGCAAATATATGCAGCCGTGGGTTATCGGTGAAGGCTGGAGCCCGAGCCTCCCGCTCCCAAGGGGCTGGCAGCCGCTCT
Source organism: Astur gentilis (assembly GCF_929443795.1). NCBI lineage: Eukaryota > Metazoa > Chordata > Aves > Accipitriformes > Accipitridae > Astur > Astur gentilis. The sequence goes on along the minus strand of NC_064884.1, from coordinate 45,226,800 downwards.
CCCAAGCTTTTCCCATTGCTCCATCCCCGGAGCGGTTTTGCACAGCGTGCTGGCACGCAGCTTCCCTGCTCTCCGCCACATCACGGGCTGGTTTGGGGGCTGTTTCCCCCTTGCAGGGGGACCCTGGCCCCCCGCCATCACCCCCCCCGCTCCCTGTCCTCCCCCGCAGCGTCTCTCCCCACCTCCCTCCCTCTGCTCTGGGCTAAGAGGAACCATCGATTTGGTGTCTTGAGGGGGCACTTTATCGCTTTCCTGATGCCTGATAGATTGGAATTGATTTCCAGAGCAATTTGCCTGAGCAGCTCAAGGCAGAAGTGCCCGGGACCCGTACTGCAATCTGGCTTTGCAGGAGCATCGGTGGGGACGGCTGCGTCTCTGGGGCTGTTCCTGAATTGCGGCACTGGTCAGTGCTGGGAATCTTCCAGTGAGACCCGCAGGGCAGGGTGGGTTCTCAGAGCAGCACCGGTTCACCCGCCTGCAGGGGAACAGGGGATGGAGACGGCAGCTTTGCAGGTGATGGGGTCTCCGAGGGCCCAGGTCCTGCCGTCATTCCGGGCTCATCCCGAAGGCTTCTCCCCTCGGGCCAAGCACGAAGGGGGACCTGGATTCGCAGGGAGACTTGGCTCTGCTTCGCCGCATGACTGTGGGTGAGTCACTGCCCCGCGTCCATGCACGCTCTGCACGGAGGCAGACGCCGCGCTCGCCTGTCTCAGCGTGCTGGTGGGAGTCAGCGGGCGCTGCCAAGATGCTGGGAAAACTCCGGGTCCTTTCGGGAGATGCTGAATACCGATCCAGTCAGGGCACCGCACAAGGCATGAAGGTGGCACGTGGCTCTGCCGGTGTTTTCTCCCTGCTCCCACCCTGGGTTTGATCCCCTCGCATCTCAGCATCCCCACCTGCAGCCAGACTCCTGCACTCTGGGGCAGACCCTTTCCTCCCCCAGCCCCGTGCCTCAGTTTCCCTCTCCCATCTGGGGCCAAGGGGGATCCCCAGGCTTGGACGGAGCTGGTGCCACCCAGGCTAATCCCATCCCGGTTGCCAGGCCGCCGGCTGCGCCACCTCGAATCGCCTCTGTCGCGTGGGTGGGAGACGAGACCACAATGTGGCTTGTGTTTATGCTGTGAAGAGCCTGGCCCCTTCCATCCTCTCCTCTCCTTTATTTTTATCCAGCATCCCCGAGCTGCTGGCATCTCCCCAGCCACTGTGCCATCCCTGCCAGCTGAGGATGCGGCCTCTTGCCAGGGCACGCGGGGCTCCTTTCTCCTCCAGTCCCCAGTGGGAAAGACTCTGTCCCGGGCAGGGATGCTCTCCATGCACCGAGGATGCCACTGGCTTCAGCCTCCTGCCAAAGGTCAGGGAGGAAGCTGATGGCAGGGGAAAGATTTGTCCCGGCTCTCCCAGCTGTGAGCCATCCTTCCCACACCACTTTGCCCTCCGTGAGCTCACCCTTTGTCCATCTTGTTTTCCCTTGCCTAAGCGAGGGCAGCTCCTTTCTGCCTCCCACTGCAGTGGGGATAGGTGCTTCCCACTGCCGGGGTGTCCGAGGGGGCTGCGACATGTGGGGACAAACCCTTGCTCCGATGCTGCCCTTCCCGCAGGGCGATGGGGACATTCCTGCCCACCGGCTGCCTCTGGAGCATCCCCCGATGCTACCGAGCTCTGCTTACTGTGCCTGTGGCACAGGTCAGGTCACTTCTGTGCCACTGCAGGCATCCGGAGCGACGCATCCCCTGATGGATGGGGGTCCGCTCCGTCCGGGAGCCCCGGGAGCTCACTGTGGTCTTTGCAGCTCTACCAGCTGCTGAGTTCGGTGCTGCAAGGTGAAAGCGGAGCCGCTTGGCCACCGTATGATCGGTCACACAAAGCTTATCCACTTAGAGACCCCCCGATTGCCTTGTCAGCAGAGCCCACCCCACCGGGCTTTTGCTCTTCAGCATCACGGCCGTCTGCCAGACAGCCACCGCGCGAGAGAGCAGGGATGGGGCTGCCTTGGTGCTGTCCCCTGCGGTCCCTAGCTTGGGCGAGGGTAGGGATGGCTCCCAGCTTGGAGCTGGCAGGAGATCCTGGGCAGATGCTGAGCTGAGGAGATAGTGCGAGGAAGAGGAAGGACAGGGGCCAGGTCATGCTTTTCAGGTCGCTGTTGCTGTGGGACAGCAGCGTGGTGGCAGGGAGCCCTGCCTGCAAAAAAAACCCGCAGGGGAGCTGCAGGTTGAGGTGGGCAAGGCTGGAGGAGGTCCTCGGGGTGCCAGGTCCCCCTTCCCTGGGTGACAGCGTGGGGGCCGGCCTGGTTTATGTGCCCCATCTCAAAAGAGGGATGTGGGGACGGGGTTCTGGGCAGATGGGTGCTGGTCCTCATCCTGAGCACAAAGTGAGCAGCCGGGTGTGCTGGCCCTGTGCTTGGCGCTGCCGTCCATGCGAGTTAGGAGGTGAACTCGTCTTCCATTTCCATGTGCACGCGTGGGTGTGATAACACCCGGTGAGGTGGGAAGTAGCTGCTGCTTTTTACAGGGCTGGCCAGATGGGATTTCTCCTTCAGTTTGGGTTTTGACAATGACATGGGAATTTATCCGGTCGTTTCTCTGCTTCCAAAGGAAAGGAGCTGCTTGTCAGGGCAGCGTCGCGGAGAGATGCCAGCTGGACCGCCCCGAGCTCCAGCCGGGGAGCAACCAGTGCACACCAACACATTGCATGGCTTCGGACTGGCTCCTCGTCCCTGCGCAGCTCCGGCGGCATCGGCAGGGCTGGCATTAGTGGGGTGCAGGCAGCATCCAGGGCACGTAGAGGCTGGGGACCGGCAAGACCAGGTCTGCAGGGTCGCATCCGGACTGCCGCTGCGCACGGGCACCGTGCCCCTGCCCGCCTTTGAAGAACCAAGCGGCATCCTGACCGCGGTGCCAGTGGAGCAGGGCTGTGGGGTCTGTGCTAGCCCGGCCGGGAAGTTCCCAATGAAATGGTCAGCGGGTGATGTTTTATTTTCCTTGGTTCCACTTGAATTTGGGAGTGAAAGACATGGCAGGGAGCCCGTTGCCTACCGCTGAGCCTGGGCTAAGCCGCAGCTCGGTGCTGCAGGGAGGGACCCTTGAGGATGGGAGAGCTGCATCCCCCACCGGGCATCGCATGGGCATGGGGGAGGTTTGTCCCGGGACGGATGTTAATGGTCCCTTGTGGGCAGCCTTGGCATCACCTTGCTTTTCCCAGGCGGTTTGGCGCCGGGTATCCATCAGCCTGGGAAGTAAGAGGACGGCAGGGAGGTTTCAGCCCAGCCACCCGTCAGCTTTCACTCCCCGTATTGCTCGCCCGGTGCTCTGCGAGGCTTTGGGGGGGACGTGGAGATGCCCTCACCTTAACACTCATGTGCTGGGAAGGACCCCAGGTCTGTCCCGCTCCTGGTACCCCCGAGGGTGAAACAGAGATACGTTTGTCTGCGGATTGATTTTAAACGAACAGATCCGGCTGCATATAGCACTGGTGATAGTTGGACCCGTTCGGCACATGGCGGTGGTGTGGGCGAAAAGCGCTTGTGTCCCCCCGTGGCATGTCGGCTGCCTTGCTGCTGCTCCTGGGCACGGCTTTGGTAGGAAAACACCGGCAGCTGTGCAGCTCCCAGTGCTTTTTGGCTTTATTCGCTGGTCCCATTGTGGGTGTGAGACAAAAGTCTGAGGCAGGTCCCAGAGGACACTTGACCGTCGTGCCCCCATCCCAAAATGAGTACAAATAGACCGTGGACAGGGACCCCCTGGGCAGCAACGCCTCCAAAGGTCCCTTTACCCCAGCAGGTCCCGGCTCGGGCAGGGGCAGGTATTTCTGGGGTCGGCTGCGCAGCACAACAGGAGTTAAGTGCAGCCGGAGCAGGAGCCGTGCAGGCTCTCCCTGCTCTTCCCAGCTATTGCTCCCATCTCTAAGGGCCTGGCAGCAGCGTGGCAGGGAAGGGGTTAGTGCCGAGCGGGGCTCTGGGTGCTGGGCAGCCTCCTTGGGTGCTGTGCAGGCAGCAAGCTGGCAGCGCAGCCGCCGCAGCCTTCGGGAAGAAGGCGAGTGCATCGCGCTCTTCCCTCTGCCTTAATGGCCGGGTGCGGGGGAGCCGCATCGCTCCGAGGGGCTTCTATTCTTTCGCCTCCCTTTCTCCCCAAATGTACTCTCTCCTTCCCCTCCCCTCGCCCCTTTTTGTACAATTGCTTTCTTGGACTATTTTTCATGCTCCGCTAACTGCCGTTGCTTTCACGGCCCGTGTGAGCCTCGCTGCCTCATGAAGATTTATGAAACTGCAGTAATAAACTGTGTTTGAAAGATCCTCTTTATGATAAAGCCCTGCCAAGCTGCTGGCGGGGGGGATCCGAGCGGACCGTGCCACCGATCCTGCAGCCGCTCTGACCCGGCGTGGCTCTCGCGGGGCAGCATCCGCAGCACAGGGCGGGTTTTTGGGGGCCTCTCCCACCCCCCGTCTCCCAGCGAGGGAGCAGGGAGCTGGTGGAGAGCTGCTACTTGGACTGCAAAGCCCCGGTCCTGAAGAGCATCACCCAAAGCACGGTCGGGATCCGGTGCCTCTAGTGCCGCTGCTTCTCCCGGGAAGGAGGTGGTGGCCGCATCCTGCTAGGAACCCGGGCTGTGGCCCTGGCACGGGTGACACCTCTGCCGGCAGGTAAGGAAGATGGATGGATGAATCGGCAAAGAGAATCGTGCTCCTTTAACCCCCTGCTGCTCGGAGAGGGGCTTGCCAGGATATACCGTGGGATTTTGGCTCTCGTGGGAGCCCTGCGCCCGGCAAAGGAGCCGCCTTCAGCCCCTGGAGACCTGGGGGCTGCCTCCCCCGTCCCACCGAAGCAGTTTACCGGCCGCCGTGGAAGCTGTCCTGCACCCGTGGGTAAGCGATGGGATGGTCCCGGTGCGGGGGACACGTCCCGGAGGGGCACCCTGCTTGGCTGGGCTGGGGCAGTGCCAAGATGGGGACCGTGGGCAGGCTCCGGCCACCAGCTTTCCCACCCCGGTGACCTACTTGGAAGCAGCCCTGGGAAGCACTTTCCAGGGATCTGCTGCTGCCGTTGCTGGCGGCGGGGCAGTCCGTGTGTGGGTACCACTGCTCCAGCGTCAGCGCACGGTCCCGGCATGGCAGGAAGAGAAACAACTTGGTGGGGGGATTTCGGGTGGCGGGATGTAATTATCCCCTTGGGGTGAGGCCAGGAGGGAAGGATTAACGCCCTCTTTCCATGCACCATGCCAGGGAAGCATGAAAGAGCATGGATGGTTTAAGGTCCCTTTCCGAGGGAGCCCCCATACCCGAGTTGTTGGTCGTTCCCTTATCAAATGGTGTCTGCCCGCTCCAGGCTGGGATCCGGAGGGGAAGGTGGCTGATGTGGGGACAGGTACATGCCTGTCTGTGGTGGCTTTTCCTCCTCTCACCTTAGTGGGATTCGTGGATTGTGGGGTTCATGGATTATGGGGTTCGTGGTTCTGGGGCTGCCTCCCCCTCCACCTGCTCCGGAGCCCGGTGAGGGATGTGGGAGCGGATGCGGCGCAGCCGGGGGTGGAAGAACCCCTGACGGCATCCAGCTTTGCTCTGACCCCTGTGCAGATTGTGCAGGGCTTTTCAAACCATCCTTTTTAGTAGTCGGCAGAGAGACAGCGAGCTGGCGCGTTCCGCTCTCGGAGCATGTAATTAGGGAGCGGGGAGCTGCATGCTGATGCGTGGCTCGGCAGCGAGAGGAGGAGGAGGAGGAGGGTGGGAAGGAGCCAGGAATGCAGCCTCAGCCCAGGGCTGGTGGAGGCACCACGGAGGCGGCTGCAGGGAAGCAGCCCCTCTTGCATCCCCCAAGCCCCCGTCCCTGCATCTTCCTCCTGCTCGAGGCCTCCTCGCTGCCACGCTGCTGCTCTCCCCAGCGAGGGAGAGGAGCTGCAGCTCCTTCCTCCCAGCCTTGTCACTGCTGTGGCTGGGGGCTTTCGGGGTGCCCCGCCACTCCTCTTTAGCAGCCTTCCTGCGTTCATCGTTCCCATGGGATGCAATGAGGCTGGGAGTCCTGGTGGCACCCAGGATCCAGCACCGCAGAGGGACTGGTTTGGTGGGAACGGGCCACGCTGGGTGCCCTGCCTGTGCTGGGGGGGATGCCTGGGGTCCCGCTCCCCCTCTCCTCCACCTTAGACCTGACAGCTCCAAGGATGCATCCAGGCACTGCCAACTGGCACCCAATGCTGTAGCTGGGATGGGTGCCGGGTGCTGGATGTGGCCCCCGCCAGCGCATCTCCGCTGCTTTGCCATCATAGAGCAAGCGCTTGAGCAACCGGCCGAGGGCAGGAGGGAGTTTTCTGCCTGGTAGCAGCAAACCCTGGGTGAGACGTGTGTGTTATGGGGGGCTGTTAGGTGAAAGGAGAGGTGGGAAGGCAGCTCCTGGGGCTCAGCAGGGTGCTACAGGAGAAATTGCTCCGTCTGCGTTTCCCATCGGTGCTGGAGTTTACCACAGGCTCCTCAGCCAGTGGTACCCGGGGACGCCGGGACGACGCTCTCAGCCCTGCATCGCGCTGCCTTCTCCTCTGCCAGCAGAAGGACCGAGGTGTCCCCTCTGACATCTCTCCCGTGACACTTTCCCTGGGAGATCTCGGGGCGTTTTGTACGTGGCAGATGTGCCGCCGTGACCTCCCCCGTGCAGCGGTGATGTGGGGACCCGGCTGAGCGAAGCGGTGAGGCAGGGAGGGACCGGGAACTTCGGCTCTTGCTCAAATTCTGCCGCTGTCTTCTGGGTACGGGGGGGTGACGGTCCCCTGGCCGAGGTCACGCTTGGTGATGGAGCTGTGGAAGGAGCTGGACTGGGTGTTTTCTGGTAGAGGAAAGGGGGGATCAAGCTTTGGCGGGGGAAGGATGTCCCTGTAGCGTTTGCTGACAGCGTGGTATCCCCGCCTGGCTCGTAGCAGACTCCCTTGTATGACCTTGAGCAGAGGAGTTATGTCTGTAGCACACGCTGGAGTCCTGTCCTACATTAATAACACAATCAGTTGATATAAAGCTAATACGTTGGGCTGATAAATAATTAAGGGAAAAGGAAAAACCCTCTATGATTTGCTTAACAGGAGCTTGGGAAGGAAGGGAGGGGGAAAAAAAGACAAGGAGGGATATGAATAATGGATCAAGGTTAAACGGTGAGCGAAAAAGTAAAGCCTTAACGCGGCAAATCCCTGCAACACACATGCTGCATGTTGCCAAACTAGTTAGCGGCGGCAAAGACAGCTCGTGGCCTCGGCACAGGCACGGCGGTGATGGCCGGGACCAGCCCAGGGCTGTGTGACGGGGGCTTAGATGGCACGAGACCCTCAAAAGTGGCTTCTTGGGGTGGGGGCTGCTCTGCAGCAGGCGTGGGGCTGGGAACCACGGAGTGGCCTCATCCTGCAGCCACCGAGGAGGTGCCAGGCGCTGGCAGCGTGCAGAGACTTCCAGGCATTCATTACCACTCGCATTGTGCGCACTCGGCACAACTTCCCTGGAAATGAAAATCACGACGTGCGGCTAATGAATTATTAGCAAAGGGACGAGTCCCTTTTGCCTCGCTGCACGCGTGACCGCCTTGCCTGCCCCCCTCGCTCTACCTGCCCGGGATGGGGTGAAACTCTGCAAGAGGGCTGGGATGGGGCAGAGCATCCCTGCGATGCCGGGTTTGGTGCCTGCGGGTTGCCTGGGGAGCGGCGGCTGCAGGATGGGGGGTGACCCTCCGGTGAGGGTCTCTGGCAGCAGGGCATGGGGTGTCCTCCCTGCCCCCATGGGCAGCAGCACAGGGCAGGCGCTGATGGGCAGACACGAGCCTCCCCCCCCACCCCGGCCTGCATTTAATTTTCTTTTTGGTTTGTCCATGTGTCCGTGTCCCCCTGTCTGTCTGTGCTCCGGAGCGGTGCCCGGTTCCTGTGTCTTGTCTGTGCCGTTTTAATAACCCAAGGCTGTTTTATCCATGTTTCGGTCTGAACATCGTGGTCTTGGTGGCATCCCAGCCCCTCCATCCCTCCTGCTGCCCCCTGCCCCATCCATCTCCTGCCACCACCAGCCCCGTGTCCAGGAGCGGGGACACGGCTGCCATCGCAGGGGGATAAACCCTGCGCCCACCAACCCCCTGGTTGTATCCCATTGAGGGATGACCCTGCTCCCAGCTAGGCTCAGCTATCACTTCTAGCTTAAAACCCCCTCCCCATCCCCAAATCTTAGCACCCCACCTCTGCCCCACACCGGCGGGACCACCTCGGGGCTGGCCGTGACCCCGGCTCTGCTCTCCCCTCCCCGTGCAGATCCCGAGAGGACGAGCACCCACATGATCTCGGCGGATGATGCCGAGTACCCACGGGAATACCGGACCTTGGGCAACGGCACCCGGCGCTTCTCCAACGTAGGGTTGGTGCACACCTCGGAGCGCCGGCACACCGTCATCGCCGCCCAGAGCCTGGAGGCCCTCACCGGCCTCCAGAAGTCAGAGATGGAGCGCAAGCGGGATGCCTTCATGGACCACCTGAAGAACAAGTACCCGCAGCACGCGCTGGCGCTCCGGGGACAGCAGGAACGCATGCGGGACCAGGTAAGGGGCGTCTTCTCGGGGTTGGGGGGGGGGGACACGGGGACCCCATCTTGTGCTTTGGGACTGTCTGGAGGAGAAGAAGCTCGCCGGGGGCTTGGATGGTGCATGAAATGGGTGGCCACTTGCAGCAGCCCCATGGGGGGGAGCATCCCCTAGGTCTGAGGAAAAGCATCCTCCAGCCCCAGTGGGGAGTACCCCCCCTCTCTCCCAAGGGCTGGGGGGGGTCTCCCAGGCAGATTTACCCTGCCATATGAGTGGATTTGATCCCGGTGGCTGTTGGCAGCCGTGGAGAGGAGAGGGCTGGTGCAGAAGGGTGGGTGTGATAGCCGTGATGGGCAGCTGGCCTCTGGATTTGCCCCACGGAAGGGTGACAACCAGCCCAAGGTCTCTGTGGATTTTGGCTGGGCTGCAAACCCCAACCCCACCGGGGAAGGGGCAGCCTGACCCACAGGCTGGTGTCTGCAAACTCTGCTGCGTGCCTGGCGCTGCACGGCCCCGCAAGCCTCCTCCGGGCTCCCCACATTTCTGCAGCCCCCCCAGCTCTGAAGCGGTTGCTCCTTGCCATAGCTCCCATGGTACGAAAGGCTGAAATAAATAGTTTGCCCAGGCAAAGCTTCATCCCAACCCTTGCCCCCAGCCTGGCTGGAGCTCTGTGACATGTCCCTGGGCCACTGTGGCATGTCCCTGGGCCACTGTGGCATGTCTCTGGGCCACTGTGGCACGTCCCTGGGCCAGCCCGCGGTGCCCTGGCACAGCCCATTCCCAAGTGTCCGTGCTGGGGGTGAGGATTTAGCATGAATCCGTGTTTGGGCAGGCTGTTGCTGTAAGCACGGGCTTAAATCAAAACCTGGCTGCCTAGCCCCAATGCTCTCCTCTGTGTTACGGACCCCCAAAATCTGAGGATGTTGGTGCAAAACCATGGCCAACCCTGACCTGAGCAGCACAAGTGCTGGGATGGGGATGCTTTCTGAGCCAGGGGGGGTTCAGTGCAGCTCCTGGGGCAGATATCTCCCCCACCCCAACTGCCCGGTAAGGTCCAGCGAGGCTGGTGAGTTTTTGGGGCTGCGGGGCAGGATGAGCAGAGGCAGCGAGGGGCTGCGGCTCTGCCCCAGCATGTGCCGCTGTGCTGCGCGGGATGCGGATGGGTAAGGGATGCCCGGGGTTTGGTACCCACGTCCCCACAGGGATGTCCTTCAGTTTTCTGCTCCCCAGGGACTCGGTCCTCCCCCAGGGACCAGCTGGTCCTCGGGGCAGGACAGTGGGTGACACGTCTGGGCACCCTTGCCGAAAGCAGCAAAGGAACGGTTCCTAGGGGCAATATCCATCCCTTGTGTCCAGGGGTGCCCCCCAGGGCCAGGCAGCACCCCAGAGTGCTGGGGAGGCCAGACTGCTCCTCCTTTGGGTAACAGCGATGCCTCCAGTGATGCTGTCGGGGCAGCAATAAATCCCCACCTAAACGGACACTTTTATAAAAAGGCAGAGGGGAGGGTGAGCACGGAGCAGCTGGAGGACGTGGCTGGAAAGAAATCTTATATCATCTCCAACTAGACACCTCCCCGAGGGACGGAGGCGACGGCTCCCAGACCTAGCGCGGCAAAAAGAAATCCGGCATTGTAAGGAAAACCGGCGGGGCCCCGGTGTGCCGCCCGTGCCAAGGCGGCAGCAGCAGCATCGCCGCCTCCTCCGAGCTGCCACCCGTCCTGCACCCTCCTTCACCTGGCGGGGCTGCTTTGGGGAGAACTGGGGGGGGGGGTGTGTGTCCCCGCTTTGCAGCCCCTCTCCTTGAAAAAAACTCATGGCTGGATGCGAAGTGGAATAGCCAAATCCTGCACAGCTGGTGCACAGCACCAGCCGAGCATCCAGATTTTGGCTAAGGGGTAATTATTGATGGCGGCTTTGCCATCGCCATCAGCCCGAGCGGGGCCGGGTACCGCACATGGGGCACGGTCCGTACCTGCGCTGCCGCTCACAAGATGGAGCGGTGACATTTCCAGCCGCAGAGTGATATTTCTCAGTAAATAACTAGGAATCTTTCCTCTCTTAGTACAACTATTTAAAGATTTTAATTTTTTTTTTTTTATAAGCAGCAGCTATTAAAAAAATCCAGCCCATGTTGACTCGGGGTCTGATAAGCTTTGGAGGATTTGTATAAGGTGAAAGAAAGATGATCTGGATTCTGGAATTATCTTCTTTATTTCTGAACCCCCTCGCTCGGGCCCATGGGTGCCCAGTGGGACCGGGGGGGGTATCCAGGCGTTTATTGGCACCAGTCAAGCCCAGCCTGGCTTTTTGGGGCTTGGTTGGGGAGGGGTGAGGGTCCCGGACTGGCTCCGTCCCTCCCCATCCCGGGCAGGGTGCTGGGCAGGGGCACAGCTCCATCCCTTAGCCCAGCCACAAGCATCACCTATTTGCAACTGGTGGAGAAAGAAAAAAAAGGGGAAAAAAAAATCCTATTTTTTTCTCTTTTTTTTCTTCTTTTTTTCTTCATTTTCCCCACAGGCGGTAAATAGTAATGGGGAGAAAATATAACTAGGAACACTGGAAACCCCGGGTGCCAACCTTTAAATGACATTGGGATACAACACTCCGGGCCTGCCTGAAACGTTTGAAACTTACTTTGCCATTCTAGGGGAGCCTGGCAGGTATTTCAGATCACAGGCTTTGCTATTTTGTTTTTTTTTTTTAAAAAATTACATATAAGAGAGTTTGCAAAATCAGAGGTGAATAGAAACATTTCATAAATGTCAACATCCCTTTCAGCATGGCAAAGCCTGCAGCAAAACGCCATTGTACTCGTGCATAGGAATTGGAAAGCGAGTGTAATATTAATTTTAATCATATGTATATATAACAGAGCAGAAAAACACCAGGCAAATAATTGTACCAACACCCAACAGACTGCTAGCAAATCTGCGGAGAAGTCCAAGGCGGCAGCTAGCTAATTTAAAACCCAGATGGGAGAACACGTTAAATGGGCATGTTAACAATAAAGAGAGGAATGGGAATCGGGACGAGGTGGCTGATGAAGCACATCGGCTGCTGGGCTTTGGGTCTGCTTTTGGGGTAAATCCTGCCCCGCGAGGGGTAAATCTGGCGGGAGAGGGATGGCACGGCCCCTTTTCTTGTCTCTCTGTGCATCAGTGCTCTGGGACATACGATTCGGCCGGGGCCACACCACCGGTGCCCGATATCGAACATTTAGAAAGTTAGGAATGTTTAGAAAAATAACAATATAATGGTTGAAAGGGGGATGGCCCCATTGCCCCTCGCTGTTTGTCACTAATAGCCACATTGCTTTTGTCTGTGCTTTTCTGCACGGGGCTCGGAGGGTGCGTACCAACCGGCAAGACGTGGTTTTAGGCAGGCAAATTATAAACCCCAGAAAATAGGGGATTACAAACCCTCCCTTGCCCGTAGCCAGTTAAAAGCCTGCATGCCAGCTGTATCGCAATTAAGCCCTGTCTACTCGGGTGCCTTGCAGCTCGTAAGCTGCAGTATGGGGTTAAATACCGCAGTGGAGCTGGAGCAGAAACATGCCTCTTTCAGGTCTAAATAAAAGTATATAAAAGCTTGGATTTAAGCTTGTCCAGTTCTGCTGCAGGAAAAAAAAAAAACCCCAACCAAACAGGAAAAGGCTCGAGCTGAGTGTTAACGTGTCGGTGGCTGCCTGACAGCAGCAGATTTGCAGCTGCCCAGAATAAATCCGACTTTGGAATAAATAAATAACAGCCAGCACAGATGTACGTACCCACGAAGCCAGGTCCCTGATTTTTCCTGCCTCGCCAAGGGGCCCCTACGGCATCGGGTGTAGGGTGGGAGCAATCCCGCAGGCAGGAGTGCAGGCAGGTTGCTGGTTTGCTGCAGCTGGCTTTGTGCCTCAGTTTCCCCAAATAAAGCGGGGGGTCTTGGCTGCTTCCCCGCTCCGCAGCAGGGTATGCTGCCGCATTGGGGAGCTGATGAGGGGGGGGCCTGAAATTTGGGGCTGGGGGTTTGTGCGGCCGGGTCTGCAGGCAGGGCAGGGCAGGGGGAGCGGTGATTCTGCTCTCCCAGCCGCAAGCAATTTTTTGCGTGGGTTATTCTCGATGGTATTTTGCTTTTCTCTGTAGTGCTGTTGGCTCAGCACCTCCTGGGGTTTGGGCCAGGTATGCAGCGGGGACTGGGGGGGGCAGGTGGGATACTGGGTCCGGCATCACGGGGCTGCTGCAGCCCCCACTCCCACCCGCAAATGCTTGGACCCGACTCCCACCGCTTAAAAAAAAAAAAAAATATTTAAAAATCCCGGTTATTTTTCTTGGCCTTGCAGTTGTCGAGCCTTTCGGGGAGCGAATCCTGATGCGTTTCTGCATAACTGGAGGAAGGAAAAACTCCTGGGGACCTGGGGGTCCCGGGACCCCCGGGGGGGGGCTGACGAAGGCCATGCCAAGCCCCTCGTGGGTGGGTAGCCCGGGGGCCGCGCACAAGATGGTACCGGGGCTCCTGCGTGGGCTGCAAAGCCCCCAGGGGTGCTGGGGTGGGATGGGGTGAGCCCGGTGGCACCCTGTGCTGCGGCAGTGTCTCATGGGGGGGTGCGTGTGTGTGTGCATGTGGGGGGGTGTGTGCCTACCCCTGCCCCATTACACCCCCAGTTCCCCCCCAGGCCCCCCCCCCCCGCTCTATTGCACCCCCAATCCCCCCTAGCACCCATCTTGTGCCCCATCACAACCCCAGCACCCACCCCTGCCCCATTACACCCCCAGTTCCCCCCCCAGCACCCACCTCTGCCCCATCACACCCCCAATTCCCCCCCCAGCACCCACCTCTGCCCCATCGCACCCCCAATTCCCACCCCCCAGCACCCACCCCTGCCCCAATTCCCCCCCCAGCACCCACCCCCGCCCCATTACACCCCCAATTCCCCCCCAGCACCCACCTCTGCCCCATCGCACCCCCAATTCCCCCCCCAGCACCCACCTCTGCCCCATCGCACCCCCAATTCCCACCCCCCAGCACCCACCCCTGCCCCATTACACCCCCAATTCCCCCCCCAGCACCCACCTCTGCCCCATCGCACCCCCAATTTCCACCCCCCAGCACCCACCCCTGCCCCATTACACCCCCAATTCCCCCCCAGCACCCACCTCTGCCCCATCACACCCCCAGTTCCCCCCCCCCGCACCCACCTCTGCCCCATCACACCCCCAATTCCCCCCCCAGCACCCACCCCCGCCCCATTACACCCCCAATTCCCACCCCCCAGCACCCACCCCTGCCCCAATTCCCCCCCCAGCACCCACCCCTGCCCCATTACACCCCCAATTCCCCCCCAGCACCCACCTCTGCCCCATTACACCCCCAATTCCCCCCCCCAGCACCCACCTCTGCCCCATTACACCCCCAATTCCCCCCCCAGCACCCACCTCTGCCCCATTACACCCCCAATTCCCCCCCCAGCACCCACCTCTGCCCCATTACACCCCCAATTCCCCCCCCCAGCACCCACCTCTGCCCCATTACACCCCCAATTCCCCCCCCCAGCACCCACCTCTGCCCCATTACACCCCTAATTCCCCCCCCCAGCACCCACTCCTTGCCCCGCCCTCCCCGGCGGGAGCGCGCGCGCCCCCGCCTGGCGGGCCGTGCGCAGCGCGGCGGCAGGTGGAGTCGCGGTTGCCATGACGACCGCGCCCCTATCAGGGCGGGCGCGCGCGGGGCCGGCGGCGGCGGCGGCAGCGGCCGCAGCGGCGGGAGGTGGCGGCTCCGCTCCGCGCCGCGCGCAGCGGCCCCGGCCCCGCCCGCCACCCCCCACCCCCCCCCACCCCCACCCGGAGCCGAGCCGAGCCGAGCCGAGCTGAGCTCAGCTCGTCGGCGCTGCGGATCCCGGGCCGGGCTTACCTGCCGCAGGTACCGGGGCGAGGGGAGTCCGGTAGGGCGGAGCAGGGCGGGCGGGGGGGGGATTGCGGGTCCGGTGTCGCCGTCCCCTCCTGTATCCCGGTGTCCGCCGCCCCTTACTGCAGTCCCCCGACCTTCCCTTCCCCAGATATCCTGGTGTCGTCCCCCCCGCCACCACAGCATCCCCCTCCCCAAACGTCCCGGTGTGTCCCCCCCCCCCCCCCCCCCCCGAGATCCCGGTCCCCTTTTCCCAGCCCCATCGCCAACCGATGCCCCCAATCGTGCCCTTCCCTTGGCTGCGGGGCTCCAGCACCCCCCCCCCCCCTTTCCCTCCAACCCCCCCCTTTCCCTCTAACCCCCCTCTTTCCCCCCAGCCCCCCCTACATTCCCCTTCCCTGGGGGTCCCCCCAGGCTCCCAGCAGGGAGGGGGGGGGCCTGTTCGTGGGTGCCGTTGTCCCTGCGTTGCCCTTTGGTGCAGCAGCTGGGGGGGGTCCGTCCCCCCTCCCCGGTTGCACATAGGGCCATGCCAAGCCCCCATGCCAGCCCCGCTGCGCAGCCCCCATCTTCAGAGGGCAGCCCCCTTGTCACCCGTGTCCCCGTCCCTCTGCAGGGGACACTGCCCCCCTCTCCCCTTCCCGGGCTGCGGAGCGGGCAGCCGGCAGAGGGGCAGATGGTGGTCCGGGCACACAGCATCCCTGCACCATGTGGGGGCTTGTTTCGCCTCCAGCTTATTTGGCCAAGCTTCATTCCACGCGGGGAACCTGCCGGCACCATGAGGACCCCCCCTCTCCAAGCACATACCCAACTGGGGAGCGGGACCTCCATGACGGGAGGAGAGGCTTGACAGCATCTCGCTCCAGCCCCCAAAAAAGGCGGCGGAGCCGGGCACACGGCGAGGTGCCCATCGCCTTGGCGTGAGGTTGGCATCGTTTTGTCTTCACAGGGTGCTTGGCCGGGCTGGGGGTGCCCCCGCACCGGCAAGGCATGGGGGGGGGGACGGACGGACCTGGACACTCTGCTTTTGTAAAACCGGTGGTGACGGTGGCTTGGGAATGTTGCCTGAAGTGAACCGGTTGGCAGGAGCTTGCTGGGGCGGTGGGAGTGAGAAGCGGGGCCCTTCGTTGCTCTTCCCGGGATCTGATCTTGGTCTCCAGAGGTGGAGTGCGTTGTGAACCGTTGCAAACTGCTGTAATGGTGGAGGAGAGCGTGCGTGGCTGTCGGGAGTACCATGAACGAGCGTGTGTGTGTGTGTCCATATGACTGCAGCCGGAGCTGCCTCTATTGATTCTCTTATTTTTCCCCTACTGGGAGCAATTCCTGGCTGATTAAAAGAGACCTGGCCCACATTTTGGCTGGGAACGAGGTCCCTGGGAGCTGGGAGTCACGCAAAGGTCTGTGGGTCACCCCACTTCTCCTTTGGCTTTATGCACAGAGCAGGGGGGAAGCGGGTCTTGAAGTCCCTGAGAAGTGGGTAATAAATACGGCCGCGTTGGTGACAGCGATGCCGGCCCTGGGGAGGGCATTAATGAGATACCCAGCAGACGCCCATCAGGAATTGGATCCGACTCCATCCTGGCGGCAGGTGGGATGTACCTGACGTGTTCCCTTTGGCATGCGTGGGCTCCCAGTGCTCCCCTGTTCCTCACCGCGGTTCAGGGGAGCGTGGTGCCGGTGCTGCCGTCGGGGTCGCCAGCCTGGAAGGGGCGTGCGTATTCCTGCCTCTCCGGCACACACATGGATGCGACGACATGAACGCGTGCATCCATCCCTGTCCCGCCGCCTGAAGTTTCCTGCTGTTCCTAACCCAAATTTGGCTCCTTCTTGCCTGCGGCCTCGGGGTTCTTTGCGAGACGACCTCAGGCTCCTGCCTCCCCCGGTGTCACGGTGTTGGGCTGGTGCTGAGCGGCGTTGGGAGAGAGAACGCCAAAAAAGCTGCAGCAGCCAGAAAGGCAGCTTTTCTATTCCTGCTGCTAATGCAGACCTGGCTCCGGCAGTGCTGGCAGCGTTAGGCAGGGAGCGGAGAACAGGTCCAGGTTGGTCTCCATCAGCGGCTGCGTTTCGGTGCCCTCTGCCTCTGTCCCCCCTCCCCAGCTTTGCTGCTGGCTGGGCATCAGCTGCACCCCACCGTGCTGGTACTCCCCCCAAAGAGACCCTGCGGTGGGACGCAGGGGTCGAGGCGTGGGGGGACGCGGCTGCTGTAGCCCCCCGGGGAGACGGTTGCGGTGTTGACAGATCTGCAGGTCCTAGAGGTCCAGGGGGATCCTGCGGAGGATCCGACCCTCCTCGCCCTTGGCGTTGGGTTTCTCGGGGATTTACCTGCAGGGATGAGCTTCTCTGGGTTTGGAGGTATCTGATGGAGGGTGGTGGTCACCCCAAAGGTCTCGGGGGGCCGGACCCCGGTGCTGTCCCTGGCTGGGAGCAGTGGGGAGCCGATGGATGCTCGCTGCCTGCTTGCTGCCGGGTTTACCTTGCACGTCCCTATTGTGTTGGTCCACCTACGCCGTGCCGTTGCCATAGCTACTCTGCAATCTGATCTGCCCAACTTCTCCCTGCTTTCCCTGCCTTCCCCCCAAAAAACCTTTGGCCCTGCTCCCCTGGCCGCCCTCCCCACATCCCGGGAGGAGGATGAAGGATGGAGGAGACCTTGGCCCCTGGGCTGGGGTGCGTGACTGCTGCCTGCTTCTGCTGGTGCAGGGACCCCCCCCCCCATCCCATCCTGAGCAGGCTGGGGATGTGCTGACCCCCAGGAACCTGCAAGCACAAGAGGGGTCCCTGACCTTGGACGTGGAGGCCACCGAAGGGAAATTTTGAAGCCCAAGCAGGCAGTTGCATGGCTGATCCTCAGCAGAGCGTTTGTCCTGGTGCATCGCTGCTTGGGGGTGCATTGCTATAAAAAGACGTTGCTGATTTGCTTTGTGTTGGCATCAGAAAAGGAGGAGGCTTGAGTAAGGGTCAGGACTACAAATCCACTGACGTCCAAAGGCGTTTGTGCTCTGATATCACCTGGGCTGCCTCAGAGACACCGTGTTGTAGGTCAAGGCTGTAATTGCTGCTGGAGAGCTGACGAACCTCTCTCGGAGAGAAGGCTGGTGCGTGGGCGGACAGAGGGATGGTGCGGTCCTGCAGGCAAACTTTGAGCAGCGCAGCCAGGCCAGGGGTCTGCCGGTGATGCCTGCCATCGGGTCGCTGTGACATTCTGCTATGGTATCTCTGATGACATCTCTTGACGGCCGTCAGAGCCTCTTTGGGCTGGGGACTGGAAAGAGGGGTAGTAAAACCCAAGTGTCTGCCTAAAGATGCCTGTGCCTGAAAGAGGAGCAGCAAAGCAAGCGTCTTGGTGCCCTTTTCATGGTGGGGTCTGGGCTGGATCACTCACTGATGCCCCTTAGGAGCCCAGGTCTGATGGGAACGAGCCCCGGCGCTCCTGCATCCCATCTTGTCTCGCGCTGGTCTCTCTCCTGTGTGCTGGGATGCTCGGGTTTGAGAGGTCCTTTTGCAATAATTGCGAGACCTCGGATGGCAATATCTGCAACGCACAGCGTCGGTGTTGCTCTTCACTCTGTCTGGTTACTTACTGTTTGCATTCAACTCTATCTTGTCATTTTGCTATATCCACTTTAATTCAGTTTCTCTTGTGCTGAAAAGCATTAAAAAACTTTAATAAGGAGAAACAGATTAAATTCACTTTACTGTTATTTTTCAGGGAGATTTTTGTTTGTCAAGACGTTGTGCTTGAGGGCAACTCTATCAGAAACTGGAACTCCTGAAAATGAGTTAATTAAAAAGCCGGTGAAACTGCCTCTGTCTCTCCCTTTGGTGGAGTGTGCTGGGGACGCTGCTGCTGTCCATTTTAGAGGGATGCATTCAGTCCTGCCTTGTTAATCACTAACAGATTTGTGTTATAATTGCTAACCAGAGGAAGTCTGCCTTGGTCAAGGCAGTGACTCACTTGGATTTCATTTACCTCCTGGCTTCTCCTGGGACAATCACAAAGACTATTTTTTTCTTTTTTTAACTTAACTCCAAAATGTTCTTCGCTACATTCCCCCAGCTCTGGCTTTCCTCTCTTCTGCAGCGTGCATGTGTATTTCTGCGGGTCCATCTCTCTGAGCGTTCGTGTGTGCTTGGGTTCCCACATGGCTGTGGACTCACAGGAGCATCTCAACCCCCATTTTGCACTTGCACGCGTGCTCCAGCTCCTAAGCGCACGCCTGTGCACACGTGTGCACACGTCTGTGTTTTGGGGGGGCCCCAGTCCTAGTTAGCCCATCATTTTGCAGCATCATGGTCATGACTTTCATTGTAATTATAATCTCAGCCTTTGTAATTCTTCATACCTTCTGCACAGCTCTGCTGCAAGCGAGCTGCCTGTTTTATCGGTTGTAACAAGGCTGTCGCTTCAAATCCTCTCTCAGACCATTATCTCCCTTTGATGCTTTTGAAGAGCCAGCGATATGTTAATTCTACCTTGGCCCCTCTCCTCTTCTCTTTGTACAAATCCACCCTTGCCAGCCTGGCCGGCTGCCGTGGTGCTCGCAGGGGAACTGGGCACAGCGCTCGGGCTCCGTCCCCTGGTTTTGGGGGACCTGCTGGGAGGTGGCTGCATTGAAGGCTGTGGATGCTTGTGCCACCCTGGTCCCCTGTGGCTGCCATCTCCTTGGGCACAGCCTGTGCCCGGAGTGGGGTACCTGTTCTGGGGGAGCACATCCTCTTTGCTTTGGGAGATTTGGGGCGGGGGGAGGATGAGCAAACGGCAGGACGGGTTGGGCAAAGCGCCGGTGCAGCATCAGTGCCTGCAAGGACAGATGGAGCCCCCGAAAGATCTGCGTGGTGGTGTCCATCGCCCACTTGGCCCTGGCAGGCAGCACCAGATTGTCAGCCCTGGACAGTCCTGCCTCTCGGCAGGGTACAGGCAGGGCAGGCAGCGCATCCCCTCTTCCCCCATCCAGCCCATAGCCTGGGGCAGAGTTCTGCTTGGGGGGGGGGGTCCTGCACCACTGCCAGCGAAGAGGCTTTTCTGGGGCTGGATCCAGGGAGCTGGGAGAGGATGGGTGCTATGCCATCCCGGTGTGTGCTCCGGGTCACGCTAATCAGCCCAAATCGCTTCCAGAATATTCTTGATTCCCTTCCATGGCACTTGGGGTTCAGACAAGCTCATTGCTAGTTTGATGTGGAGTGGCTGTGTGCGGTGGGGATGTAATTTATGGACTTTGTGATAAGCCTGTCCAGTCATCCTAAAATAATAAATAAAATACATACCAAGGGCTGGCACGAGATAGGATCAGTAATATCAGGGTCTGAGGAAAATTACTGAGAGTCTTCAACAGCAAAATAAAGAGCACGGAGGGGAAAAAAAAAGTCACAGAAGGAAAAAGTCAGGAGTGTCACCTTCCACCACACACTGTGTCAGGGCCCTTTGGGGACTGGGACAGACTGGTTTGGCCACAACGTTTCCCAGCCTTTTCCCAGCAGTGCTTGGAGTATTTGGCCAAAATATCCGATCCCATTGGGGAGGCCCTTTGCAGCCATTCCAAACACAAAGGAGTTGAGGGGGGTGAGCATCCCCTCGGTGGGAAGGCAGCATATCCATGCCTCCAGGGACCAGGCATCTCTGGCCTGCCCTCCCTGGGTGGGGGGGTCTCTCATCCCCTTCCTAGACTGGAGGTACTGGTGGTGAGGTGGGAAGAACCAGCTGCTAGAGGGGGCGAGTCTGGCAAGGGAAGGGGATGAAGGATTTACTCGTGTCCATTTGCAATGGGCTGTGATTTACGAAACATCCCTCACGCAGCCTTTCCTGGGAGGCGGCATCCGAATCTGGCCTTGGGGAGTTTGGATGAAGGCTGCCGAGCAGAAGCGCGGTTATAAAAC
This sequence comes from Astur gentilis, assembly GCF_929443795.1. NCBI lineage: Eukaryota > Metazoa > Chordata > Aves > Accipitriformes > Accipitridae > Astur > Astur gentilis. The sequence continues at coordinate 45,206,527 of NC_064884.1, read as the reverse complement.
TGCTGCCCTGCGCAGCTTAACTCGAGATGTTTCCCCAGTCGAGGCACGGCATGTCAAAAACCCTTCAGGAGCTGATGCAATCCCGCTCACCTCTCGGAGACAGCAAGCTGGGCTCTTGTTTCCCACAGCTCCTCTAGCCGAGGAGGAGCTTCTACCTGGGGTCAGATGCTTCAGCTTGACACATGGCAGTGCTGCAATTTGGGCTTTGCCCCCACGTACGGCCGGGCAGGTACCGGTGCTGCCAGCCTTGCCTCGCTCCCGGCATCTTGCACCGGGAGTTCAGGCTGCAAAGAACTGCTGGTGCAGCTGGCGTGTTAATTGCTAGATAGGATGGATGGCTTCGTTTAGTACCAAAAGGCATTCTGAGGCGGTTTCTCACTTTCAAGCTCCTGGTGTTTTGGAAAAGCTTTACGTGCCCAGGATAGGCTTGGATCCTGCTGGTTGTTATCTAATAGTGCCTGGTAATCACGGCTCTGGACTTCTATTTCTGGTTCTGCCTCTGAGTCACGGTGTGCCCTTGGAAAAGACCTTTGTGCCTTCAGGCTTGTCTGCATGAAAACACTGCACTCATTTGACTTAAATCACTTTTAAAACAGTTTTCATTTGGTTGAGGCAAAACTTGGTTTGGGTCTACTGATGTCTTATGGAATATTAATGTGAACTGCATCTTGAATTGGAATAAGAGTATCCTGCTGACACTTGAGATGAGTCTAACAAGTGAATTTGTGTATATACATAGACTAGACCTCTATTTACCTTGTCAACAGAAGGGTTAATACCCCAGCAGCAAATCTGCTAGTGAATTGTTAAAGTCCTTGGATAAATACTCCACGATGGTCTAATGTTATTGCAACTTCTTCCTCTGCTCCCAAAGCACTGTGATAGGAGACTCCTTGGCAGCCACCGGGCATTGCAGGGACTGATGGGGACTGGGAGCTTGGTGTGGGAGCTTGCTTCCTATTTGAAATAATAATAATAATGAAAAAAAATCATCCTCTAAGTAACAAACTAGGTTTGCAGCCACGGTGATTTTGGTGGGGAAATAAATGCTGTAAAAAAGCAAGGGGATAGGCAGGTGTGAGAAGGGAGAAAAGAGCAGTCAAGAACTTTGATCCCAATAAAAAGACTGTTGGGACAAAAGCTGCTCTGTACTCATTTCTCCCACCCCACCCATTATCTGCACATCTCGGTGATATCAAAATGCTTCCCCTTCCAAATGCTTCCCCTTCCAGGAAGGTAGATCACGCTTCTTGTCACTAGGTCTAACTTCCCTCCTGCTGCATCCTCAAACACAGTCTTGGGGTGCTGCTGCCCGGGCTGGGTGGGCATTAGGGGACCAGCCCCGGGGTGGGATGAAGCTGCTCGCCATGCTGCTGTGCCAAGCGCATGCCCTGCTCTGAAGCCCTTCGCTTCGCCCGCAGCAGCGGGGAGCTCGTCTGTCCCCGTCCGGCAGCACGGCGTGTTGGGGATGCTCGGCCCTGGCGTCTTTTTGGTCCTCGCGTTGTCCTCGGTCCTCGCGTTGTCCTCTGAGGACTCGCTGGGCTCCTGCAGCCCCGTCCTGGCTGTGCGAGTCTGGTGCTGCTCTGGGAGGGGGTCTCAAGTCTCTAAGCCACGAGTCGGTCCGCTGCCCGACGGTGGGTATTGCAGTGAGCCGCAGCTCCGAGCATCCTTGGGATTTTCGGTGCAATCTCCCACTGGTGATTATCAGTGGGTGGTTTGGGAGAAGAAAGCTCCCGAGCTCTCCAGCTCGCTGGGCTGTAAGCAATGCCAGCTCCTGTCATGCACTGTAGCACATCGGCTTGACACCGGTGGATACGCTGTGGAGAAGCAACGGAGGGAGGTAGCAGGGGCAAAGAGGGGGGGATTGGAAGATACCTTTAAAAATGAAAATTATCCTGGCTTCCAGCACCGACTCCCAGGGCAGCAGCCTGACCAGCACATGCCAGGACAGTGTGGGCATCCCAGTAACTCCAGTAGTGATGCTGGGCTGCCGTCCTGCTCCCCCCTTTGCTCTGCTTCAGTTACCTTGCGCCCTGGTCTGCATTCAATACCCATCACCGTCCCTGCCTGCTTGCATGATACTGCTTCCCTTTCGCCAGCCCTTAGCAGCATGAAACTTAAGCAACCCATTGGGAGGGGACCTTAAGCAGAAATGAGAGCAGGTTTAATGTCGCAGTTTAAAGTCAACAATTCTCAAAAGGAAAACAAAAGTCAAAGCAGAATCTTAATGGTATTTTTTGTTTTCTTTTGTTTTGTTGTTTTATTTTTTGTTAGCAACCCAACTACTGGAGCTTTAAGGTCAGTATTTCTGATTTTTCACACTTCTGTTTGAAATGCATGCACTTTTCCACCCTTGCCTCATCTCTGTGTCTGTGTAGGGGGGGGTGGGAGCTCGGGTTTTTTCTTGAGGATTCCTGTGCCAAAGTAGTTTGTTGTCAGCTCAGCAGCAGTTTAAGCTCATGAGAAGGATCTTTTATGCTTTTGGGTCAAGTTGTGCAGCTACAAACCTGTTGTCTGAGAGGGATGAATCTGTGTCCTGCCCTCATTTAGACCATTATCACCCCACAGTCAAATCCTGCTGCTTTAGACTTATTTCATTGCGGTGCAGACCTTAATTCGGGGAAAAGGACAGAAAAGACCCTGTTCAGGATGGGCTCCGAAGTCCACCTGCAGAACTCCATCCAGGTGCCTGCTCCCAGGCAGAGATACAGGGGTTGCTCTGATTTCCAGCCTCCTCCTTGGAGGAGGGGGAGAGCTGCCGAGCAGAGCCTGTCCCCCCAGTCGGTGACCCTGCTGAGCTTCCCATCGCATGGCGTGTCGGTCGCTTATCTGCACTTGACTCTTTACCCAGCACCGCTTTCCCCGTTGGGCTCCTCATCTCCCTCTCCCAAGCTCCCGGTTTCCCGGAGAGCCCAGGCTGATCCCACACTGATGGGCAGGAGATGGTCTCGGGATGCAGGGGGGGGTTTGCTGGCATCCCGCTCCCTAAAGCTGGGCTCTGCCTGCATCTTGCAGGAGGTGGGGTTGGCGGAGAAGGAGAAGGAACGGGCTTTCCAATGCAAATGCCATGCCGGACCCCAGAGACTGGCTTGTGTTTGGCATGTCGAGGGATTTTTAGACCAGACAGCAAAGTTATTTGTTCGGCTGATGGTGTCGAGCCCTGCGGGAGGGGAAGGGGCGGCTCTGTCCCATGTTGGCCATCGCATCTCTGTCTCCATCCTCTGCTCTGTCGCTTCAGCGTTACGGTACCAGCTTGTTCGTCAGGAGGCTGCTGCGGGAGCGGCAGAACGGAGAAATCGTTAGCGTTTGCTTTATTGCACCGGGATCTTTGTGCCTAAACCCACCTCTTCCAGGCTACACAAAGGGGACCCTGAGCGGAGTCTCCTGGCAGCGCGGAGGGTCTGTGCCTGCCCGGTGATTCCTGCCAGCACCTTGCAAACAGTTGCCCTATTGTCTGGCAGGGTGAAGTACGCATGTCATCGCAACTCCCCTTCCTCCCTCCTCCTCGCCCAGGGATGCGGTGGCAACACTTCAAGGTCAGGCGTGTTGCTGGATGACCTTGGCGTGTTGTCCCTGGTGGGTTTGCTCTTCCTGTGGAAAAAACAGGCGCTTTCCTTGGTTGGCAGTGGAGAGCGGAGGAGTCGTAAAATGCATAATATGTGCACTTGTTCCGAGTTTTCATTCTTGAAGTACTTGCAGCATAAAACGCGTGTGAACGGCGGCTCCCCGAATGTTCAGCTGTCTGAGTTCTCACCGGCCGGTTTCAGCCACGTGCTCTCGGGGACATTCCTGGGACTGGGGGAGAAGGCACAAAAGCCTCAATTTTTTCTTTTTTTTGGTTTTGTTTTCCATTTTTTTGTGAGCAAGAAATAAAATGGGGACAAACTTTAGGGGCCCACCCACCCCAAAGGGGTCCTCCTCGGCAGCGGCAGGGGTTTTGCAGCCACAGAGGGTGCGTTTTCTGTAACTACGTATTTTTTCACCCGAGCCTGGAAGTATTTTGCATCGCAAGCAGAGCATCTTCCCCGGCTGTATCAGCTGTGGAAACGCATTATGGGTTAAATCACCCCCTGCTTCGCGGCCAAGGGAGGCCCCCAGCTGCCTGACCCTGCTACCAAGTGGGGCATGAGCCAGAGGCAGCTGGGGATGGCTTGTCATGGGGAGAGCCCTGCGGGGAGGCTGATCCTGGCAAGCAGGTGCTGGGGGCTTCCTCGAGGCCACTGCAGCCACCTGCGTCCCCTGGGGTCTTCTGTAGCTGCAGGCTTGGCCTTCAGCTGGGAAAGCTGCCTCCCACCCCCCCTGCTCGCTCCCCAAAATAAAACTTGCATCAACCTTTAGGTTCCCTGTCGGCGTCCAGTTGCCACCCTCCGCTGCCGGGGGTGCAGAGCCAGCCCTTTTCCATCCCTGGGCCAAAAAGGGGGGGTGGGCTGCAGCCAGAGACCCAACTGATGAGGGATGGAGGGGATCGGATGGTGGGAATGGCTGCGCCAAATTCCTAGGGACACCCAGGGATGGGCTCCCAGGGCAGGACCTGCTCTCCTCTCCTCCTGCCCTGGCATGCCCCATCTGCCTGGGGACAGGCAATGGGCAGGTGCTGGCAGCGATTTGGGGCTCTCCAGGCATGGGCTTTGGGGGGAAGGGGGGACCTGCATGGCTGTGTTTGTCAGGCTTAGCGCTGGAGATGGGCAGATGCTCTTGTATGTCGGTGGCGGTGCTGTCATGGCAGAGAGGGGTCCAGGAGATCGCCTTGTCCCCAAGCCGTTTCATCCTCCGCATCCCCCTCGTGTCTGCGGGTCCTGCCGCTGCCTCTGCCCTCCGCCCCGCTCCGTCCTCCTGCCCCGTGCGCCAGCGCATCCCTGGGATTTCTGCACTCACTTCTAGATTGAGCCAGCCCCGCTCAGCTCACGAACATCCCTTCCCACCAGCTGGCTCGGGCTGTGCCCGCACGGAGCCATCGATCCAGCCGCTCCGTGGCCATTGTCACGCTGCTGCCGGTCCCCAAGTCCCCAGGCAGATGCCCGAGTCCCTCAGCCGGGCCAGCCTGGTACCCCCTCACCTTCCTATCACCTAAACCACATCCCAGCTCACGGCCACCATCCCTGACGTTTTGGGGTGACTCAAAACCATGTTCTGGGTATCAGCCTCTCCTGGGAAGGAGCATCTCAGCCCCATGGTTTGCAGGGTTTGGGGGCTCCGGGGACATATCCCTGGATCTGGCCGGGGAGAAAATCCCTCCCCAGGGATGCAGCGGGGAGGGGGCTTCGCTGCGGAGAGCGGGGAGGCAGTACCGAGGGCTGGGGGCTCCCGCTGTGCTAATGCAAGGGGTGGGCTGGCTCCTTGCTGTCACTTGTGAGCTGGAGGAGGAATGGGGAAAACCGAAGGCAGAGCCTCGAAAGAGCTCCTTTGGTGCCAGGACTTTAAAAGAACATCAAAGGGACTAAAGCAAAAGCTAGCAGGGGAAAAAAATGACTAGGATGTGGAAGGGAGAAAGCGCGGGGGCCAGGACGCAGTTGTCTTTAAAACAAGTGTCTGGGGCCGCGTCACCCACGTCGGGCTCTAACTGCACAGCTCCTGCTCCAGCAGCGGTCGATGGCTTGATCGGGGCTTCGGGCTGTGGCGGCACGGCCACGACACGGGGCTTTCTGGGAGCCTCTCGTTTCGTTAGCGGGAGCCATTTCTATCTCACTGGCAGGCCGGGGACTCGAGGCGCTTGCCCAGCCGGTGTTATAGGCAGGCAGCAGTATTTACTTGCAGGAGACGAGCAAATACCAGGCAGGCTTAGCTCCCGTAATCCTGCTGCTCCTGCACCAGCCCTCCTCCCCGTGCCCTCCCCGTGGCCTTGGCATCCGCCGCGTTCCTCAGGGACCGGCGTTTGCTGCGTAATATTTTATTGCTCGCGGGAAGAAGGCATTGGGGTGTACCTGGGAGGAGAGTGCAGCTGCTGAGCGCCTGCTCCCACCTCCTCCTTGCTCTGCTTTTGGGGCACTTGCTTGGTTTTCTGACCTGTCCATGCTTTCTGGTGCTCAGTTATCTGTTGATCCTGGGTGTTGTCACTATTTATTATCGCAGCAGGGATGGAGGGTAGCGTCCTTAGTGTAGGGATGGGGAAACTGAGGCGCGGTGGGACTAGGTGACTTGTTTGAGAGTACCCAGGGGAGGTGCAGCAGCACGACCTGCAGCAGTGTCTGGGCTGGTGTCCCAGATTTGGGGCTGTTTACCTACAGCTGTTGCTGCTGAAGTTGGTTTTCTTTTTTTGCACTTCAAACCAACCCCTCCGAGCCTTTTTCCCAAGAGGCACCCGCACATGTTTAACCAGAGCCCAGCCTCCCTGTATACAGCTGCTAAAGCAAATCATGCTTTAGATGCCAAAGAGCTGAGCCTTGTCACCTGTCACTGTGAAGTCCCCGTCACTAATGCTGCTAACCCCAGTGTCCCTGCCGGTTTGCAGCCTGTACCGGCTCCCCTCCCGTGGTGGCTTCAGCCCAGCAAGGGCTTGTCCCTTCTCTCCCCCATCCCCTTTCTGCTGCTTTCTCACACTTGGCTTTGCGTCCCATCCGCCAGCATCCCTGAAGGATGCAGTAATTTGCTTATTTTTGGAAGATGCTGTCACACAAGGCAGCATCGCCAGAGAGCGGGGATTGAACACGGCCGCCGCTTAGCCTCAGCGAGGAAGGGGATGGCTGGGGCGAACGTCCACGCGGGCTCAAGGTAGCAGCAGGACTGGCACCCTCACCCCCAAAAATACCTCCTGCCACATAGCCCTCCATAATCCATCTCCTAGGACCACCTCAGGCTCAGGGGAGGTGCTGGATCAGGCCTGTTTCTGGACACCCCCCCCCCCCCTCATTTGTCCAGGGTCTCACAGCAGGGATGCTCCTCTCCCCATGGATGCCAGACTGGACATGCCCGGTTGAGTCATGGGGAAAACAACTCCAGGAACAACAGGCCGGCTACCTTTGCTGGGAGGTTAATGATTATCCTCCCTGTGTGAGCCAAGGTTGCACCTGGCGCCAGGAGATGAGGATGAGTAGGCACGGCGTGTCCCCCCACCCATGGGTGGTCCCAGCTCCAGCCCTGCCCTGGGTGCCAGGACCTTCTGCTGCTCCACTGCCAGCAAGGAGACTGCTCCACCCCTGCACTTTTGGGAAGAAAGCAAGTGTTTTGGGGACTGAACGCAGAGTCTTCAGGTGCGATGCAGCGGGGACAGCCCTTGGAGGTGCCTTCTCCTGCGCAGGCATCCTGATCCCCTCCGCCGGGTGGGTGCTGCCGACAAACCCCGCTGATGCCGACCCTGCCGCTGCCGACCCTGCTGTCCGTGCCCGGAGAGGGACGCAGAGGGACCACCACCGTGGCAGGCAACCAGCAGCCGTCAATATTCATGAGGCTGCAGAGGATCCAGGCTTTTAAATATTCATCAGGCAGGCGAAGGCGGGAGGCTGTTGGTGCCAGCAGGAAGGGGAAAAAATGCAGAGAGGGGGCAAGCAGCCACCCGCATCCCCCGCAGAGATGGCTGGGCCATGTCCGAGGGCAAAAGAGTGTTTTCTGCTTGGAAACACGACATCTGAGTGTTGGGCTCCTGCTCATCACCTTCAGAGGGCCGGGCAGCTCGTGTGCTTTGCAGAGCAGGAGCAACGGATGCTGGTGTCACGGAGATGCTCGCTGTAGGGGTACCCGTTTCACCCAGGTGTGGGACCCATCGCAGGGTAGCGAGCTCCTGCCCGGCTCCTGCTCACATCTGGCTGCCAGTAGCAGGCTGTGCACATCTGGTGGGGAAGGCCCCTTTCTTTAGTCAAGGGGTCCGGTTTAAAAAACTAATCCGATTTTAACGCTAATCCTGTTAACATTGAGATCAGGATTAATTCTGGGTTAATCGGGATAATCCTGACAAAATGTTGAGCATTAGACACTGGATGAATTATTGCTGCCGTGAGCGGTACGCTTTTAATTTGGCGTCGTGACTGAGGCAGGGTGAGAGGGGTGGGGGCCGGTGGAGGGGGATGGAGAAGCCACAACCTCCTTGGATGAGGGAGACTTGTAGTATATGATGCTCAGAGCACCCGAAGTCTCTCATTTCTTCCACCTTTGCTGCTGCAGCCCCAGTTATCTCCAGATTGTCCTCCTTTTCTTCCCAGCTGGGCATCTCCTGGCTTCTCCATCTCGGGAGGCAGGAGCTGGGCTGCTGGAAGTCCTTCCCTGCACGGAGGCTTTGCTGAAGTTCAGTGCTCCTGGCTGGTGGAGCCGGTGTGAAACGCTGCACAAGGGAGCGGAGGGGTTCAGTTGCATCTGCTCAGCCCCTGCTCGCTGAGATCAAGCACCTGAGCTGGGACGTGCGGGAGGAGAGTGGCACCACAGCCCTCTGCGTGCAGTACTGGGACAGCTGGGCAACCCTCTCTGAAGCTGGTTTGAAACTCCAGAGCTGATACCCAGGCTGGGAAGGCCGGTGAGGTGATGCCCAGGTGCCGAGGATGGTGTATCCTGGTCAGGGATGCTGCGTTCTGGTCAGGGATGCTCCCTGGGAGGGATTTGCAGCCAGACTCGAGGTAAGGAGGCATCTGCTGGGGAAGTGTCCCCTTACCTGGGCTCTGCTCCTCTTACAAAACAGCCGGCAGCTCTTCGCTGACTCACTCTCTGGGAGCATCAATAATTAAGGTTGAGTGGAGTTCATTAGAAATGAATGAATGAATGGAGCGGTTTGTGATGCGCTGGCATCGGTTTGTTTGCAGAGAGGTCAGAGATGCTTTGGGTGGTGACCAGGCTCCTGATGGTGAGAGCTGGGCAGGCTGGGGAGTCTCAAAAGAATTCTCCAGACACCAACTGGAATTAATTTTTGCAAAGCTCCACCGTCCCACACCCCAGGGCACTAACAGCACAGCCCTCCCCTCCACAGGAGCCCCTCCAGCCATTACTGGGGCCCAGGAGGGGACCGAGGTGGTGGGGTCTTATCCTGGCATCTCAGAGGGAGGGAAGGGCAGGCACTACTTTGCTGAGCCCTGGGCTTAATGACCCCAAGCAAAGAGATGGAACCAGGTTGGCCTGGCTGGAACCCTCCAGTGATGTTGTGATGGGGTCAGGCTGGCAGAGAAATTGGGGGGGGAACATGGCAGGACAGGTATCTGGAAAGCCCTCCCTCCTTCCCCTGCCTGTTTCTTTAAAAGCTCTCAGAACTGCTTAAAAAAAAAAAAAGTTTCAAATTTCAATTAAAATTTTCCTTGGAAATGTTGACAGAAGCAGAGCTGCAGGAGGGACAGATGTTGTTTTTCTCCCAGCTTTGCTAACAGCTTTATTCACTGCTGACCCTCGCTGGCAGCGCAGACTCGAGCCGCCGAGGCTCCGGCCCCATTTCCCTGCACACCCTAAGGGACCACTCACCCAGGTCCCAGTAGGGCTGGGGTCCCCAGCCCCCTTTGGTGCATTCTCCACTTTTCCAGCACCCAGGCATTGGGAGCATCCCCAGCTCCGCAGGGAGAGTCTTTCCCCATCGAGCTCCGTCAGCACAGATACGTTTTTCTAAAGGATGGGATGGAGGAGGCTTGGCTGTCCCGGAGCAGTCGGCTGAAGCAGCTCTGAGCCTGTGTGTTTGGGGCTGGGAGTTACACCTGCAATATCCATGGAAAGGCTTTTCCAGGTGTGGGGAAGGTGAATGGGCTGTGTCCGCTGTTTTTTCCCCAACCCTTTTTTTCTGAGATCCATTTACCGAGGCAATGGCGTCGGCTGGGAGCAGTGGTCTGGACCAGGCTTTCAGAGATGTCCCCTTCAGCTCTGGCTTGTAAATATTGACTGTCCCATCCAGCTGCTGGCATGCTGGCCCTGCCCTGCGGAGGCTGCGCTGCGGTGTCACGGTCCCTGCGCTGCCAGGAGGGATGGTCCCTTCTAGCTCCAGTGAGCCAAAGCCTGGGAATTCAGGGCAGGAGGCCTCAGGCACCAGGCTGGGATGTGCACACAGGCAGGGATGCAGGCAATGGCTGAAAGAAATAGATATTTTTATTCTTTTTTTTGTTTCTAGATAGGGAGACAGAGGCAGGGGTGGAGAAGAGGGATGGAGAGCAAGGGTCCAAGAAGCATCAGGAGAGAGCCCCATGTGAGAGGTCCCATTGCCCTTTCCCATGGCTACTCCCAGCACCGGCTCCGAAGGATGCTGTGCCAGGAGATGGCACAGAAAGGTGTGGTGGCTCACCCTGGTCCCACAGCAAGAACCTGGGGTGAGTTCCAGCTCGGCGATGGCTCGAGCATCGGCACAGCAGCGATGCCGAAACATCCTTCCCCGCTCCCGGCTTTGCAGCTGGAGGCTGTGGGGTCTCCTCATCCCCAGCATAGCCCGGACCATCGGGGTGCTGAGCTCCAGTACCCATCCTGAGAGCTCAGCACACCACCAGATGGGACCTGTAGTCAGATGCTGGATTAAATGATGAGAGGGGGATTATGAGGAATTAATCCAGATCAGTGTCCAACCAGGGGCTGGAGCTGGGTTTTATGTACTTGGTAAATAACCAGTTGCATTGCTTTGCCCAGGGCTGGCCTTGCCAGCTCCATGCCAGCTGTTTCCCAAGCTGGCCGGAGTGGATTTTAGGGGGCCTTCGCCTTTATCCCCATCATGCGGCGCGGCAGAAGAGATGCAAACAGATGGGAGCTGGGAAAGTGGCAGCGTGGCAGAGCATCGCGGCTGCCCGGGACCTTTGCAGGGCTCCATCCATCCATCCAAGGGCGATGCCTGGCCGGCCCCAGCGCGCTCCAGTGCATCGTCCCTGCCAATGGGGCAGGATGGAGCGTGAACTGGGGGGGTCTGGGGGCTGCCGCTGGACTCAGCCCTTGCAGCAGCTGCCCAGCGCAGCCTGGGGTGCTTCGCCTGGTGATACTGGGATCCTGGGGAGAGGCTGAGCTCGGGGCCAGACGCTGACTGTGGCATTAGCACGGCGAGGGCTTATCTTTCCCAGCTGCGAGTACAGGTCTGTATTGGTGCTTGTGGGCTGTGTTCTGGTTGTCTCAGCTGTTTTTTGGGAGAGGAGAGGGGCTGGCCTCTCTGCCAAGACAGGCTGCAGAGCTTGGGCTGAGCTGGGAAGAGGAAAAGGGAAGAGGAACCGTGTGGTCGAGGACCCCCCCCCTCCACTGCCCTGTCTCCTTGTTGCAAATAATATTCTTACCATGGCTGAAACACCCCTGAGCACTGCAGGCTGCTGAGTGCTGGTGTGTGTGAAGTACAGAGGGGTCAGGCAGAAACGGGCCTGAAATGGCTGCTTTCTTCTCGGGTCAAGTCCGACATTGCCCTCGGAGCCCGCTGTGGGTAGGAGCGAGGTGCTGGCGGAGGTTCGACTGTCTCCGCTGTGACAAAACCTCTGCTCCATCTCTGAGGGTCCCTTTGCAGGGTCAGGCTTGCTGCCTGTCTTAGGAAGTGAGCAGAAATATTAATGAGCTCCGGTGGTTTGAGTTTTGCATGGGAACAGCTGCAGAGTGCCCTGCTCTGTCCTGGGGCAGGATCCTTTCCCCACACATTTTTTTCTTGGTTTTTTTTTTTTTTTTTTTCTCTTATCTTCTTTAAAGTGCCCTGTGGGAGGTCCAGAGCTGCTTCTTTGCCCCAGCTCTCCCAGCTCTGCTCCCTCCAATCTCCTTCTGCCACCTTTCTCTGTGCCCTTGGTCCCTCCGCTCCTCTCCTAAACTCTCCCTCCCCCTCTTCCCTGCAGCCATCTCGGCTCTCCATCGAGACCGAGCAGCTCTGCTGCTTGTCCCTACTCCCATGGGATAACTGTGGTGCCCATCACCACCGGATCCAGAGGGACAGCCCCACTCCTCACCCGGGTCCCCCGTCACTGCTCCTTCCCTCCATCCAGCCCTTAGCATTCAGCCTGCAAAGCCAGGGAGGGTAATATTGGAGAGGGGAGAAGGGTATGGAAGAAGGGAGGGAAGGATGGGGACAAGAAGAAGGGAGGGGGAGAGAAGGAGGAGAGAAGAATCCTTACCTAGCCAGGCAAATATAATGAAGCTGCTTCAGCACTAACAGTAAAGGGATTATTTGGACTTTTAGGAGCTAAAAGAATTGCTTAATTGTATCTTTTTTTAGCTCTGACGAGGTAAAAGACAAAAGCCCCCAAGTCTCCCTTCATTCCCCATCCCACCTCTTTTATATAAGACTCCCAGGGAGGTGCGGAGGGGCTGGGGATGCTCCCGTCCCCGCCGGCGTGGGGGGATGTTCCCGCTGCCTTCCTCAGGAGGGGCCTGGGGGGAGCCGGGTGCTTTGTGAGTGGGTTTTCACTGGGAAAACCACCAAAATAGCACCCATGATGCACTCCCAGCTTGTGAAGCTTCGCCGGTGCTTCTGCACCAGCGAGATTTCCTCTGCTCTGGCACGCAGGAGGCTCCCAGGGGCTTCAAACCTCTCCCTGGCAGACAGCGAGCAGGTTTCTTCCCCAGGGCAGGCTGCAGTCACCCTGAGCTTGGTGCCCATCACCCCATCGGCTGCAGCTCTGCCCTTCCAAAAGTGAGCTGCTCCACACCTTTCCCACCCGCGGTGCCCGCACCGCTGTCCCGTGGCCTTGGGCGGCTTTTGTTTTGTTTTTGGGCAGCTGCACTCCTTCGCCTTCTGCTCGTGAACCTGCTGCTTCCCATGCTCCGAACCGTGGTGGGGGGCAGGCAGTGAGACCCCAGGCTCAGGGGAGATGCTGCTGCTGCCCCTGACCCTGAGCTGGGCTCCCAGCACACGTCACCGTGGCAGAAATCAGCCAGGCATCATATTAACCCTGTGCTGTGACGCTAGTTCAGCAAGAAATGGGTCATCTCCCAGCATGGCATTGCTGCGGCTCAGGGACAGCAAAGCGGGAGAGCTGCGTCCCCTCCCCTCTAGACCCTCGCTGCCACTGCGGGTGGGTTTCGGATGCCGCGGGGAAAGATCTCGGTGCCCACAGGAGACATCGGGTTCTTCTGAAGCTGCAGGAGACCAAGTCCTTCGTGTGGGGGTCTGAGCTTGGGTAAAACTGCCCCTGGGGGGGCATAACTGAGAAGGGGAGGGGGTAAAACACCTTTGCTCCCAGGCTGGGGGTCCCAGGTGGGTTTTGGTCACCTCCCTGCACCGTGCAGAGCTGTGCCCTGGGTGGGTGCGTGGGTGCCAGCATCGATCCTCGCCACGATCTGGTCACTCGGGGCTTTGATACGCAGCAGGCAGGAGGGAAGGTGAGGATTCGGGGATGGAAGGTGCTCCCAAAGCAGGAGGATATTACGATCGTTATTGCGCGCAGAGTACTTGACTGTTGCAGCCTTTGATATCTCCTCCACGGCTGCGGTGTGTGATATGGCCTGGGCAGAGAATACCCTTTCCCTTCTGGAGACGGTGGCGAGGGTTAGATGTTTATTTTCATCCTGCATCGGATTGAAAGCTCAGCCCATGTGCCCTGAGGACTGGCCCTGGCAGGCACCCGGGGAGCCGGAGCCTTGCATGCCCCCAGGACCAGGGTAGCACCCGCAGCCCCATGTCTCCCCCTCCAGCCTGGGGCAGCGTTCGGTGGGGTGACATGTTCCCCCATGACAGCAGGGGACATCCATTCTGTCGATGCAGATGCTGGCACAGACAGATCCAGGCACCGTTCATCCCAAGGTAGCACCCAGCAAGGCAGGATTGGGCCCCCACCAAAGCATCTCCAGCAAAGCAGGGATCCTGGGCACCCATTTTAGACTCCACGGTGATGGATGAAGCCGCATGAAAGTGTCAGGTCCCACCGCGCTCGGGGTGAGCCACGGCCTCGGTGACTGCGATCGAGTCCCGCCTATTCCGTGGGAGGGTTGTGAGTGATGCGAATTGGGTTGGGGGGTGAAGCGGAGCCGTCCCGTGGGCTGCCGTGCCACGTCGGCACCAGCCAGCGGCAGGGGCGGGATGCAGGATGTGTGGGGGATGAGTTGTCAGTTAACATATTATTTTATACCAGGATAAGTCATTAGTGAGGCAGAGCAATAAAAAACAACTCCCTTGGAGTCAGTTCATTAACGGTCTGCTGGAGGCCAAGGACGGAGCAGCCGCTGCGCTCCCCCCTCGCCGAGCATCTCGACTCCCCACTGTGGCTGCAAGGGTCCCACAGCTGCACCCCCCGGCAAAGCCGATGTGGCCGAAATGGCCACAGGGGAGAAATGGCAGAGATACCCTCCCATAGCACTTTTAGAGTCGTGTCCCCCCCATTCACACCGCAGGGTCGGTCCTTTCCAGCTCGCCAGCATCCTGTGTTGGCCCTGGGTGGGTGTCCTGTGCCCAGGAGCAGAGGGTCCCGTGCCCATGGAGGTGCCTTTCGGCGAGGGGTGCCTGGGAGGGGGCTGTGCCGCTCTTGCCCTGGTGCCAGCGAGGGCTTTGTGGGGCCGCTGGGACCCTGCTCGGGCCGGGAGAGCACATTGTGCTGAGCATCAGGCTAGAACAGTCCCTTCCAGGCTAAAAATCCATTAATTTCCATCTTGCCCTTTTTTTCCTTTTTTTTTTTTTTTTTTTTTTGACTGATGCCATAATTAGCTCCATCAGATGAGCTTAATTACTTGAGGTCAGCTGCAACCCCAGGGCAGAGGCAGAAGGCAGGAGGGGTCCGGGCTCACCTGGATCAGCCAGCTCTTCCCACCACCTGGCTCCCGCAGCCATCCCGCAGGCTATAGGGACCGCACTGTGTTGGGGTGCTCTGCTATAGGGGCTGTAGGGAGCACAATGCATTAGGGTGCTGTGCTATAGGGGCTGTAGGGACCGCAGTGCATTAGGGTGCTGTGCTATAGGGGCTATAGCGACCATGGTTCATTAGGGTGCTGTGCTATAGGGGCTGTAGGGAGCACGATGCATTAGGGCATTGCACTTTAGGGGCTGTAGGGACTGCGGTGTGTTAGGGTGCTGTGCTATAGGGACCATGGTTCATTAGAGTGCTGTGCTATAGGGGCTGTAGGGACTGCAGTGCATTAGGGTGTTGTGCTATAGGGGCTATAGGGACCATGGTTCATTATGGTGCTGTGCTGTAGGGGCTGTAGGCACCACGGTTCATTAGGGTGTTGTGCGTTAGGGGCTGTAGGGACTGTGGTGTGTTGGGGTGCTGTGCTACAGGGGCTGTAGGGACTGCAGTGCATTAGGGTGCTGTGCTATAGGGACCATGGTTCATTATGGTGCTGTGCTATAGGGGCTGTAGGGACCGCAGTGCATTGGGGTGCTGTGCTATAGGGGCTATAGGGACTGTGGTACGTTGGGGTGCTGTTCTATAGGAGCTGTAGGGACCGCAGTGTGTTGGGGTGCTGTGCTATAGGGGCTATAGGGACTGCGGTATGTCGGGATGCTGTGCTAGAGGGGCTGTAGGGACCTCAGCTTGTTGGGGTGCTGTCTATAGGGACCACAGTGCATTAGGGTGCTGTGCTATAGGGGCTGTAGGGACCGCAGCGTGTTGGGGTGACGCGCGGAGGCTCGCACACTGCAGCAGCCCGTAGCAACAAGGATGCTACATGGCAACGCGGTCTCAGCCGTCCTGTCGTGCCACGGGGAGGGGGAGGCAGCGATTCCCCCCCCGTTGGGTAAATCAATTTTTTTCTTATGATTATTTTCCCCAGACAAAACGCATCCTGGGGAGGGGGGGCTGTGAGCCAGCTGCCTTTTGTCATCCCGTGTGAAAGCTCAAGGGCTGTCAAAGCCCAGCCCAGATGTGGGCTCTGGCTGGGGGGGGCTTGGGTGGGGGGAGCAGAAAGGGATGGATGGAGACAGGGCAGGGTGAGACCCCGCTGGTGCGGAGCAGGGGAAGGAGCGGAGAGGAAAGGGCTGCCAGGAGGCAAAGCCAGGCTAAGGTGCAGCCCCGGCAGTGTGGGTCGCATCCTGGCCACGTGCTGCCTGCCCCATCCCTGCGCTTCCCAGTGGCCAAGGGTCCATCCTGGATTGGGAGCTGGGGGGGGGAGCAGCACCGCAAACCCAGAGCAAGACAGCCGGAGATGGGGGACCGCAAGCCCTCAACGTTTCCCAGGTCTGTGCAAGGGCAGGGAGCCCCAAAAACCAGCTGCTACACCCCAAAGACCTGCACACTGGGACCATAGGGGAGAAGAGACCGGTGTCTCCATTGCGTTCTGCTCACTGCGGTTTCCTTACCCGCTGTGAAGCCCCCCATCAGCCCCCCGTGGCTGGGGCTGGGGGATGCGCTGGCCCACGTTCAGTCCTGCCCTGCTTCCCTTTCTTGATGTAAGATTTCAAGCATCTGCGCTGCCAGCGTGCTTTGTGCTAAAACAACAACAAAACTAAGCAGTCAATTTTCCAGCAATTAGCTACAGTGAGAACATTTCAAGTCCTAGAAAACCCCGCCCCGCAGGATTAATTAAATCTTCCAATTAATGTCTAATTTAAATGATGATGATGGCTGTTATCATTTCATATTGATTTTTCTTTTTGGTCTTAAAATAGAGCTGTTGTCCCTTCCATGCTGCCTTTTCCACACCCCAGGAGCTGTTTGTTCTCTCGGTTTGATTTGCCAACGTTAAATGCGTGTCTGGAAAATCAAGCCTTGTATTTCGGGGTATTGACAGGCAGCGTTTGCTCCGCTGCCGGGCGGATACCTGTGGCAAGGGGACTCGGCTGTGTGTTTGGCCATGTTTGTGCAGAAAGCCCACGTCTGTAGCCTGAACTTCTATGCAGTGGATATACGCTCGGCCATGTGAAATTGGACTCCTGGCATATTAAATTTTTACCGCTATAAACCCAAACCCATTACTTTCCCCAGACTCAAGCAGCCATAAACCTTGCCGCTGCTTTGCTTCCAGAATAAGGCAGGCATTTATGTTTCCCAGGAGCTGGTTCATTGGTGTAATGGATGTGTAACCTCCTGTAATTGCTAAGGTTATTCCAGTGCTTGCATACGAGCCCTGGCTCCATCACCAGCTAGCTAGCGCTGGTTTTATTTTGAGTGGGTTGCCGCTGGGGGAACTCAAAGGCGCCTGGAACGGCACCGGGAGGCTTTGAAATGTAGCGTGCTGCCAGCCTGAAGCGGAAAACGTGAGCGAGCAATTGCAGGAGGCAAGGGTAATGGTTGTACATGCTTAGAGCAGGAGATGGAAGAGGCCTCCAGCTGGCACTGTATCTGGACCACGCTGGTGTGCTGACTCAGCTGGGGATCCAGGACCAAGCATCCCTGGATGCGGCTTAGCCTCACCCGAGCCGCTCCATCCCAGCACCGACCTCCGGAGGAAACGCAGGAGCAGCGCATGGCTGCATCCAGGGAAGCAGACCAGGGCTGGGGTACCCACCGCAGCTCTCCTCTGACCTCTCTCCTCTCCCCTTCCAGACGAGGAGCTCCCGACACTCCCAGGGCTCCCAGCCCGGCTTGGCCGATCAAGCCAAACTCTCCTTCGCTTCGGCCGAATCCCTGGAAACCATGTCGGAAGCAGAGCTGCCCCTGGGGTTCAACAGGATGAACCGGTTCCGGCAGAGCTTGCCCTTGTCCCGCTCCACCAGCCAGACGAAGCTGCGATCGCCAGGTACCCTCGGGGCTCGGCATCTCCCCCCCTGCCCCGGGACGGGCAGCACGTACCTGCCCGGCCACCGCCAAACCTCTCTGCCCACCTCTGCGGGTGGATGCCGGCGCGTGCCGGGTGTGGGATCGGTTTGTATCTGCCCAAATAACCCCAGGAGGAGCGGGAGGCGCTGCACGTTGTGCAGCGTGGCCGAGGAGGATGAGCTGCCTTTGGCCTCGCTGCTCCAGGGTGAGGTTGGGTGCCCTCACATAGAGACCTCCGTGGAGGTGGGCAAACCTCCATCGCTGACCTTGGCGCGTCTTTGGCGTTGCATGGAGAAGGGGTGCGGGTACACCTCACCATTTTCTGCTCCTTCTGCTTCCAGGGGTCCTTTTCCTGCAGTTTGGGGATGAGACGAGGCGCGTCCACATCACCCACGAGATCAGCAGCATGGACACTCTGCACGCCCTCATTGTCCACATGTTCCCCCAGAAGCTCACCATGGGGATGCTGAAGTCTCCCAACACTGCCATCCTCATCAAGGACGAGTCGCGCAATGTCTTCTACGAGCTGGAGGATGTCCGGTGAGGGTGGGGGAGGGGCTCAGAAATCCACCACAGATTGATTTTCCTTTTTTTAAGAGCACGAAGAGCGAGAAAA
Organism: Astur gentilis; assembly: GCF_929443795.1. Classification (NCBI taxonomy): domain Eukaryota; kingdom Metazoa; phylum Chordata; class Aves; order Accipitriformes; family Accipitridae; genus Astur; species Astur gentilis. Next base: position 45,188,446 of record NC_064884.1, on the reverse strand, counting down.
TTAGTGGGATGAAAGGAGAAGGGTGGGGGTGGGTGCAGTCCTGTGGCTGGGACTTGCTGGGGGCTCGGTGGCTGCCTGTCCCAGATGCTCATGGCTCTGCCTCTTCTTTCAGCGATATCCAGGACAGAAGTATCATTAAAATCTACAGGAAAGAGCCACTCTACGCCTCGTTCCCAGCCTCGCACATCACCAATGGCGACCTGAGGGTAAGGGGGAATGGGGTGTCACAGGGAGAGCCTTCGGTGTGGGTGCACTCAGCGGGCTGGGACCAGTAAAGAGAGAAAGCGATGGAGACAAGGACTGGTAATTGTGCGTGTTTGTGGAAGGAGTAATGACTGTGATTTATCTTGCTCGGTTCCAGCGTTGTTAAGTGTTACTTTAAGAGAATGGATGTTTGGGGCCTGACAGCAGGGTAATAAACATGATAATTAGGGGATTCATCAGAATAAATCATCCCACTCCTGGGTGGGAATGAGGGAGCTGCCTTTTGCCAAGGCCAGGTGAAGATGCAGAATCTGCAGACCTTGGTCTTTGGAGAGGTGCAGCAAGGCAGGGTGCCAGCCAGGCAGTGCAAGGGCAGGGGGGGCAGCCCGCAGGGACGCGGTGCTGACCCCCCCACCCCGCTGCCCCTTCCCACAGAGGGAGATGGTGTACACCTCCAGGGAATCGTCTCCCACCCGCCGGCTGAACAACATGTCCCCGGCTTCCCACCTCACCTCGGGCTCCCCTCCGCCGGTGCTCCAGTCCTCCTCGCCGTCCCGTTCCCGCATGTCCTACAGCGGGGGCCGCCCGCCCTCCTACGCCGGCAGCCCCGTCCATCACAGCGAGCGTCTCTCCAACCTGCCGCCCGCCCAGGGCGTCTCGCCCAGTCCCAGCGCCATCCTGGAGCGCCGGGATGTGAAGCCGGACGAGGACTTGGCCGGCAAGAACGTGGTGCTGGTGAAGAACGAGGGGCTGTACGCCGATCCCTACGGAATGGTGCATGAGGGCCGGCTCAGCATCACCTCCACCCAGTCCCTGGCTGGCATGGGAGACCCTTTTGGCTACTCGGGGGGGCTGTACAAGCGGGGGTCCGTTCGCTCCCTCAGCACCTACTCGGCAGCCGCCTTGCAGACGGAGCTGGAGGACAGCCTGTACAAGCCCAACGCACCCATTTACAGCGACACGTATGGACCCGGCTTGGGTTTCCGCATGCCCCCCTCTTCCCCGCAGAAGATGGCTGATGGTCGGCTGGTGGACGTGCAGCCGGGGCAAAGCCCGCACAGCCCCTACTCGGGACCCCCCAGCCGCTCCTCACCCGTCCGTCAGTCCTTCCGCAAGGACTCCTGCTCCTCCGTCTTCATGGAAAGCCCCGTCAACAAGCCACGCAATCCCAGCTCCTCTGGTCCTCCGGAGCTGTTTCCCGGCCCCAGTGATCGCCCGCTCTCGGGGTTCGGCTCCCCTGGACCAGCTAAGGATACGGAAACGAGGTAAGAAGGGGCACGGGAGAAATTCCCCTGTGGATGTGAACTTTGCTGCTCGGATAGTTGTCCGTCGGTGCAGCTGGGGAGGTAGAGGAAGAGCGGAGGAAGGTTTTGCCCTGTCGCCATGGCGGTAGAGGTGCCAGGACGGGTAATGAAACACTAAATTGTGCAGGGCTGAGGGGAGCGATTGGGGGTAGCTGGAGGCAAGAAGAGAGAGGGAATGAAGGGGGTGGATATAGCTGGTGACAGCAGTGCTGCCATCTCCCTGACGTCCCTCCCGGGACTTGCAGGGACCCGGTGGGTGGGTGTGGGTAAGGCTGGGACAAGCCTGAGGGTGTCCGTGATGCCGGAGCCAGCTCCTCACCCGGCTCCTCTCCCTTCCCCATGGCAGGGAGAGGATGGAGGCGATGGAGAAGCAGATCGCCAGCCTGACGGGGCTGGTGCAGAGCGCGCTGCTCCGCGGCTCCGAGGCCGAGACCCCCAGGTAAGGAGCAGGGAGGGTAGGGGTGGGACCCCGGGGTCTCCTGCGGGGAGTGGGATGCTTCCAGCTGGGCTGTTTGCTGCCAAGGTTGGGGGGTCCTGCCTCCCCTCCCCGGGGGACACCAGCCCCCGCCGTGCCCTTGCATCCCCCTGAGACGGTGAGGACAGAGGTGCCGGGTCCACGCTCGCTCCCCTCCTCTCTTTCGTTGCAGCGAGAAGACAGAAGCCACCAACGGCGGGACCCCCCCATCAGCATGTAAGTGACTGGAGATCCAGCCCTTCACCCCACAGCACCCCCTCCCTCTGCCCCGCGGCTGCTGGGAGTCCCAGGGTGGGCACGGGAGAGGGGGGTCTGCAGCTCCCACCATGTGCTGGCAGCCAGTGGGACCCCCCCAGTCCCACTAAGGGACAGCTCTGGGGTGACCTCTCCTTGGAACCAGTGTGGGGGCAGTGGGTAGACCACCCAGAACTTCTGGACTGAAGCACAGGGTGGGGAAAGAGAGGTCTTTCCCGGGAAAGCAGAGGAGCAGAGTCTGCAACCTCCCCCGGGGTGGGCTACCTTCCCTCAGCAGCCTCTGCTTGCCCTCCCCGCAGCCACCAGCCGCAGCGGCATGGGGACACCAGTGCCCGCGCCCCCGCCGCCCTCCGCCACCAGCACGCCGGCGGGGCAGCCCACTGCCATCACCCGCTTGCACATGCAGCTGCACCTCCACGACCTGCAGCAGAATGCCAGCGACCTCCGCAACCAGCTGCAGCAGCTCAAGAAGCTGCAGGTGGGTACGGTGGGGGGGTGTGTGTGTGTCCCCAACCTAGCCCAGCTCTTACTGGGGTGGGTCCAGCACCAGAGTGGGAAGATCCCCCTTTCCCGGTGACTTTGCATGGGGCTGGGTGTGGGAGAACCAGGGGATCCCTCCCCACGCCGAGCTCAGAGCTGTCCTCACAAGTGGCCAGCCCTGCACCCACACCGGTCCCCATTGGGAGGGGGATCTTGCCCAGCCTGAATCCCCCCCACCTTCTCGTCCCTGCAGCTACAGAACCAGGAGACGGTGAAGACGATGCTGCGGCGGACGGAGACGGAGATCAGCGTGCGGGTGACGGACACCATGCGCAAACACGAGGACCCCTTGCAGCGCCAGCGCAGCTTGGTGGAAGAGGAACGGCTCCGCTACCTCAACGAGGAGGAGCTGATCACCCAGCAGCTCAAGTGAGCCAGGGCTGGGCACGCAAGTGGGGAGGGGGTCCTTGCACGCTGATCTTGATGGGTCAGACCCTCCATGGGTGTAAATTGGCAGCTCTGCACGGTGCCAGGCCACAGCCTTGACCGCATGTCTAGCATGAGGAGGGGTCCCCAGCCCAATTGTCCTCTCCCCTGTGCTGCGGGGGGACCTGCCAGGCTGACCACCCCCTGGGGCTCTCCAGCATCCCGGAGCAGCAGTGACACCCCTGCCCTGCCTCTGTGCTCACAGTGATCTGGAGAAGTCGGTGGAGAAGATCCAGAAGGATTTGGCCCACAACCACCGGCTCATCCCTGTGCAGGAGCTGGAGGAGAAGGCAGTGGTGCTCAAGCAGCTGGGGGAGACGCTGACAGACCTGAAGGGTGAGGACATGGCCGGGTCCAGGGCTGGGTGGCAAGTGGAGCCTGCCCGCATCTCCCTGCTCCATCCTCACATGGGGGGGCTGCTCCAGGTTGCCTCGTTGCCCCTGGGTTTGCCCGTTCGCACATGTTGGTGTGTTCTCCTGCATCCCCAGGGCAGGTTCCCCTCGGTGCCTGTCAGTGTTGTGTGTCCCCTGCAGGCTTTGGGCTGCTGTAGGGTCGAGGGCAGCACCCCACGCTCCTGCTGCCTGCCCCTGTTTGCTCTGCTGGCTGTCCAAGTCAGTCCTGTGGACTCTTGCCCGAGTCCCCCCCCCCCCCACCCCGACAGCTCACGGTTGCTTGGAACTGCTGCCTGCCCGTCCCACGGGACCTTGCACTTGCCCCCCCGCCGTGCACGTTGTCCTTGATTTTGCTAGCTCCTGCAGCCTGCTGTCCCTGGGCTGTCCCCGGGCTGTCCCCATCCTGCCTTTTGCAAACAGACGCCCAGCACCTCGATTCAAAGTGGCAGAGCTCCTGCCTGCCAGAGCCAAGGCAGACAGTAAATGATGATTTGGCAGCATTTGCTGAGGTTGCGAGAAGAGGGGGCTACGGGGAAGGGGGGGGGGTGTGGGGAGGGCCGGGGGGCACAGGGCAGAGGTAGGAGCAGCTCTGCTTTCCTGCAGCCTTTCCGTAAAGTCAGACTGATGCCGAGCAGCCGGGATGGCAAGCAGAGCACCAGGCAGGGAGCCAGGAGCAAACTGCTCCGCATCAGCCCCTGCCACCGAGTCCCCGGGGTCCTTGGTACCAAGCCCCCAGCTCCAGAGCAGTGTTTGGTGCCCATGGATGTGGAGGCAGGCACCTTCAGGGGCTAAAATCGGTGCCTGCGGGTGGATGGAAAAGGGATGATGGGCACGGGCAGCAGGAGGGACACCAGACCAGGCTTCCCAGGTTTCATCCCATTCTGGCTGGCAAGGTGCTCTTGCCATGGGTGTGATGGCCGTGGCGGTTTTGGTGGCTGTGGGGTGCCCTGGCACTGCCAGCCAGGCACCGGGAGAGGGTCCCCAGCACGACAGGGCCCTGATGACCCCCCCACATTCTCCCACCCCAGCCCAGTTCCCCAGCCTGCAGAGCAAGATGCGGGTGGTGCTGCGGGTGGAGGTGGAAGCAGTCAAATTCCTCAAGGAGGAGCCGAACCGCCTCGATGGTCTGCTCAAACGCTGCAAGACGGTGACGGACACCCTCGCCCAGATCCGCAGGTGAGCACCAAGCCCCAACTCTGGCCTCTTGAGCATCTTGGAAGACACAGCCTGTCTCTTCAGTTGTCCCTGTGTCCCCCCGTGTGTGTGCCGGTATCCTCTTTGTGTCACAGATCCAAATCCTAAGGGCTGCTGAGAAAAGGCTCGATTTTCTGCTAAGGAACTAAAAAGTGCCCTTGGTCCTTTCCAGTGTGTATGTGAGAACCCTTCTTTTTAAACTGACTTTTCCTTATCACCTTGAAAAAAGCACGGTCGTATCTCCAGATAGAAAGGCAACCCTTAGCCTGATCAGAAATCTCTTTCCCGAGGAGCAGAAAAATGTTCTGCTGGAGAAAAATCATCTTCCAGATCTAATGATAGTGGCAGGCTGGGCCATGCACCGTGGCTGAGCCTACCTGCCTCTTCCCATTACGAGACCTTTTGGGATGGCTTACAGCTCGGCCACGCTGCAGGAGGAGCGCTCCGGCACCGGGCTCGCCTCGGGCTCATTGCTAGCCTGGTTTTCTACAGAAATGAGCTTATAAGATCATGCAGTGTCTGAATCTGCCTACCTGTCATTCCCCAGCCCTAATAACTCCTGAATCCCAAGGGCAGTTTCAGCCAGATCTGACGGAGGGGCAGGATTCGGAGAGATCCAGTTTCCTACGAGGTTCATGAAAGTGGACAGCCAGGTAGAGGAGCTCATTCGTGTGCTCCCCCAAGAGAGGCTGTAGCATCAACTCCAACCCCTCCCTAGGCATCAGAGAACCTAAACCTTCAGCCATGTAACGCAGAGTTGCAGGAGAGCAAGGTTTTTTTGTGGTGTGGCTTGGAAAGGGTGCAGTAACCCCCCCACCCCGTACCGTGCAGCCACCCCAGCACCTTCGCTCTGTCCCTGGCAGGCAAGTGGACGAGGGCGTGTGGACCTCCCCCAGCAACCTCAGCCAGTCCCCCAAGAAAGTGGCCCCTGAGACCGACTTCAGCAAAGGGCTGGATTTGGAGATGCCCACCAGCCCCCCAGTGAACCTCCACCACCTGACGGCTGCCACCGAGACCCTGGCCATGCCCAGCTTTGGGCACAGCCCCCCCCAAACCCAGACCCATCCCTCCAAGAGCAATAACCCTTCCCGAGCTCCGGAGATGGTACCCGCCAAGACCCAGACGGGGCCGGAGACCCCCAGCAAGAAGAGTGCGGACAAAGCTGTATCCGTGGAGGTGAGAGCCTGCGGTGGGTTCCTCAGCTGGGGGGGGTTTGGGGGCCTCTTCTAGAGGGTCTATCCTTATGTCTCCCAGCTAAAACTGGGGACAGGAACTGGCTCCATCCTCCTCCTTGCTGGGTTTGTGGCCATTGGGGTGTCTGCAGGGTGGGGACCCCCAGGCGACGCAGCCTTGGGAGCATCCCCAATTTTACTCCGAGGGGTGTGCGGCTAGGGGATGGGGGGCAGCGGTGGCCCCCCCTGCCAACCCCTCCTGGGCTCGACAGCAGGTTGGGGGGGGGGATGGTGGCAAGCAGAGCTGCGGGTCACCTCCTGCCTGCAAGGGCAGGAGAAGCTGCTGCATGGCTGGGGGCTGCAGTGGGCTCTGCCTGCCGTCCGCAGGCTGCCGAGCGGGACTGGGAGGAGAAGCGGGCAGCGCTGACCCAGTACAGCGCCAAGGACATCAACCGTCTCCTGGAGGAGACGCAAGCCGAGCTGATGAAGGCCATCCCTGACCTGGAGTTCGCTGCCAAGCACAAGCAAGCCACGGGCAGCGGCAGCACTGCCTCCACGCCTGAGCACAAACCCTCCAAGCCGCAGCACGCACCGAAGTCGGGGGGCAAGGGGGACCCCAACGGCCGCAGGGGATCAGGTACGGTGCGGGGAAGGCTGGGGTCCACCTCCGGATCGCGTGATCCTGCGTGTCCCCTGGCCGTGCCGTCACCGGTGGGTCTCCCTGGGCTGAGCCGTTTACTGCCCCGAAGGGAGGTTTATGCCTGGGAAGGCAGCGGGAGAGCCTCGGGGTGTTGTATTAGAGGGGCAGGGAAAGGTCTCGTGCCCTCACAGCATCGTTTGTGCCCAGACGAACTGACGGTTCCACGGTACCGGACCGAGAAACCCTCCAAATCGCCGCCACCTCCCCCTCCACGCCGGAGCTTCCCCTCGTCCCACGGGCTGACCACAACCCGCAGCGGCGAAGTCATCGTCACCAGCAAGAAGGAGCCTGGTTTTATGAAGGTAGGGAGCGGGGCCGTGGGTTGGCTGCTGGGCTGGACTGAGCCGGTCACCGTCGGCAAGACCAGCCCCGGCTCCTGGTGCCCCCCACCCCTCACCGCCCTGCTCCCCTCTTGCAGAAGGCCGAGTCGGAGGAGCTGGAGACCCAGAAGCCCCAGGTGAAGCTGAGACGGACAGTGTCGGAGGTGGTCAGGCCAGCGTCCACCCCTCCCATCATTGCATCTGCCATCAAAGACGACGACGACGAGGACCGCATCATTGCGGAGCTGGAGGTGAGCGCGGGAGGGGCTGCGGGATGCCCCAGTTTACCCGCACTGGAGGCGATGCCCACCCTGCCCTGTCTGCTCATGCGTGGCTGTGCCCAGCTCCGGGCAACCGCAGGGAATACCTTGGGATCAGGTCCGGAAAATGACATCCCACATGTCGGCACAGCAGTGGGCTTCCCCCTCCTCGCCTGTATCCCAGCAGGAACGCGGTGCCACAGGGACGGGCAGCACCGAGCAGTTGCACCCTGCCGGACCCCTCGCTGGGTTCAGTTGCTGCGTGCTTGGTTCACCGTCTCTCTTCAGCACTTCCACCCCGTCTTGGGCTTTAAACCAAAGTGTTTTTTAACGCTACGCAGCTTCAGCTGGAGGTTTGCTGGGTTTTGTGCACAGGGCACCCTGCAGAGATCCCACCTGAGATGCCATCCTCAGGCTCTGAGCTCCCCCAGGCTGGCTGTGCCCCACGTTCTCCCCCCGTTTGCTACGGGCAAGGTGCCCGAGTGGGTAGTGGCTGGCTTTTCGTTGGCTGGGTTTCCCCCAGGAGGCAGGGGAACCAGTGATGCTGCAGGCGATGGGACCGGCGATGTTGTTGGCAGCAGAGGGACGGGGGTGTCTCCGTGGCTGATGAGAACAGCCGATGTTTCGCTCGCTGCCGACGACTGCCAAGCCCTGGTCCTGGCGTAACCCTGCCAAGCATCCCTGCAGGCATGGGCTGCGTCGTCATTACCCTCAAGCCTCCCTCCTCCAACCCCCCGTGTTTGACTCCCCAGGTGTTTCAGAGAAGCTCTGCCTCCCCTTTCCTTCCCAAGCTCCGTTACGATCCGCTCACGGCTGCCGTCTCCCCTGGGCACGCAGACATGTGGCCCAACGGAGCCTCCGTTGCAGCCGAAGGATGGAAGGTAACAGCTCGCTCCGAGCGACGATCCCTTCTCCTGCTGACGGGCTGCACTTTAACCACCTCCTCTCCCGCCTCTTTTTAACTCACTTCTGCTTCTTTCTCTGATTTAACAAACTAATGGCTTCTCTCCACTCCCTTGCTCACCGCCACTGCGTGTACGGCACTGACATGGCACAGGACCGAGCACTAACCCATGCAACAGCAGCACGGGGCTGCTGCAGCTCCCGTCAGGGCCAGATCCTGCAGCTACATGGATGGGAGGAAGGAAGGGGCCAGCCCAGCACCGCGCCGGGCACAGCACGGGGAGGGCTCACCACTCTCGTGCTGCACTGGGTGCCCGGGGTGGGTGTCACTGGAAGGGTGCCGTGGTGGGCGATGCATGTCGTGCCCTGCGCAGGGAGACCCTGCTCCATGTGCATGATGCGGGTGGAAGGTGAAGGAAAGGCTGGACCGGAGGCCAGCGGCTGCTGGGACCCACTTTGGCTTGTGCCCGTCACCCCTCCCGGCTGCTGAGCGGACACAGCCCGGCTCCCTCCCGGCCCTCCTGCCCTCCATTCTTCTTTGGGATCTGGGGTGGAGAGAGCAGGAGGAAAGAAAAGTGCCTGGAGAGTGGATGGGATGGAGCGGGGGGATGCCCAGGGTGGGAGAACAAGGGGGCAAAGAGCAGGACAGAGGGTGCTGCTGAGCCCCTCACCAAAAAGTGTCTAGTTGAGGTGAGCTCTGGTGGGGGTCTGGGTACATTGCAGGGGTCCCGCTGGGTCCCTCCCCTCTCCTGGGAGACCCGGCACCAGGGCTGACTCAACCACGGCTGCCCCAGAACAGCATCTCCTCTCCTTGTGGGCAAGGACCCCTCTCCCCAGAGCTTGAACGGGTCCAGCTCCGGACCCAGAGCTCCGTAGCCATCCCAGCACTCGTGCCTCCTTCCCTCTCTGCCCCGGGTGCTACTCAGACCCCCAGGGCTGGGACACGAGTAAGACACGTCGAGCCAGAGCAGACATCGTCTCTGTCCATCCTGTACCACCCGGCAGCATGGAGTAACGGCTGTACTGCCTGGCTCTGCCGTGAGGCCACGGTGCCGGTGCTGGTGCCAGTTGCACGTGGAGCCCCTGTGGAGGCGGCAGCCCCCCCCGGCCAGGGCAGGGATGGCTGCAGCTGCAGGGGGGGCACCTCTTCTGCCAGAGCATCTCTCCAGCTCGCCTTCCGAGGGCACGGCTGGCTCTAGTCCCCCAGGAATTGCACGGCTCCTTGGGACAAGAACAGAGAGGTGGGGGAGGAAGGACAGCATTTTTCTAGGTGACTTCTTGCTACTCGGGGTTTTAAAGGGCTGGTGCCCCTTGGCAGCTCATTTGCGATGGCTCGTCCCCTGCCTTCAGCTCTGCTGGGAGCAGTGGTGTCCTGTGGGGCCAAGCAGCCCGCAAGGGCTGGGCTCTGCTCTTGCACCAGTGCCGTGCTAGTTTATACCAGCATGGGAGAAATCCGAGCCGGACTGCGGCAGTTGAGTTTTCAAAGGCGCGCGGGAGGTGCAGCAACACCGACTCATTTTTGCTAAAAACTCCAGGCAAGTTATTGCCAAAATCTCACAGACCCAGGTTGCCTTAAGCACAGTAGAAAACCAGTGCCTGTCCATGCTGTGGGTACTGATGGGATGTCAGGGCTGGGCAAGAGGGAGCCGAGCATCTCCCTTCGTGGCCAAACACCTCCCTGCAGCACTACGATGCCCGGAGACACCAGCAATGGGGGACCCAAGTAGTGTGCGTGGACACGCAGTGCTCCCCGGCAGCTCCCGCTCTCTCCCGGCTCTTAATCTGTCTGAATTCTCTACCTAGGAGCCGTTGGCCCTGGCAGCCCCGGGGAGCAGGGCTTTCTCCCTCCCGCAGATTGTGCTCACCGAGTGGGTGTCCGAACCGCCGTCCCCCGAAGCCGAACCGGAGGTGTGGGTGGAAAAGGGCTGCTCGGAGCACGGGGACCTGGCCGGCAGCGGAGGAGCAGGAGGGGAGCTTACACCCGAGGGGGGAAGGAAATGCTGTGTGTCTCCTGGCATCTCCAAAAAGTCTCCGTCTGCACCTGGGTACCCTCCAGCCTCAGCCCCACAGCCCCCGAGCAGCCCATCTCGGGGCCATGCCCATGCAACCGGAGAGACGTGGAGGTTCCCTCTAGCAGCCGGCAAGGTCCCGTCTCTCTCAAAGCATAAAACGAGCTGTCCCGCGGGGGGAGAAGGAGGGAATGCTGCTCTGAACGCTGCCGGCGGGCAAGAAGGCAGCAGCAAGGCTTCTCACCAAAGTCTCTTGGCTGCACAGCCTCCTCGTCCCCAGGGTCCCGGAGCTGGAGAGGCAGTGGTCCCCTCCACCGGTGCGGGCAACAGAGGGTCCGGCGCCGTCCCCCAGTTTCCCGGTGATGGGGACCCCCAAGGAGGAGCCAGGCAGGGAGTGCGGGAGGCATCGCTCCCTCCTGGACACTCTGCTGGGGTTTGCAAACAAGCACGAAGGGAGGACACCTCACCAGCCCCAGCCTGCCCGGTGCCAAATCCCAGAGCTTTCCCAGGCAGGGGTCCAGCCCCGCAGGGAAGCAGACAGTCCCGGGCTGAGCGTCTCCAGGAGCAGGTCGCTGCTTTCTCAGGGCCAAGCCATTGCGCAGCATCGCAGGGCCGGGGTGGCACGGCTCCGGCTGCCGGCGGCAAAGGTGGCACGGAGGACACCGGGGCGGGGGGGAAGGCGGCGGAGGGGCTCTGCAAAGGGCAGTTGTCCCCTCACCGCTCCATGACTGCGCGCAGCAAGGAGATTTATGAAGGCACCTACCAGAGACTGGATAGCCTGGAAGAAACTATCCGTGAGCTGGAAATAACCATCAGTGAGATCAGCAGCCATCCCTCGGTTGAATTTGTATTCCCTAAAGAACTGCTAGGACAAGCGGGATCCAAGGATGCCGGCGAGGAGACCAAGCAAGGTCTGGGGGATCTCAAACGCAGGAGCTGTGATGATGAGACTGCCCTGGACCTCAGTCAGACCAAAGACGATGCTCCCGAGAGTCCATCTCCAAGCAAGACCAAGCCACCTCTGCTACCCAAGCCGCAGCTCCCCCTCGACACTCCGCAGGTTTATTTTCTGTTATCCCTCTTGCTGTGCTCTGCCCTGGACTCACTCTGATGTCTCTCTTCCTCCACCTCTACCTGCTCCCTCTCTGTGACTCTACCTCCAGGCAGAGCCAAGGTGGAAAACGAATCTCCTTTTCTCCCTGTCACTCGAACGGGTTTGGGAAGTGCAGGCAAACAGGAGTGAGACTGCAGGCAGCAGAACTGGTGCCGGTGCCACTGAGTGCCCATCCCTTGCTGTGCATAGCACCGAATTAGACCACAGCTACCTGGTATCTTCTGCCCTGGCACGTTTTGGGGTTGAGCACTCCGCTGGTGAGGAGCATGGGGATGATGAGCATCCCATGGGGCCGGCAAGGGCTGGGTGCACTGGGTGATGAAGCAGCATCCCTTGTTTTGCATAAGCACTTTTCTAATGAACTGCAGTTTGAGCATGGCAGCTGTTTCTCCTAATTAAATCACAGCGCGGGCTCCCTGAAGCCATCCAAATTGGTTTCTGCTGGAATCCGCAGCAGCCGCTCGGCTGGCTGAATAGCTGGGAAAAGAGGGGGGAAAACACCCTGAGCCGCTCCGACGTCAGCCTGCTCCTTTATTAACAGTCAGCGCTGGGGAATAAATCTCCTTTTTCATTTGCAGCAATTATCTCAGTCCCGGTTCTCGGCGACACTGCGGCCCCGTTGCGGTGCTCTCGCTGGGTGAATGGGCCGTCAACCGGGTGTAGCTGCAATTTCTCCTGTTGTCAGCTCCCCCTGCACCGTCGGAGCCAGGCAAACTAGAGCCAGAGCTGCGGGATGGATTTATGGCCGTGGCTGGCACGGGCACGGGTACGCACAAAGCAAAGCTCAGCTCAGGGTTTGGCAGGAGAGGCTGCGCAGTCGGGGCTGGCTTACTCAGTCCCAAAAGCAGAGTGGGAGAGGGCAGGTCTTGTGCCACCTTTCAAGGATGCTGCGAGTTGGTTGTGAAGGCTGAGATCCAGTGCCTGCTCGTGCCAGGGATGCTGGGGCACTGGGGAAGGCGCGGTGCAGGCAGGAATTGGATTTCCTTGTCCTGTGGGGTACAGGAGTCCCCGTGTCCCATCCATGGGACCATTGAGGATCACAAAGCAGGGCAGGCAAGACAGGCAGCGCAGAGAGCTCTGCCTGCGCTGATTTATTAACCTGGCCCCACTGCGATCACCCGTTGGCCCTCTCCCGTCGGAGGTGCAATCTGGGCAGCGATTGCACGTCTCCGGGGTGGCATTGGCACTGCCAGTTTTGCTGCCTGCAGCAGCTGGTCCAAGCCCAGCACGGGGCAGGCAGGAGGCAGCAGTGATGGCAGGGAGAGGATCCGGGGTGCCCCAGGCAGTGGGGGGACACATGGTGAGCCTGTGGCATGTGGCATTGCCCGGGCTCCCGTGTGGGCACCGCTTTAGGGACCCACAGTGCCAGGGGACACGCGTACAGGTAACGCTTCCCTCGCTGCTGCTTTTGCAACTCTTTGTATCTCCATCTGTGCACAGCTAGTTAATAAAAACCTCTGTATTCCCACTGCCGCCGTTTCCACCTGGAATCTGCTTCTGCCTGCCGTCGCCTCTTTTCCTTTCTCTTGGCCGTGCACCCCTGCCCCGGCGGGGATGCTCTCCTTCTGCCCTCGGTCTCCCGGTGTTTGCCGTGTCTGCCCCTAACTCCCTCTTTGCGTTGCAGCGGTGGCTGTCGGTAAGTCCTGCCTGGTTTCTGAGCTCACCAAAGCGCTGCCTGATGTGAGGGCTCCTTTGGCACGTGGAGCCGGTGTCCCCGGGTTTGCCACCGTGGGCCATCCGGGCAGGGATGGCAACAGTGGTGCCGCGGGGGCTCGGCACAGCTCCACGCATCCAACGCCCGGCGCTGGCAATGCCCAGCTGCCAACGGCGCCGGTGGGGGCTTCCACTTGTCGGTCTTAACATCTCTTTCCCCCAAATTCTCTGTCCCGACAGAGCGGTGGCGTTTCCATCCCAGCCATGAAGGTGGTGAACCCGGCATCCCGGCTGAAGCAGAGCCAGCAGGGCAGCCCCGACAAAAGCAAGCACATAAAGCAGCGGATGGAGTACATGCGGATCCAGGGCCAGCAGCAGGTAGTCTATCTCTAGCACCATTCCGGCCGGCTCTCCTGGTAGCAGGGTGAGCCGCAGGCTGCCCACGGCCTCGGCATCTTCCTCGCTGCCTTGTATGGGGTGAGGGTGTGGATGGAGGGCACCCTGTGGGTGCTGCTTTCGGGGACTGGGTGCTCTCGGTGTTTCCCTTCGTCTTGGCTGAGCCCGGTGGGGCTGGGGATGCAGGTTCCTGGCTGTCGGAGTGCAGGACGGGCTCTCGCCCCGGTTTGCGCCCAGCATGGGGGTTTCCATAGCTGGCTGCTGGGGACAGGGACATAACTTTGTGCTGAGAGTGGCAAACTCATTACCAGTGTGGTGTGAGGCTGAAGCTGGAGTCATTTGTCCCCCAGCCCTTTGTGCCAGACGGACAAGGGCTGAGCCCCAGCATTGGTCCCCTCAGCCTGAGGGACCTCGAGACCTCCTTGCAGAACATCTTGGCCACGGCGATGAGCGCTGCAGAGCCACGTGCTTGGCACAGGGGCTCCAAGGGGCTTCGCTTACCCGGGGCTGGGGCTGCCCAACCTCTCCTGGGAGGTTTCAGAGAGCCAGGACCCTCCATGCACCGTGATGCCGTGTCCTCAAAAGCAGTTCATCCCGGGAGCAGGGCAGGGCGATGGTACCGGGACACCCGGCAGGGTGGGGAGGGGGTGGGGGGGCCACAGCAGCTGGAAGAGGAGTGCTTTGGGATGGGATGGTGTGTCCCCCACCCCAGCCCAGCACCCATCCCTCTCCCATCCCTGGGGACCGCTCCTGCCGTGGGTGGCGGGGCTCGCTCCCCTCTGTTCTTGCTGATACCCCAGTGCTGGCGGTGGCTCTCCAGCTTGCTCAGGCCACAGGCAAGGTAACCACAGCCAGTTCCTTGCCCTCAACCCCCTCCCCGTCGCCTCTCCTCTCTCCCCTCCCAGCCCTCCCCTCCCGTCTCCTGCCCCCCCAGGTGGGCAGCAGGACCACGAGGGGGTTCACCCCATCCTCTCTTCCCTGCTCCCCGCTCTGTGTCTCAATCCCCTTCCCTGGGCCTGGCGTTAACAAACCACCCAATAAACCCGATTTTGCCCGTTCTGTTGGATCCGTAAACCCTGTTGGATAAACTGGAGGTTTTTCCCAGCTCCCTGGAGCTGTACCTGGGTCGGGGTGGGATTTGATGCAATTTGGGCAAATGTCGCATGAGCAAAATGGGCACCTCATTCCCCCCTCTGGCTCCGGCAAGAGGGCTCAGCCCCCCCGGTGCTGCTTTGGCACCGGGTCGGAGCCGTTTGTCGTGACCGCAACTGAGATGGTCTCAGGGCAGTGGCGAGACGTCCCCGGGCAGGGTCCATCCTCGAGGTTGGGGTCTCCCTGCCAGCCCCCTCCAGCACACGCACGTGCATGTGGGTTTTCGCACCCCTGCAGAATCAGGGAGAGACGGGAGGTAGGTCCCTCTGTGCCCTGTCCAGGGCTGCCCCATGGGCTGGGGAGCAGAGAAACACCGGCCGAAAGGGCTGTGCTGGGAGCCCCGAGGGGCCGGGAAGCATCTCCTGGTCCCGGGGACCCCAGGGAGGCCACCAAGTCCCCTTCCCCGGAGGCCACACACCAGCACAGTCCCCGCTGCCCAGTGTCACCGTGCTCCTCCTCGCCTCCGCCTCGGGGCACCCTGTGGCAGCATCGGTCACCCGGCCCCTGGCACCCACCGGTGCCCTCGCTGGAGTGGCCGGACCAGGAATTTTCTGCTGCTTCTTTGCCCTCGCTGCCCTCCCTGGGCAAGATTTGGCCGTGCCCCCACCCAGCAACCCACCTCCCTGCGACGGGGGCGAGGGGAGGACTGGAGGAGCCCTCTCCCCATTCCGGGAAGGTTTATGAGCATCCTTCCTTCCCGGCATCCCGGCTCCCTTTGGACCAGCTTTTGCATGAGAAGGGTTGGGTCACGTCGCTGCTGGTGGTGATGACACCAGCACGGTGGGCATAGGGGACCGGGGTGGGCACCGTCACCTCTCGGAGGAGCCGGGGCTGGCGTGGGGGCTGCCGAAGCTCTGCCCTGCTCGGCCGAACGGCACCTCGGTGGCAGCCCCGGCGCCAACCGGCAGAGCTGGGCGCTGTGCCGTGCGGCGTGCGCGCCCGGTCTAACGCTGCCCTTCTTGTCCCCCCTCCCTGCCTTTCTCCCCTCTCCCCTCCGCCCGCCCGCCTCTGTGTGTGCCTGTCTGTCCACATGTCTGTCTGTCCGTCTGTATCTCTCTCTCGTCTCTCTCCTCCTCCTCCTCCTCCTCCTCTCGGGGACGTCCCCTTCCCATCCAGTAACGCGTGGGACCAGCTCATCTCGTGCTCTGTTTGTGGTGGACCTTTTCCAGCTGCTTGACCTCAGGCCTAACTCAATGCTGCTTCTGAACAAACTCCTGTTTGGTTCTTGGTTGTTTGGTTTGGTTTTCCCCCCCCCGTTCCTTTTTTTTTTTTTTAATTTTTTTCCTTTCTTTTGTCTTTTTTTTAAGAAACTGTCTGACTTTCCTCCCCTTTCTCCTCCTCCTCCTCCTCCTTGAATCTTGCTTTTCTTTCTAGGCCGCTAGACCATCTAAAGAGGCTAGTGAGACTTCCCCCGCGGTCTCAGAAAAACCCGCATCTGGCAGAACATCCATCCCCGTATTGACTTCCTTTGGGGCAAGGAACTCCTCCATCTCATTCTGAGCATCCTTGCCAGCTCCACCCAACCGCTCTCCTGCTCCTGGGGCCGGGCTTCTCTCTTCCTTGGGCTCCTCCTCCCTGGGACTTGTCTTCTTGAGGCACCTGGAGGGATCGCCACCTGTCCCTCTCTTTCTGTTTTTGGTTTTTTTTTCCAATGTCTTGCTCCAATGTGGCCGACCTCGTGTCTCGCCTCTGCTCCGCCACGGCCCGACTTGTGTCTCGCCTCTGCTCCGCCACGGCCCGACTTCTGTCTCCCATCTCGCTCTGCAATGGCCAACCAGCCACTTTCTGTTTCTCTCTCTCTTTCTCCTCCCTTTTCCTTCTTTTTTTCCTTTTCGTTTCGGTTCGTTTGGGTTGCTGTTGGTTTGGTTTTTCTCCCTCCCTCTCTCCCCCACCCCACCATTTTTCTGTTTATTTAAGAGCTCTCAGAGCTTCACTCCACCGGTTTCACCAGCTTCAAGCAAGGAGGACGCCGGGCAGCACCCGACCCCGCTGCCCGTGCGGGCAGCACCCATCCCACCTCGGAAAAGTGGGAAACAGCGGCTGCTGAAGAAGCCCCCAACACCCCCCGACCCGACCGCTCGTTCCCCTGCCGAGCATCCCGGCATCCGCGACGCCCACCCGCCCGCAGGAGAGGATGCTCGGCGCTCCGGCCAGGTCACGGCGATGGGTGACAGGCAGCACCCCGCCAGCCCCGACGTTCCCGGGGGACGGGGGATAGCGCGAGGGTTGGGAAAGAGGGAGCCGGGAGAGATGCCGCGGGGTGCGCGGGCGTGCCGGAGGGGCCGAAGGCCGAGGATGTAAAATGGGGGGGGGGGGAGATGGAAAGGGGTCGAGTCAGGGTGCCCGTCCTCCCCCTGGGGTCAGAACGTAGCACTTTAAATGGTCGCCCGGGTGGGCGCGATGGCTGGGGCAGAGGGATGCTGTGATGCTTGGTGGGGGGGCTCCGACCGCTCGGGGACACCCTGCCAGACCTCCGTCCCCCTCCCGAGCGCCAAACGCCCTTGGGGACAAGCAGGCGGGATGGGTCCCAGGAGCCCCCCGCTCCGGCAGAGGTGCCGGACGGGGACCCCCACGCCGCAACTGGTGACCCCGCGGTCCTTCCCTGGACCCCAAACCTGGGGGGGACCTGGGGTTGGGGGGGTCCCCAGGGTGCAGGGCAGGCGATGGCTTGCCCGTGTCCAGCACCCATCGG
This sequence comes from Astur gentilis, assembly GCF_929443795.1. Taxonomy (NCBI): domain Eukaryota; kingdom Metazoa; phylum Chordata; class Aves; order Accipitriformes; family Accipitridae; genus Astur; species Astur gentilis. The sequence continues at coordinate 45,171,285 of NC_064884.1, read as the reverse complement.
CACAGCCGAGCCAGTTGGGTGTGCACGGGGTGTGCACGGGGTGTGCACGGGGTGTGCGTGTGTGTGCGTGCGTGTGCGCTGCGTGCGCCCGTACCCAACGCTGCCGCCAGCGCAGCCCAGCCGCAGTGCAACACGAGATCGAATCACTCCTTTTGTTGGCTAGTTTGTCCTTGGGTTGGTTTTTTTTTTATTATTATTATTATTATTAATTATTTTTCTTCTTTTCCCCCCCTTTCTTTTTTTGTATATCAATCATTTTTGTACAGAAGAACGAGCCTTTTTTGAATAACAAAGAGAAAAAAAAAAAACAGACAAAAAAAAAAACCAAAAAAAAAAAAAAATCATGATGCAATTTCTTTGGATTGCAAAAAGCAACTCTTTACATTTAAGTGAAGTGTCTTAACATTTTATATTGTTTTAAAAAATATATTTACATATTATATATATATAATATACGTAATATAAATATATATATAAATATTTAAAAAGAAAAGAAAAGAAATAAATCTCTTCACGTCTGGTATATTAGGGGGTGGATTTTCTTCCCTGGTTAGACTATAGCTCCTTGTGATTTTGAGAGGGTCGGTTCCTAGCGGCTTGTTAGCCCCTCTGCTGAGTTCGCACCCTCCGTCCAGCACCTTCCTTGTCCCGTTCCCGTCCCAGTCCCTCGCTGGAGCAGGGGGTGGAAGGGGCTGGGTGCCCCCGGGGACGCTGACTCCCACGGGTGACGGCCCCGGGGTGCTGCAAGCACCCACCTCCCAGCAGCAATAGCGGTCACTTGATGCGTTTGATTTAATTTTTAATTCTTTTTCTTGGTACCAAAGTGAAACACTGTAGCAAAGCCGCAGCTTCTTATGGCCGGGACATTGGGGGGGGGGGGGGGTGTCACCCCTCTCCCCACTGTCTCCCCCTCATCACAGCCCCCCCCAACCCACACCCATCCACCCATGGGGCTGGACGTGCCCCCCTCCATCCTGCCAGCACCCATGGAGGGGGGGGACCTGCAGACAGCCCCCCCCCCCCAACACCTTGCTGTCCTGGGGGTGTGAGGGGGACAAGTGCCACCGTGTTGTGTCCCGTCCCCCCCCCCCCCCCCCAGGGACATGGACATGTGGGTGCAAAGGGGTGGGGTGTGGGGGGGCTGTAATTAGTGCAGCCCCATCCTGGTAGCACCCATGGGTGTGCCGGGACACCCATCCCGCTGGGAGCAAGCTCCCGCTGTTGGGGGGGGACGGGGGGGGACATTCCCTTTGCTGCACCCCAGCTTTGACCCTGGACCCCCCCACCCAGGTATTGCCACTGGTGGGTGCCACGGTGCGGGGGACTCCCCACCACCACCTCCAGACCAGGAGGGTGGCACTGGGTGACGGGGTGCACGGTGCTGGGCGAGGGGGGTGCGTGGCGCTGGCTTGCACCCATTTCCCCCCCCCCCCCCCAACCCCACCTCGCTGCCCATCAGGCTGGTTTCTCCGTGAGCGTGTGTCTCTGCGTGCGTGCGTGTGCGTCCGTCCTTTCATGGCATCATGCAAACCGTCCGTGAGCACCGAACCCGGTGCCTTCGCTGTAGCAAGAGGACAAAAAAAAAAAAAAAAAAAAAAAAAAAACAACAAAAAAAAAAACCAAACCACAAACCTTGATTCTGGTTTAAACTGGGAGGGGGGGGGGGGGGGGGAAAGGACAAAAAAAGAAAACTGTTGCAAAAATGGTCCAAAAAAAAAAAAAGCAAAAAAAAAAAGAAAAAAAAGCGCTGCCTGCATTGTGCATGTGTCGGAGGCGCCCGCTGCATGCGCACCCTGCTTTACTCGTCTGGATGTTGTTTAAAAAAGGCTACAACTTTTAAAAGGACAAAAAAAAAAAAAAAAAAAAAAAAAAAAAAAATTCCTAATACTCTTTAGAGGCTGTTTTGGGGTTTCTACAACGTCGTGTGTCTCTTAGCATGAATTTTCTTGTGAACTGTTTTAAAAGAAAAAAAATAATTGAAAAAAAAAAAAAAAATAAAAGGCCTTGCACAGGGCGGAGGCGGGGGCCGGGGGGGGGCTGGCCCCCCGCCGCCCCCGCCCTGTGCCCATCGCTCTCCCTGTGTCGCTGTGGATGCCATGGGTAGTTCTGTGCGCAACGTGACCATTGTAACTTGCAAACTCCGATGACAAAGGGTTGCTTTTTATTTTTCTTTTCCCTTTATTACTTTTCTTTTCTATCAGAGTGTCTGGCTTTAATAAAATTACTTTTTTTTTTTTTCTCTACGGCACTTTTTTCCCCCCAGGTTTGGTCTCTCGTGTCGCTGTGCTGGTGATGGGGTGGGATAGCCCCGACCCCAAGACCACCCTGGTCCCACAGCCCCTGGGGATGGGTCGGTGGGTGTGCGGGGGGGGGTCCCCTCTCCTTCCCCCCGGGCTCATAGAAAAGCTGGGATAAACCCTTCCCTGGATGCTGCCGGTGCTCCAGGACCTGCGGCACAGGGAAAGGGGGGGGGGGGGTCCATGTACTGAACCCCCCCCAAGCCGGGGAAGCAATAATGGCAGGAAACCACCTCCTTGAATAACCAGTTTATTTCCAATATCTAGACCGGGTCTGGGGCAGGGGGGGCAGCGTCCGAAGCGGGGTGGTTTTGTTGGGGTCTGGTTGGGGTTGGTTTTTTTTTGCAGTTTTGCATATACCGGCTCCGCGGCCGAACTCGTACAACACGCCGGGGGGGGCACATGCAGGAGGGTTTAAAAAGTCAACACTGGTCCAGCACATCCCCTGGTTAGGGCTGGCCTTTCAGCTGAGCAAAACTTCTTAAAAAATCCTTATAAATCCTTTGTAATATGTTACACAGTCAAAGACAATATTTACAAAAAAAAACCCAAAAAACCAAAAAAAACCAAAAAAAACAACTTTACAGCAAATATTTGCATAACGTATGAGAACGACACGGAGAAACAGTGACGTGACTTGACACCCACCCCGGCAGCAGCCGCCCGAGCCCGTGGCACGTGTGTGCCCGCACCGGCGAGGCTGGGGGTCCCCGCGCCCCCATATCTCCCCCCCCCCCCCCCTCCTCCACCCCAGGCGGCTGCATCGCACCCCCTTCCTAAAGTGCTTCTGGCCTGGATTGGGGGGAGCAGGGCTGGGGAGGGGGCCATGCTGTGCCGTGCCGTGCCAGACAGCACCCCGGGTGCTGAGCTGCTGCCGGATCGTGGCTGTGGCTCACGGCGACGCAGGGGACAGCAGCATGTGTGTCCCCCCCCCCAGCGGTGTGCCCCTCTACGCCAGCCCCTCTCCTCACTCCCACTCCCGTGCAAACACCCAGCCTTTTGGGGACCCCATCCGTCACCCCGGCGCAGAGCCCAGACCCCGCGGCACAAAGCGCGCCCGTCGTCGGTGCGATGGCACCGAGGGTCCCCGGTTTGGGAAGGGTCTCCGGTGAGGGCAACCTCGGTGGCAGCACCCAGGGAAGTGCCCGCACTTCACACCGCCGCGGTTTGGGACAGCGGGGCCACCACCGCCCGGGGTGGGGACAGTCCCCATGAGCTCCCCCCTCCCCAAATCCAGCCCCCAACCCTCCTGGCACTGCCCGGGGGCTGGGGGACCACGGAATGGCCAGGCTGTGGCACGGGACCACCGTGGGACCCTGCCGGTCCCCAAAGCGAGGGGGACAAGGTGGCTTTGTCCCACCCGTGGCACGGGGGGGGGGGCCACCGAGACTCGTTAAATAAAAGCAGCTTGTCCAGAGCACAATTAAATACAAGAACGAAGGCGAGTCCTTAAATTAAACACTGGCTGAAAAAGGGGGGGTGGGCAGGGAAGCCGCGGTGGGGGGGGCATCTCAGGAGGTCAGAGACACTGGGGAAAGCGTAGGGGGGCCGGGGGGCCGGGGCTGCCCGGGGGGGTCTTGGCGGCCGGCCCCTCGCCGGCAGCACCGGGTTGTGCCGGGGTGGGTGCCGGAGGTCGAGCTTTGGTGGACTCCAGGCTGCTGAGCCCCGAGTCCTTGTCGCGGCAGGGTCCCGGGGACATCTCCAGCCCCCGTGGGTCCTTCCACTCGTTGAAGTTGAGGTCCTTGAGCCCACCGGGGACCACCACGGTGTGCCGACGCCAACTGCTCTTCTTGCGGCGGGTCTCGGGAGAGTGGGCTCGACGCAAACGGACCCCCATGTCATCGGCCGAGGCCCGCAGGCGCTGCCGGAGCTGTTCCCGCAGCGAGGGCCGACCTGGGGGGGTCCAGCCCCGGTCCTCTCCGGTGGGTGCCGGGGTCTCACCGGCCGGCCGGGGCCGGCCCAGCTTTCTGCGGGCCAGCGTGTCGCACTGGATCAGACGGTGGGAGTTGAAGGAAGGACGGCCGAGGGGTCCCTTGTCCTCATCCCCGGTTCCCCCGTCTGCCTGCCCCGGCCGGGGTCGGGCACCCTCCCGGCTTTCCGTGTCCGTCTCCATGTGGCTGAGCTCGCTGCGCTCATCGTCCGCCTCCTCCCCGCGGCTCCCGGCCACCGACTGCACCTCGGAGCACAGGCTGCGGTCCATGGTGGACAGGGTGGAATAGCCCGACACGATGGAGCGGGCGTCCGGCGCCGGTTCGGATCCAGCCCCCCCAGGCTCCAGGGAACTCTCCCGCTCCATCCCGGCCGGGCTGGGGACCGCCGGCTCGGCACCGGTGCCGCGGGAGGCTTTGCTGGGTCCCAGCGGGGCAGCCGCGGTCCCTTCGTCCTCCCGCTCCCGACCCGGGGTATCCCTGCGCTCCGCATCGTCGTCGGTGCTGCTCCCGATGCCTTCGGCCTCTCTCCTCTTCTTCCTCTTGCGGGCGGCAGCCGAGACGAAGGGGATGGCGAGGAGCTCCCGGTGCGGCGGTGCCTTTCGCGACGGCCACGTGCCCTGGGGAAGACGGTGACACCAGGATTAGGGATGGCGGTGCCGGGGTTAGGAACGGGCTCCGTGTCCGAGCCATCGCATCCCTCCCTGCCAGCCCCCAGCCCGGCACCCTCTTACCTTCGGTTTGGCGGAGCCGCTGCAGGTCGAGCCTGTAAAGCAGAGCGGAGAGAGGGGGGGTTAGCCGGGCTCCGGGGTTGGGTCCGTGCTGGGGAGGGGGTTCGGTGGGTAGAGCTGGGGGATGCTGCTTTGTTCTCCCAAACCGGGATGGGGACATGCCGGGGCCATCAGAGCGGCTGGCCCCCGGCAGGGATGCCAACGCCGAGCGGGTTTGTGTGCCAGCGGCCGCAGGAGGTGCCGGGAGGCTGCGGGGGGCTCCGGTGGTGCACGGTGGGGGGGTCCCCAGCACCACTCGCCCGCTTCAGAGCCCCAAGGTGAGGAGTGGGGATAAGGGGGGGACGGGACACGCAGGCACACACAGCTGGGAAACACAGCCAGGACCCCAGCGGCAGGACCCCAACCCTCCCACAGCCACGGGGCACGGAGGGGACCGGGGCTGGGCACGGCGCTGTCACCGGGATGGGGTATGAGGAGCCAGCTCGATACCACATCCAGACTCGGAGCAGGGTCTGGGATGGGCTGGGACAGGCCGTGGGGCTGCCCCAGCTCCCCGGAGGAGGGGGATTAGGGGGGCAAGTGGGGACATGGGGGTGACAGACAGCCCTGGCCCTGCTGCCATAGTGTGAAGGACAAGGACAAGACAACAGACACCCTCTCCCGCCCCGCACGCCCCGGGACGGGGTTAGCAGATGCTGACAACGAGAGAGGGGGAGGCAGAAAGGGGGTGCTGACCCTCCCCGGGGCATCAGGACCCCCATACCCTGGTATTTGGGCGTGCCGGTCCTGGGACACCCAGCACCCATCCCTGCCAGGGGACGCCAACAGCAGCCCCAGCAGCACCGCAGTCACTGGCCAACGATGTTGGAGAACCAGGGTTAAATGATTTGGGGCTCCCCAGGGGTTCGGCAGCCCCTCCTGATGCTGGGGACAGTGGCCAGGCAGGACAGGGCCCCCCTTCCCTCCCACCGCCCACCCACCCTGCTCCCGCTCTCTCGTGGTCACCCCGAGGAGTTAGTGCGTGAGCAATGCACCCAGGATCAACACTGTACCCGCTCTAGCTCTCGAGGAGGTCCGCTGGAGGAGGAAGAGGAGGAGGAGGAAGAGGACAGCACAGAGAAGTTCAAGGAAAGAACGTAAGAAATCAGTCGAACATCAAAGTCTCCCAGTGTCCGGGTTGGCAGCGTGGGCCGGCACGGGGGAGCGGGTTTGGGCAGGGGTCCCGTGGGCTGCCAGGGTGCCACGGCTGGCCGGGTTTGCGGAGGGATGAGGAGCAGCCACCGGAGAGAAGGGTGACGGGAGAGGGTGGGGAGGGGGCTCTGCTGGCACCCCCAGGGGGGATGTCCCCGTTTTCCAGTAAGGTGGGTGCTGGGACATCCCGCTTCAGCACCGTGGCCACGGCGAGCCGGGCTGGCTGCCCGCAGCGGTGTGAGCACGGGGGGGACGGAGCGGCTGGAGAGGTGCCCCGGGGTGCCCCGGTGCCAGGACCGGAGGGGCCGGTGCCACGGGCACTGCTCCTCACCTGCGGCATCGCCGGGCGCCGCGGTCCTGCCGATGTTGGGGAGCAGGTACTCGATGTTGGGCACGGACTGAGCCTCCTTCTCATCCACGGGGGTCTGCAAGGGGAGGGGGTACGATGGTCAGGAGGCTGCCGACGGCACCCCAGTTTCCAACCGGGGGTCTGTGCCCCCCCCTGCCCCCCGGCGAGACCCCCCCCCAGGGAGGACGGGACTCACCTTCTCGCCCTTGTCCTCCTTGTCGCTGAAGAACCAGTCCGACTGTGGGGAGATGGGAAAGGGGTTACAGACCGGTGAGGAGCAGTGGGAGCCTGGCACAGCCGGGGACCCCCCGTCCCCCATGCCCGGGGTGTGGGTCAGCCCCCTCCTCCAGCCAGACCGGTGCCCACCCACCCACCCACCAATACCACTTACGTGCTGGATGAGGGTCTCCACGATTTTGTAGCGGTCAGGCATGTGCGTCACCATGTCGGTCATGTTGTCCTCAGATGTTCGCACCAATGTGGGGCCGAACACCAGGGCCAGGTTTCGGGGCTCCATCTGCAACCGGAGCCGGGGTTACCGCTTGCCCATGGCCACCCCTCAGCGTTCGCCGCTCCATCAAGCACCGTCTCCCTTCCCACCCCACTGGGAGCTGCAGCTCAGCCCAAGCTGGGGGGGCTCGAGGTGGGGCAGGGGTCTGGGAGAGCCTGCCTGGCCCCGGCGCGGGTGGTCGGTACCTTGTTCTTCTCCGAGTGGTCAGCGATGGTCTTCAGGTGACCCACCAAGAACTTGAGTGTCTCGTAATAGTGACCTGGCAGGTCCCGGATCTGCAGGGAGGCACCAGGTCACCTCTCAGCTCTACCCCTCGCCCTTCCCACCCGTGCCAGCCCCAAAAGAGGGGCTCCGGGCTGTGCCCCCCACCCCAACCCCTGCCCCATCTCCCTACCAGCTTCCGCAGCGTCCTCATCCTCTCACTGGCGTCCTCTATCCGATTGGCCTCAATGAAGTCGTTGTACTTATCTGAAAGCGGGACGTGGAGGGGTCAGAGCTGGGCGAGGGGAAAGGGCACCCCCCGGGGCTAGGGACCCCCAGATGCACCAGCTGGAGATGCTGGGGAGGGGACCGGGTGCTGGTGGGGTCCCACTGGGACAGGGCATAGAAGGGCAAGGAGGGACAAAGACAAGGGGACTCAGCGATGAGGGGGGTCTGCAGAGCCCCTCGCCTTGGGTGGGCGCTGGTTCGCTCTGTTGCAGGGTCTGGGGACATGTCCCCAACACGGGACGGGTGGGACGGGCTCTGGGGCTGCCGCTCAGCCTGCTACCGGCCATCGACACGCGGCCATCAGCACGGGGTCATCTGTGGCCACTTTGGGGGCTCCGATGGCCCCCAGGGGAAGCGGACGGTTGGGGCGCAGCGACTTACCGTCAGTGAAAAGGGGCTCGGGCAGCTTTCGGAAGAAGGATTTCAACAGGCTGCTAATGACGTTCAGATCCTGCCACCGCTGCGGGGGAGAGAAGAGGCTGCTCAGAGGAACCGCTCCGGGCAAACCCAGACACCAGCGGGAGAGGGGAAGTCCCAGGCCACCCACACCAAGGGGGACACCAACCAGCACCACCACGGCCGTGAGGACGGCAGGACAGTTGTCCCCACCCTGCATCTGGCAAGGAAAGCCCTGTACCAGCACCATGGCGAGATGCAAGAGGACAAACGTGTCCCCAAGCTGCCACCCACACTGCTGCCACCAGCCACTAGGCGGCCCTGCCACTCCAGGGAAGATGACAGCGATGGAGACCGGGATGATGATGGAGACAGGGATGATGATCATGTTGGAGACAGGGATGATGATCATGATGGAGATGGGAGGATGATCATGTTGGAGACAGGGATGATGATGGAGATGGGATGGTGATGGAGACGGGGATGGTGATGGAGACGGGGATGATGATCATGTTGGAGACAGGGATGATGATGGAGATGGGGATGGTGATCATGTTGGAGACAGGGATGATGATGGAGATGGGACGATGATGGAGACAGGGATGGTGATGGAGACGGGGATGATGATCATGTTGGAGACAGGGATGATGATAGAGATGGGATGATGATGGAGATGGGGATGGTGATGGAGACGGGGATGGTGATCATGTTGGAGACAGGGATGATGATGGAGATGGGACGATGATGGAGAGAGGGATGCTGATGGAGACGGGGATGATGATCATGTTGGAGACAGGGATGATGATGGAGACGGGGATGGTGATGGAGACGGGGATGGTGACAGAGCCACGGACCAGGACAACAGCCCTAAGAGCATCCCAGAGGCATGGGGACAGGGATGGTGATAAGGATGGGGACAGGGATGGGGACGGGGACATGCAGCCCGCCCTGCCCTCACCTCGTCCTGCAGGTTGATCTCGGTGGCTCCCTTGTTGAGCTGCTCCTGCAGGCTGGAGACCACGGCGTTGTTCCCGGGCACACGGTAGATGCCCATGTACTCCAGCCCTCGGTCCTCTACCACCTTGCAGCAAGCTTCAACGATCAGCGGGACGTTCTGCGGGAACAGGGAGGAGGTGATGGAGGTGCTGGGGCCGTGTGGGGTCTCTGAGGGCTGGCACTCCTGGCGCAGCCATACCTTGTTGTCCGGGGCGGGCTGGCAGTCCTCCAGCCTCACGCCAAAGGCCCGGGGGGCAGATTTCTTGTTTTTCTTCATGATGTTGATGCCCCACGGGGCTTTTTGGGAGCTGCTCTCATCTAGGGAGAAAAACCCACAGGATAGCTTGCTAATGAGCAGGGATAAACGGGAAGAGCATCCCTGCTGCCCTACGGGGACCAGCGTGATGGCAGCCCTAGGGTGAAGCTCCCTTGCTTGCAAAGCCCCTGGGTTTGCCATGCCGGGGTGCCCCACGCCGCAGAGGTGGAACCTACCTTTCGTGACGGCCGCATCCTGCCTGGGGGACCGGGGCGCGCTGGTTCCCGTCTGCTTCAGGAACTCGGCTCGGATCCCCAGCCCACGAGAGCCCTTGGGTGAGGAATCGGGCTTGGCGCCCGCGGGGCTGCGGGGAGAGCGGGGGGCTCAGGTGGGGCACGGCCGGGGGCACCAGCCCTGCGCACGGTCCCTGGGCAAAACCTCCCAGCAAATGCCAGCATCGTTCCCGGGCTGCCCGGCATCCTACCGGTGCCCATGGGGCTGCACCCCACACCGGGTAATGGGGGCCACTGGGGAGCACTGGGTCGCTTTAACCCTTTCCTTAGTGCTGGTTTGGCTGAACCGGACCCCGCCAGCATCCCGAGCGAAGCCGGGTGCAGCTGGCACCTCCGGCGCTGCCCCATCGAGGGAGGCACTGGCTTTGCTCCATCACTTTAAAATCGAGGCGAATAAAGCGCTCGGGGGATCTCGGCGCCCACCACCCCTGGGTCCGTACCTCACTTTCCGGTAGTCGTTTAACTTCTTGTTGATAAGCGCTTGGCTGGCAAAACCGGGGTCCTGGGGAGGCAGAGAGAAGAGGGGAAGGGAGAGCTTGAGCAGCAGGGAGAGCAGGGCATCGCGCGGGGCCAGGCAGGACCAGGCAAGGGCAGGATCGGATCCCTCCTGCCCCGAAACAGCCGGCGCCCGCCAGCGTTTGCCGCCCCGCTGCCGTCTCCGGCGCTCCTTGCCGCAGCGCAGGGCGGCACGCGGGGTCTGAGCCGGACGCGGAGGTTCGGGGACAGGCACGTCCCTCCGCGGCACGCACACCTCCATCCGCGCACCCGCCGCACCGCACGGCATCCAAAGACGCGCACCCGTCGCCGCAGGACGCTGCCCGCCTGCTCAGCGGCACCACGACGCCGGTGGGTGCCCAAGACGGCATCGAGTGCTCCAACCCGGCAGCGCCTTCCCTGTGCCAACGCTGCCGGCCCCGCTGAGCCTCCTGGACCCTCCTGAGCGGGGCCATGCCACAGAGAACCAGAGACCTCTCCGAGCTCAACGCACCCTCCAGGGCCGGAGCCTGCCACAACCGCGATTGATCGCCGCAACCAAACGAGGCCATCCCAGCACCGCGGGGAGATGCCACACGGCCAGCCCGGCGCCGGCACATCCAGCTCCACGGATCCTCCGCTGGAGCCTGCGGCCGCGGGGAGCTGCTCTCTCCATCTCCAGCCCGAGCGACCCATTGCACAGACCGCGGCTGCCCGGCGAGGACTCAGCCCCAACCCGGTGCCAGCCCCGGCAGCCGGCAACACCGCGTGGGCACCATGCCCAGAGCTCCCTGCCAGATCTCTCTCTCTCTCCACCAAAGGAGACGTGCCGCACCACGGCAGAGCCGCACATGCTCCTCTCCCGCCGCGCCACCGAACGCCGCCAGCGGATCCGGCGCCAACCCTGCCTGAAAGCGCCGCAACGGCACGCGGAGAGCCACGTTTGCCGAGCGCCCTGGCGCACCCCCGGTCCCGGCCGAGGCCGGCGGAGCCGCGCTCTTCTTGGACGCCGCGGCGCCCGCGAGCCCCCGTTGCGCCCCCGGGAGCGTGGCGCGGGACCGGCGAACCCCACGCCGGCCAGCTGGCCGGCCGTGGCCTGGGGAAGCAGCACAAGGCAAAGAGCCGGAGAGAGCCGAGGCGGTTAGTGCCGGGAGAGCCAGAGGCAGCCGGGAGCCCCATGTGGCTCTCACCTCGCCCTCAGCCTTGCTGTTCTCCCTGATGACTTTGATCCAGGCCAGCATGTCTTCCCGATCCTCTGCCTGAAAGAGATATTCACAGAAGTCAGCGGTCGTCAGGCGGAAGACGTGCTTCCTCTTGGTCTCGCTGTAGGAGATGTCCACCAGGCACGCTCGGATGCTGATCGGCGGCTCCTCCTCACCTGGGGCCGGGGCGCAGGTCACCGCCTCCCGCCTGTCCTTGCACAGGTACAGCGAGTGGGCGCGCAGCACGGCGAAGACGCGCTTCCACTGCCGGATGCCTCCACCGACCTTCTGCGGGGAGAAGGGACGGGGGCACGGACCTTCAGGGATGCTCGCCGAGGGGAGCATCCACCCGGCGTTGACGGCCGGGCTTGGGCTGGGGTTGAGGTGGGAGGTGGCGGGGGCGGGGGGGGGGGGTACCCGCTTACCTTTCCCTTTTTGGTGAGGATCTGCTTGCAGTGGAGCCAGCCCTCCTTCCTCACGGCGCTGAACGGGACGTCCGAGAGGTCGGAGGTTGAGTGTCTTTTGGAGCGGGCGTCTTCGGATGTGCCGAGGCTGTCCAGGGACTGCGGGGGGGGGGGGGGACGACAGGACCGGAGGGCAACATTGGGGTGATGCTGTCGGCACCCCCTGCTCCACCAGTGCCCCAGCCAGGCAGTGCAACCCCAGGCTACCCTCTTATAGAGGTACCAAGGTGGGGGGCACCCCCAGGAACCCCAACCCTCGCCGTCACCCAACACTCACCCCATCGGTGAAGAAGCTCCTCAGCATGCGGAGGCTGGGGACCCGGCTGGGCATCCTCCTGGGGGGAGAGCAGCCCCCGTGAGCGGGACGGTGGGGAGGGGACGGGAGCCATGCGGTGGCGGGACTGGGAGCGTGGCGGGGGGTGGGGGGGGTCAAGCCCTACCTTAGGATCTTGCCCTCGTCCCGAAATGTGTTCAGACCATCGTCGCAGGACTTGGAGCGCTCGGTGGTGATGGCCAGGAGGTAGGAGGAGCGGCGGCCGGCTTTGATGCTGCCTGCGAGGGGGAAAAGGGCAAAAGCGCACGCTGCTCAGCCCAGCGGGCACGGGACAGAGTTCCAGGGGAGGGGGCTGCTCCTCCTTCCACCGTAGCCCCCGGGACGATTCTTCCCTCCCCCCAGCACTTACTGCAGTCCTGGGAGTAGTGCCGGCTCAGGGCAAAGGCGAAGGTGGGCGAGGAGGGGCTAGTGGCGACGGCGGGTGCTGAGTTCATGGCGCTGGAGACCACCGAGGAGGCAGGGACGTGCTTGGCCTTCAGGTCGATGCTGGGGCTGGTGGGCTCGTCTGTGAGAGGGTGGGCAGCGTTGCAGGAGGGGTCGGGGCAGGACGGGACAGGAGAAGACCCTGCTGGGACCCTCCCCCTGGCATTTCTGGCAGCTGGGGGGGGTTTACAGGTGCCTGGGCTGGGCTGGGGGACACGGTCCCACCTCCAGAAAAGCCAGGGTCCCGTCCTCCCCCTCCCCACCTAGCCCTGGGGTCCCTCGCTGGGAGCAGGCATGGGGCAGGCTGCGGTGCAGGAGGGAGCAGAGCCGGCGGCTCCCCCAGACCCATTTGGGTCCCCACGGGCAGAGGTGGCCGGGCACGGAGGTCCCAAGTGAGACAGGGAGCGGGTCATCCCAGACGTGTCCCCGTCCCCACTTTGGAGCAGGACAGGAGCACGCAGGGCTCCAGTTCACACCCAGCCGTGCCCAGTAAGAGGTACCGGGGCTGGGCAGGGGGTACGGGACAACAGAGGGAGGGGTGAGGCTGCTCGAGCCCAAACCCTGGCACCCCGTCGCCAACGCCTGCAGCCCTGAGGGGTGCTGGGCGCAGCGGGTGCTGCTGGTGCGGCCCCTTCCCATCCCTGCGCTGGCCACAGACGGATGTTCTGAGATGATGCGACGTGTCCTGTCCTCCAAAATACGCCCTCCCTGGCACGGGACTTGCTAAACCCTCCTCCCGGAGCCAGCCAGCCTCCCCGCCGGCGAGCCGCCCCGACTCACCGATGAAGGGGATGGATGCCAGCGAGTCCTCGGGGGCCGCCAAGGGAGCCACGCGCCGGCCTTGCCGCTCGGCCACCAGCCTCTCCCCTTTGCCGCTGGCCGGCGAGGGGTCGCAAACGTCCGTCTCCTTCACCCCCTCGGGGAAGACAAAGTTCATCTGCCGCAGCGGGGCTGGCATCTTGCGGCCCGTGGGGGGCTTCTGCCGCAAAACCACTTCTTCCCTCCGCTCCTCTGGCTGCTCGGCTACCCGGCTGCTCTCCGGCCGCTGCTCTCTGGGCACGGTGGGGACCGGTGGGGGACCGGTGGGTGGCGGGATGGCAGGGACCACCCTCTCCGGGAGCGGGGCGGCCGGCCGCTGCGAGATGCTGAAGGTGGGCAGACCACCGAAAGCCGGGTCACGGAAGGAAAGGGCGTGCAACAGCCCGGTGCGGCGTTGGAAGGATGGGCTGTAGCTCCGGTAGCCGATGTAGCCCGAATCGTCTGCGCTCTGCAGGTTGGGCTGCGATGGGTGCTTCTGCACGGGCGCCGGCTCCCGCGAGGAGGAGGAGGAGGAGGAGGAGGAAGGCGCGAAGGAACCGTGCGGGACGGGCTGCCCGACGGCGGCGACGGTGGCCCGGCAGACCCTCTCGGGTGGCCAAGCGGAGCGGTCGAGGTGAGGGGAGAGAAGGGCGCTGGGTTCCAGTGCCTCCATGGAGCGCCCGTGCCTGCCCAGGTAGTGGTCGGAGCGGGCTCGGGGTGCCCAGCCCTCACGGGAGGACTGCAGTAGGGTGTCATGCGAAGCGCTGTGGGGCCAGCCCCGGGGGGCCGCCGCCGAGCCCCCCAGCCGGTCCTGGGACACGCTGCGGTAGCGGGGCGGCATGGCGTGCCGTCGCTCCTCCGAGGAGCTCCGTCGCGGTTCCTGGCTGCAAAACCAGCGGGACAGAGCCTGCTGGCACTCCTGCCGACCGGGTGCCCGCTGGCCACCCGTCACCTCCCGGGGGGTTCGCCCGGCCCCCGCCAGCCCCCCGACACCCTCCTTGAAGCCGCAGTGAGTCCGATGCTCCGGGCGATGCTTGGGGACCCCGTAGCAGGAGGAGGTGGCGGGGGGGATCCCGTAGCGATCGGGCAGAGAGGATGCGACGTTGGTGGGGCAGCCGGCGCGGGAGAAGGAACCGGGGTGCCCTTGGGGTGCGGTGGGGCGCGGGGGGGGACCCCCGGGCTGCGGTTCGTCGGGGCGATGCGCGGGGCTGCCGCCTGCTTCGCTCCGGGTGCTGGCGAGCGCGGCCGTGCCGAGCGGGGACGAGGGGCCCGCGGCAGCGGGGCGGTGGGCGCGGGTGTCCGGCGGCTGGCCCGGGGGGGGCTCCGAACCCCGTGCCTGGAAGGGGTACGTTTTCCGCGGGTAGCAGATGGGAGGGGGCTCGGGGATGCTCTGCGCCCCACCGGAGTATGGCTCGTTGCCCTTCAGGTAGGCATCCTGCGAATACGCCTGCGGAGGGGACGGGAGGTCAGGGTGGGAGGGGGCCGGGGCCACAACCCCCCCCCCGTTCCCACCGCAGGGATGTTTTCAGCTCCCCCCCCCACAACCTGTGAGCAAACCTCCCCATTGGAGTGAGCCGGCTGCAGTCTCCCAGCTCCCACTTTCCCACGGGAGCACTGAGCAACGCTGCCACCAACACCAGTCCCTCCGCTCTCCCCACCGCCACGCAGTGCCCTCCCCTCCTTCCTAAAATACCCCGGCACGGCTGGCCGGGCCCGGCTCTCCCTTCTCACTTTTCACAGGCGCCTCTGATTCCACGCCTGGGGGATCCTCAGAGCCCCGGGTAGGCACAGACGTAAGACTCCCCCCCCCCCCCCCAACCTTGCCAGGGCTGTAAGACCCCCCCCAGTGCAATGGGAAGGGGTCCCCCAGGCTGGGATCAAGCAGTGGTGCCACCTAATAGCCAAAGCTGGGGTCGGTGCCGGCAGCTTTGGCAGCAGCACTAAGCAGGAAAGCTCTGGGAAGCAGCTGGGACCCGAGGAGCACCAGGCGAAGCCCCACGCACCCCCTTTGGCTGCCCCCGGACCCCATCTCACCGACAGTAGAGCCACTTGGGATGCTCCAAGGATAAGCCAGACCCTAAGAACCAGAGCAACTCCCCCTCCAGCTCTGCCTAAGGATGCTCGCCTCCCAAAAAAACAGGGGCCACATCCCCCATCCTTCCTGCCCCGGACCCCCTGGTATCTCCATTTCTGCACCCGTTGCTCCTCCAGGGATGCTGGTGGGGCCCTGTCCCCAAGTGTCCCCAGCAAGATAAGAGCATTTGGCCACCCCCACCCAAGATGCAGGAGGAGCGCGGGCAGGGACAGACCAGCCCCTCAGGTTTGGTGGGGCGGGAATGCCTGGGAAACCCAAGCCCTGGAACCAGCCTGGTCCCTGGCAGCTGCCTGGCAAACTCACCAGCTGGAGGATGTCCTCATCCTTGGGCATGATGGAGAGCTCCAGCACATCGTCACTGCGGGGAGAAGGGACGGAGGGGTCAGGCCGGTCGGGGTCGGTCCCAACCTGCCCTCAGCAAGGCCAGTCTCGCTCAGCCGGATTCCCCATGAGATGAACATCCCCATCCCCACATGACAGCGTCCCTGGTCCCCTGCGGCACCGCTGCCTGTAGGGCATCCAAGCGACTCGTGGCTCCTGCCAGCCCTGGTGAACACCCAGGGCGACAGTACCTGCTGCGACGTGTCCCCTTCGCGTCACCTCCCTGGCTCTGCCCGTCCCCGTGCTCCTCCCAGCCCCGGGAATGGGACTCACCTGTTTTGGATCAGCGCGATGACTTGCGAGTAGGTTTTCCCGATGATGCTCTCCCCGTTCACCTTGACCAGCCGGTCCCCTGCAGAGCAGGGGGAGAAGACAGTGTCACCGCAAGTCAAGTGGGGAGGTGGTGGCACTCGGCTGTCCCTACGGTCACTCACAGCAGGGTTTGAACACAACCAGGGCTTTTGCCAGGGGCAGAGCCAGGTTCTGTGTGGCAAGGGGAGCCGTGGAGATCCCAAAACCAGCCTAACCCATGGGGACCCCGATGCTGCTCTGAGCATCCCAGGCCAGGGACAAGAGACCAGAGCCCCCGCAGTGTCAGGGAGCAGAGAGAAAGGGGGAAAAAAAAAAAAAAAGGAATACAAGAAAAAGAGAAAAAACAAGCAAGAAGGCCCCTGGCAGAAGAGGCAGGGAATTGCACGCATCCCGTGAGAAGCCTGGAGCCATCTCCAGCTCCAAGAGCCCGGCCACCCCACGTGCCCCCGCTCACCGGTGCGCAGCCCAGCCTGGTGTGCCGGCCCGTCCTCCCGCACATTCTTCACAAAGATGGTGTCCATGGGCTCCAGGCGGCTCCGGGGGGGACCTGCTCCCCGGGGACAGAGCGTCAGGGAGCTACCGGCACAGCCGGCTCCATCCCACGGCAAAAAGCACGCTTAGCCCCTTCGTGGTAACCTCCTCGCCTCCCCAAGCCCACGCGTGGCAGCCCTGCCTGCATCCAGGACCTGCGGAGCAGGGGTCCTGCCCTGGGTAAAGCTCCCCCCCCCCACCTCAGGGCAGCCCCCTGGCACCCATCTCCCCCAGCCGCGGCTCCTTTGCAAGGGCAAAAGCCATCGGGTGTTGCAAGAAACCAGAGGGTGGGTGGGCCGGGGGGGGGTGACGGATGGATGGCAGAGGGAAGGTGCCAAAAAGGGATGCTGAATCCCCCCGGGGACCACCCGGAGCGAGGCCAGTGTCGTGTCCCCCCCCCAGCCCCGATGGGTACCGGGTGCCAGGTCTGGCCACCGCTGCCTGCGCCGGCTCCCTGGGGAGGGCAGCCTCGGCACCTTGTCACCCTGCCAGCCCGCCGATCCGTTCTGACGCCTTCACATTCGCTCACGTCACCGTCAGCCTCCGGGAGGAGAGCTGGGCTGTGTCCCTGTCCCCAAAAACCCCACGCTCAGCCGAGCTGCCTGCCACGGTGAGACCGGCGTTGGCCACGCTGCAAACCCTCTGGCTTCAGGACAGACCCCCACCTCGGGCATGAGGTCTAGAGAACCTCCCAAGGGTTTTGGGGACACCGAGCCCATCTGCCATGCCAAGTGCCACCCAGCTGCCGCCGAAGCACCGCGCCGCTTCACCGCCAGCCGATATTTAGGGCCGCGGTGCCAGCCAGCGGAGACGGCGGACTGTGTCCCCCCCCAGCCACAACACCCGCTGCCACTTGTGATGGCCACGTTCCCCCCCAGACCCTTATGCCCACCAAACCGGGTGGTGACATCCCCTTATGTGGGGGTCCCCATGGGTCCCCGCTATGCTGCGGCACCGGTGCTCACCTGCTCGGTTCCCGTTCTCCTCCTCCTGCCGAGAGAAGAGAAAAACATTTATTTGGTGGTCAGGCCAGGGCAGCCGCGGTGGGGGAACCAGGTGGGGGAACCAGGAGGGGACCAGAGGGGTACAAGCCCCACAAAACCCCTCGTGAGACCTGCGCGTCCCTCTGCCCTCCGCCGCCCCTGGCTAAAATTACCTTCTGACACCGGATCCGGCCGGGCCGCCCGCGCAGTCCCGCCGGCGGGCAGGGAGCGGGACCCACCGCAGCCCCCCGTACCCAGCTGCCAGGGAAGGGGCCGGTTTTGGGGCAGGGGAGCGAGAAGGGACCCGGCCAGCCCTGTGGTGGCATCTCACCCTTCTCTCGGACCACCGAGCCTGGCCGGGGAGACCCCAATCCCCCACAGCAGGGTCCCGGGGGAGGGACGGAGGTGCCCACTGGCACCCACACCACCGCAGCACCCGGGCAGCGGGTCCCGGTGGCAGGGACCCCCTGGAAGGAGACGGCTTTGGGCGGGCGTCCTCTTGGAGGGGCACCGGCCACCAGCGGGGCTATATTTAGCCCTGCAATTATTTGGCACGGGGAGCGTGTCCCTGGGTGGGGGGGCTATCTCTGCAGCCTCCTGCTGCATGGGCCAGGCTGCCAGGGCTGCAGCGGGCATCGGGGCGGGGGGGGATGGCAGAGGGGTCCCGGGACCCCCTTCCCAGCCACAGGCAGGGGACAGCACTGGGATCCACGTGGCTCTGTCCCTTGAGGTGGGAATTGTGTCCCTGGGCTCCTGCCCTTGCCGCTCACATCTTCCCATGGGGACCCCCCCTACAGAACCACACTGCCCGGGGGGGTGGGGGTCGCCCAAGCTGGGGCAAGGCACTGGGTGCTGGCACCCGTGTGGGGCTGCACCCACGCTGCTGAGCCCCCAGCTTTACCACGGAGCCGGCTGCACCCTGGGCTGCTCAGCCCCACGCGTGGGTCCCAAGGAGGGACCCAGGCACCTGGAAAGCGATTTCTCACTCCGCAAGTGCCGGATCCTGCCGGCTCCAGGGGTGGGCATGAGCTCGGCTCCAACCAAGAGGCTTTGCCAGCTGCAGCTCCCTCCCCAGCTCCCAGCCGGTGCAGGGAAGAGGGGACACAGCCCCGATGTCCCCAGGGAGGGCAGGTCCCTCTGGGGTGCTGGGAAGGGACCAGTCTCCATCCCAGTGTGACGGGGGGACATTCCCAGCGAGGAGGAGGAGGAGGGGGCTGGAGGCATCTCTCCAAAGCGCCCATTGCACGGCAGGAAGGAAAAGCCACATCCCACGGCGTCGGCACCCATCTGGCACCATTGTGGCACCGAGTGGCTGCCGCGGTGCCACGGCAGGACCGTGGGGGCCACCAAAGGCCCCTGGGGGCACAGACTCGCCCGTCTCCTTGCTCCTCCTCACCCTGTGGCACCCCGGAGCCCTTCCCGGCCCCCGGGGCAGCCCGACAGCCCCGCTCCCAGGGCTGGGGCCGAGGTTGGGTGCGGCGGTGCCAAAGCACGGTGCGGTGAACGCAGCTCTGCCGTCATCCTCCCTGCTGAGTCAACCCCACCGAAACTCAGCCCCCGGACCTGGCTGCCCACCGGCACCCATGGGTGCTGAGCCAGCTGCACCACACCCTGCTCCGCCAGCCCAGGAGCACCGGCTTTGGCTCAGACGGGTGCCGGGAGCTATTCCCAGCCTCTTTCCAAGAGCATCTCTGCCTCCCGGTGCTGATCTGGCTCCTTCCCACGCAGCCGCCATGTGCTCCCGCCCCGGCGAGGCTCAGTGCTAGTGCCCAGCGCCGCGGGGCAGGATCGGTCCCTTGCTCTCGGAGCGTGCCTTTGGAGCGTGGGGGAGAGGTGGAAGCAAGCGAGTCGGTTTGGAGCAGGTTCGGGCCATCCCCATGACGAAAGCTCCTCTGCAGAAGTCACGCTGCCGGAGATGGGTCAGGTCCGTGTTCCCAGTTCAGGCAGGAAAAGTCCTGGCAGGAAGGATTTGGGGAAGCAGAATCGGGAGCCTGGGAAAAGCGCTGTGACGGAGGACGCTGAATGGGGACTCCGGCGAGTTGCTTCTCCCCACCCTGTGACTCACTTCCCACTGCAGTTCCCTGCCTGCGGGGAGGAGGCAGCCAGTGCCGGGCCATGGGGCAGCCGGAGCCATGGGGCTGCAGGCAGCCGTGAAGCTCCAGGGGTGACGGGAACATCCAGGTCTGCCCAGCCTGGAGCAGGGAAAGGGCTGTGACGGACCACGCAGCTCCCAGACACTTCTCCCTTCATCTGCATGAAGCTGCCGCTGCAGAAAACAGGGCGAGAGCGGGGGGATTTCAGACCTTCAGGTGCAGAGGGCATGGTCCATGCTGGAAGCTGCTGGGTGGTTTTGCCAGGTGCCTCCATCCCAGAGGGAAAAGGTGCTGCCCAGATCGGGGCTTCTCGATGGCTGGGTGCAGGAGGTGATGATGGGCAACCCAGGGCCGGCTCCCCACAAAAGGCAGCACCTGGGAAGGGTCTGACATGCAGCGGAGCCAAGATGCGATCCCGGTCGCCGAGACCCGGGGCAGATCCAGCCCGAAGCCTCCCACTGACAGCCAGGAAATTGGGAGCCGTAAATCTGCTGCGCTAGAGGTGGTGAGCACCGGTGGGACCTGCCGGCGCTTGCCGGTGCCTGAGGGGACGAGCTGATGTTGGTCAGAGGAGGAGGAGGAAGGTTGCGATGAAGGGCTCAAACAGCATCCTCGGAATCACCCACTCCCAGGCTCAGCTTCGCGGTGGCCGCGTGCGGTTCGCTTCGGCTGGAGCGACGTCCCATTGCACCAAGCCTCTCCCTGGCCTCGGGGCTCTGAAGTGCCTTTTCCTGTTGTTCTCAGGGATGCCGGAGCCGTCGTTCGGAGCTGAGGGATTCTCTCCATTCCCGCAGACGGCCGTGTCCCTCACCAAAAGCCTCTGGGACGTCTCCGGAGACGCTGCCGACTTGCTGCTCGCTCAGAGCAGGTCTCCCAGCAATTCCATGAGCTCCTCCATCCCAGGGCCACCCATGGGTGGGGGGCAGCTCCAGGTACCCCAACAAAGCAGGCAACGGACAGTCCGCTTCGCAGCTCCCCGGACCCTCCCTGCCCACCCCCAACCCATATACAAGCATCCTGCATCCACCTCAAAGTCCCGCTCCAGCAGTCCTGGGGGTCCCCAAGCCCCCTCCCCAAACCCCAGCAGAGCCCCCCAGGTCCCAACCCTACCTTGGCGGTG
Source organism: Astur gentilis (assembly GCF_929443795.1). Lineage (NCBI taxonomy): Eukaryota > Metazoa > Chordata > Aves > Accipitriformes > Accipitridae > Astur > Astur gentilis. The sequence goes on along the minus strand of NC_064884.1, from coordinate 45,150,638 downwards.
GATTGCACCGCCGACTCCGGGGGGTAGACGATGAAGTGGCGGAGGGTGAAGCCGAACCCCCCCTGCGAACTCTTCCGCAGCACCACCGTCTTTGGACCCACCCAGGGGAAGGGTCCCTCTGGGGGAGCGTTGGCATTCGGGGACGCCCCATCTCTTCGGCCCGGCGTTGGCTGTAGAGGACGAGGAGGAAGATGTCACTTTGGTGGGGGGGGAGTGTAGGCAGTCAGCCCCCCCAGCCTCCTCAAAGTCCCGTGCTGGGGGGCTGAAATCTGCTGGAAAAGCCACTCCGCTCCTTGGAACCCCCTCCCTACTCCCAGCTTGGCGGCAGCAAATTCCAGTCCTCATAGACCATCCCACCAGCATTCCCCTGAGACTCCTCGTATGGGATCTTTTGGGAGAAGATGCATGGAAAGGAAATAAATAAAAAAAAAGGGGGGGAGACAACGAGTTGTGCCTGAGGGTCTGGATGGGACCCAGGAGGCAGTGCGGCAGGAGGAGAGATGGGGGTGGATGGGGGAGATGGGGACAAAAAGTCCCTTTCCGATGACACCGCGGTAATAACCTCAGGCAAGCCGGAAAGAGCCGTCCGGGAGGCGGTTGGATGAGTGATGCTTCCCGAGATGGGGCAGGGACCTGGCACCGGGTCGGGCTCTGGCAGGGGACGCTGGCTGGAGCAGCGGATGGGGCCAAGAGGGACATGGCTCTGACCCACGGCCCCCCAGTGTCGGTGTCAGGAGGGGGAACGGGGCCACGGCAGCGCCGGAGCAGCCACAGGCATCTCGCCTGGCACCCGGGCAGGGAGCTTGGAGAGACAGCAGGAATCCTGACACCTTGGCTGAGTTCGGGAGGGTTTAGCACAGCCCCGGCGAGGGATGTTGCTGGTCTCGGTGGCTGCACATCTGGCTGCACATCTGGCTGCGCATCCACACCAGCCCTGCTGAGGCAGGAGCAGCCCCGTGGCCAAAGGGAACAGAGGGCCCTGCCAGCATCGAGCTCTGCTAAAATCGGAAAAATCGGCAACCTGGGAGCGGACAGGGACAGGCAGGGGAGCGGCAGCCTGGTGGAAGGGGATCCGCCGGGGTTCTGCCCAAGTGCCGTCTCCTTCCCCGCTGCAGCAGCCGGAGTCAGCCCATCCCGGGGCGAGGGTGTTAAAATTCAGGCGCTGTCTCGGTTGAAGCCATGGATGGAGAGCGGGGAGGGGAGAGGGACGCACAAAGGGACGAGGCACAAAAAGCCTTTGTCTGAGCCTGTGCTGAGTGGGCCTTTTCGCTGCCGGTGGGGAAATCTGAAATCTGACAGCAGCTCAGCGGGGCCAGGCTGCACCCCCTGCGCTGGCACGTCCCGCACGAGGTCCGGCTGCTGGCGGGACTGGGGGTCCCGTTTCCCTGAGGATAGGGTCCCCGCGGTGAGGGTACGGCTCTGGCACTGCAGCCCACAAGGCATCGCCCTGGCACGGCACCCACGGACCCACTCCATCACCCGGGGAGGGGTACAAGGGCTTTGGGTGCTCGCGGACACCGCGGGTACCCCAAAACATAAAGAGACCTGCAGTGCTCCAAATGCTGACACAGGAGAGCCAGAAAACCCCACTACCAGCACCATACAGGGGGCAAAGCTCCCCACGAGCCCCCACGCCCTCCCTGCATCGCAGATGTCCCAACCGGTGACCCAAAACCAGATGGCAACGGGCTCCCCACGCTCCCGCAGGGACCCCCCACCCCTTCACCCCGGGGCCACGAGCATCCCGGCGCGGCGCCTGTCCCCATCTGCGCCCTCCATTGTGTCGGCCGCCGGCTCGCTGGATTATTTTTAAGCTGACAGCTGAATGTGCCCTGCTGATTCTAACCGGCACAGACAAGCCTCAGAGAGGGTAGGATCGGTGGAGACACCAACGGCAGCACCGACCCGCAGGGATGGGGACGTGTCGGACCCACACCGGAGCTGTGGCTACGGTTCCAGCACGCCCGTGACACGGGGACACGTCCCCGGGTGTGGTGTGCCCGTTACAGCATCGGTGGTCCCCCAAACCTGGTCCCGTGAACCTGAATCCAGCCTTACAGCCGAGCAAAAGGAGATACCTGCATCGCAAACAGCCCCCCCAGACTGCTTTCCGTCTCCATCCCAAGGTCCCGTAACTCACGGCGGCGGACGCATCCTTTGGGAATGCTCCCATCCTGCAGGGACCCAGCGCCCCGACCCTGCTGCCAAGGACGGGTGTTCGCCTTGCCCTGATTAAGTTTCCTTTGGGACTTTTACAGCCTCAACGAGGTGCCTCCCCCCCTCTGGATTCCAGCTCCCCCTTGTCCCCCCAACCTGACGGGGGAAGTCACCCACTGCAGAGACCCCGCAAAGGGCCCTGCAAGGGGGGGTGGGCAGAGCAAACCATCCCAGACCACTGGGCCTCAGTTTCCCTCTTCACCCACCCTAGCCTGGAGCATTTTGGGCTGCAAAGCCCCCAGCTGTGGGCTCGGACATCCCCCAACGCTGGCTCACAGCCCCACAGATGCTCCAGCTCCCCCGGCAGTGGGGTTGACACCCGATTTGTCACCTCAGCCATTTGTCCTCAGCACCCCGTCCCCCCTCCCCGCAGGGGGACAGTCACCTCCTGACTTTTTGACTTTATTTTAACCTCAACCCGGCAATTTCTGCCGTGCTCCCACCAGCTGCATCCTGCCCCTTAGCCTGGCTCCCCCAGGCCCCTGTCCCACAAGGGCTGCAGGCAGCAAGGATCGGGGGGGGGGGGGGGACGGACACGGACCCCCTTGTTCCTTGCGAAAATGGCTTTCGCAAGCGCCTGCGACAGCCCAGGGCTGGGCACGCCGCCCCCCCCGGACCCCTGCGCCCAGACAGCCCAAATGCCTGCGAGGTCCCTTGCCCCCCCCCCCCCCCCCCCAGCATGGGTGTCACCAGGTCCCTGTACCCCACGTCACCGTCCCACCTCGCTCCCCCCCATGGGGACACAATGGGAGAAGTTGTTCCCCTCCGGCGTCCCGCTCCTGCAGACCCCTTCTGGGGGGCAGGATCCGTCCCCCCTCCCGGATATGGCGAGCAGGGCAGCAGGAGCAAAACACCCAGGCACAGCCCTGTCCTTGTCAGCCCTCCTGCCTTCCCAGCCACCAGCCGGGACCCCCCAGCCCTTCCTCCAGCACGGGAGGGGACGAAGGCGAGCTGGGACAGCCCCAGCACCCCCCACACTGGGGGGAGCCCCCCCATCCCCTGCCCTCCCCTGCAAAGCATCCCCCCCCACCCCTACACACACCTCCCCAAAATGAGGCGCGACACGCAGCGTCTCCGGCACGCGGTTCTCACCCGGCGGCACTTGTCGGTGCGGGGGGGTGTACGGCCGTGCCGGGGGGCCGGGGGCCAACGGTGGTCCGGGGCGGCAGCGTGGCGACGCAAGCTGCTCAGCCAAATGCAGCGGGGCTCGGGCGAGCTGCAGTCCACCCCGACGGCACGCTCGAAGCGCCAGCCCTTGCCGGCTCGCTCCACGCTCCACAGCCCCTTGCTCACCACCGTCACGGGGCTGGGGGCTGGCGGGGGTCTGGGGGGGCCCCGCAACACCCGCCGGGACCCCCGTTCCCCTCTACCCACGCTCTCCTCCACCATGCGGCCGCGATCCCGGCCCAGCTTCGGCAGGCGAGGTGTGGCGGCGTGGGCTATCAGCCGGCGGCCGGCACGGCCATGGGCTCCACCGCCTCCTTCACTGGCTTCGACCCCCGAATTGGGGAGCGCGGCGGTGGGGGCTGGCTGCTGGGGGTGGCGTGGGGCCGGCTGCGCCGTCTCGCATGGCTCGGGCGACGCGCGGTGCTCCCAACCCGGCGATGCCGCACGCTCGCTCGCACGCTCCGGCGAGCGACGGCAGCTCCGGCACGACGGGCGGCAGCCGGCCCCCGCTCAGCCACCCGTGTTGTGCGGGGATGGACGGAGGGTGGGAGGGAGGGATGGAGGGATGGACGGAGGGTGGGATGGAGGGATGGAGGGATGGACGGAGGGTGGGAAGGACAGAGGGTGGGATGGATGGAGGGCGGGCGGCCGCACGCCCCAGCTGGGCTGGCGGACTGGGGCTCAGCTGCTGGCAGGGATCAGCGTGCCCAGCCCACCGCCCCCCGTGCCGAGCCAGCCCCCGCCGCCTGCAGTGTCACTTTGCCCGGACTTTCCCTTTTTTCTTTTTTTCTTCTTTTTTTTTTTTCTTTTTTTTAATCCGCCCCCTTCTTCCTCCATCACCCCGGGCAGCATCCCACCCTCCCCGCTTCCTCCTCTCCCTCCTCCCGGCCCCTTCCTTCCTTCCTTCCTCCACTTACTCTCCACAGGGCACCGGGCGATGCCGGGGACAGGGAGGGGGACAGCCTGCGGGTGCGGCAAGTGTCCCCCCCTGCTCGCTCAGGAGACGAGCCACCACCGGGCTCTGCAAGGGGGGAGCCAGTGGGGGCTCCAAGACACGCCTGGTCCCCTCTCTGTCCCCAGCACCGGGAGCCAAACCAACCGTCCCCGCAAGCCCCATCTCCCATTTTGGGGGATACCCAGGGCTACAGGCGCACTGGGTCCCTCTTGTCCCCTGGGCACGGAGCCACCAGCCCCCCAGGGTTCAATCCTGGCTCCCCGGTGTTGAGCCTGCAGGCAGGGATGCCAAACTGCCCTCGTCACTGGTTCCCGGGGGCTCGCGCTGCTCTGGGGGGACAAAGCACCCTTCCCCAGCCCACCCTGCAACCCCTTCGTGCCCCCCGAACCGCTTTCCACCTTGGCGGCCAAAACGTGGGAAGAATAACGAAAACAGCAGCACCTTGGCGAGCCCAGCGCCCGTGGACACCCAATGCGGGCAAGGGCTGTGGGTGGGCAGCATCCCCCTGCCCTGCCTCCCCCCAACACTGTCTGTCCCCATTCCCGCACGAGGGGGGTCCCGCGCCACATTCCTGCCGTGCTGGAGGCCAAGGAAAGGCACGTGCGGCCGCGCCGGGGAAATGCCAGGCATTGCTGGGATTGCAGCCTTGGGGGCCCCGCTCACCATGGCCCCCTCCTCTCCTTTGCCCCTCTCCACCCCATCAGCAGGACCAGCCCACCGGTACGATGCCACGCACCCCATTCCTGCAGCCACCAGCCAGGCTGGCACTGGACCCCAGTAAGGTGCAATGCCCCACGGACTCCCTGCACGCTGGCAACGCTTTGGCGTTCAGCACATCCCCGGCGTCTACCCCGGCCAAAGCGCCACAGCTCTGCCCCAAAACAGCCCCAGCACCTGCCCTGAGCCCCGATAAGGGGCTTGACTTGGCTTGGTGGCAGCCACGTCCCCAGGGACCCAGCTGCACATCGTGGCACCGTCCCGGTGCCTCCGCACCGGCAGCCCAGGGAGAAATTGGGACGGGGAAACGTGGGAGCCAAATCCCTGCCCTCGCCTTCCTCCCCTGGCCAGCCCGACGTCAGCCGGTGCGTGTGCCGGGGCTGGGGAGTGGGGGGGTCTCCCATGGGAACCACCCTGGAGGCAGCCCCGTGACACCCCCCCCCCCCCAAGCCTGGGGACAGGCAGCCTGCAGAGCTGCCGGCATGTCCCGGCAGGCAGAGCTGCCCAGGGCAGCGAGACGGGGCTGACACAGCTGTCGGTGTGAGCAGCACCCGGGGGGGGCTTCGCTTTCCAGCTGGAAGGGGGAAAAGAGCAGCCTGCTGCGGTGGGCTGGCTCCGGCCGGGGGTCCCAGGGCAGCTGGAGCAGCGCCGGCTGCCCTGGGGACAGCGGGTCTGATCCTGCCACCTCCGCTCACACCTTTCCTGGCAGCATTCAACAAGCAGGCAGGAGCTATAGCCCAGCAGCCTGGGGGTGCGGGGGTCTGCTGAAGAAGGGGTCCCCAGCCCCCGGGATGGGGTGTCAAGAGGAGGATGGGTCCCAGGATTGTTCCCGCAGCCCAAAGCGGGAAAGGTCAGGCGGCGTTCGCGGGGGCAGATTCCACCCCGAGGAATGCGAGCGCGCCTGGACGCCTTCCAAAATACTTGTGTTTTGCACAGGAGTGTCCTAAATACGCAGCCAAACAGGAGCAAGGGGGAAGGCAACGCGCTCCCGGCATGCACCGCTGGGGCAGACGCGCAGGCGTTTGGGGGGGGGGGGGGGGGACGACACACACACGCACCCACTCATGCACGCGCCCACGCTGCCGGTGGGCTGCAGGGCCCTCTGCCGGCATCGCCTCCCTGCCTGCGCCCCCAACCAAACCTGTTGGGAAACTGAGGCACGGGCTTTGCTTGTCTTCACCCGGGGGGAATGTCCCCCTATTTTGCGCCGATGCCACCCCCTTGCCCCATGACTGCTGCTCCTGGGGGGGGGGGGGGGGGGGGGTGTCTCCCACCCTCCTCGGACCCTGGGGAAACCCCCAGGATGAGACCCGGTGGTCCCAGCTTGGCAGGGGTGACGCTTCCCACCACCACGTCCCGGCCCCACCAGCTGCGGCCGTGGGTCCCTGCCAGCGGGGCCATCGCAACCCCTGGCACACGGTGAGGATAACGTCACGCTCCGGGCAGGAACAGAGGACAGAGGGACAGGCAGCTGCCAGTCCTGCCACCGCCACAGCGTGCTGGGATCGGTCCCAGCCTCCCTCCTTCGGCACCGCTTTCCACGCGGGAAGGAGGTTTCTGCAGCACAGAGCCGACGGCGTGCAGGGCCGGAGGGGGGCAAATGCTAATCCCTCCCGAACGGCGAGCTGAGATTAGGGTCAGAAAAATGAGGTTTTAATAGGATTTTCAGGGAGGAGAAAGCCATGTTGAGACAATAACCGATTTCCAGCCCTTATATGGCAAAACCGCTGCCTGCTCCCACCTGCGACGGGTCCCAGTGGGGAAGGGGGGGAGACTGGAGTCCCACCCGCACCCCTCGGTTCCAGCCAGCTCGGGTGGCATTTGGGGAGGCAACACCCCCAAAGGGAGCCAAGACTGACGCTCCCCTGCGGGCAGGGGCTGCTTGCATCCACCCGGGCATCCCAGGCAAAGTGAGGATGCTCCGGCAGCGGGACCCGGCCCAGGGGATGTGGTGGCAAACGAACGGGGGGCAGCATCCAGGTGACCGCACCGGGAGCAGCCGGACAGCCCGCCTGGCCGTGCCCCAGCCTCCAGGATTACCACCCTGCAGGAGAAAGCATTTTAATTCTCTTTAACCCAAACCAGGGCTGAGGAGCTTTGCAGCTCAGCGGGGATTTGGGGGCTTGCTTGCTTACTTGCTTGCACATAGCCGGCGCATGCTCCCCTGCCCCCCGGGATGTCTCTGCCCCGGCACGGCACGGCTACATCACCCAAGGACCAGGAGGGAGGTGGGCTGGGAGCCGCTGGGAAGCAGATGCACATTCCACGTGGGAGCAGCAGAACTGGGAAGAGGAGGCAGCAACACCTCAGTGACGGAAAGAAACTAGAAGAGACGTCTCCCGGTGCCCACCTCGGGCTGCCGGCAGCCCCTGTGCCATGTCCCAGCCTGGGCAGGGATTTATCGGGATGGATGCACCATCCGTAGGCAGGGCAGGAACCCCCACCCCGGACAGCTTTCAGCTGTCAGGATGAGCGAAGTCGGCAAGGCTTGCTCTGAGCATCCATAAAGTTGCCGAGTGGACGCTGTCCTCTCTCCCCACCAGCTCCACAACCGCCTGGCTTTCAGCCAGCACCCAAGCACCCACCAAGCCGCTCACAGTGCCGCTGTGCCTGGGCAAACCCCACAGACCTCGCAGGGGAACCAGAGACGGCTGCCGGGACCCACGGCTCAAGCAGAGGCGTGGGTCTCCCCATCCTCACAGCCAGTCCCGGGGACGACACAGGACAGGGGTCCCGCGGGAGATGCTGGCCCGGCAGCACCGAGCGGCTGGGTGGGCGCTGCCAAGGGCACGGCTTGACCCGCTGCCATATCCCACCCCATGCCGGAGCCACCTGCCCGGCTGGGGACCCCCACCTGCATCCCCATCATCCGAAGCAGCCAGGAGGGGAGTGACACTGCCTGGGTGACACTGAGCCAAGCGGCCAAATCGAAGCGGAGCAGCAAGGAGGCCGGAGGAGCCGCAAACTGGCTCTCTGACATTCCTCCCGCTCCGGTTTGGGTGTTAACGTGGGGAAGGAAATCGCCTTGTTCCTTCCCAAAGCAAACTTTTATCTTGACAGCGTCTCCTTCGCAGCCCCGTCGTCAGCCCGTGCCGGGTCCCCGCTTGGCTCCGTCCCCTCCCGGCCGCACCGTGACCAAACCGAGCTCCCTTCTGGCAGCCTCCGTGCCAGGGACACCAGCCCCGGCTCTGCAGAGCTCTCATTCCTGCCATGTCTCAAAGCAACAGCCCCAGAGGGCTCCGGTTCACCCAGCCAGGGGGTCCCTAGTGCCACATGCAGAGAAATTTGGGAATGTGGCCAGAGAGCCTCATCCCTTTCCTGACCTCTCCTCGCCAGGCTGCCAGCCCCAGTGCCCACCGTGGCTCTCCGGCCACATGGCTCTGCCTGTGCTGGTCCCCACCACTGTTGGCATCCCTGGTCGAGGTCCTGGGGCAGGACCGTCCCCGTTCACGGACGTGCCGGCGGCCGCCACGCAGGCTGATGCCACCACATCGATACAAGCACGTACACGTGGAGCCTGCCCACGCTGCCGGCTCACGTGCCACCTCTGCTCGCGGCCCCACGTCACGATGCCGGGGCAGGATGCGGCTCCAACTCGGCCCTCCCAATTGCCCAGTGCCACGCTTTGCTTGCGAGAGCCCACCGCAGCACCCCCGGCCCCAGAGCGGAGTTACCCGCAGGGGACAGACCCGCAAGGGCCGGGGGATGCTCGCGGCTTCCCAGGACCGCAACCCGGGGCAGCTCTGCCAGCTGGGACAGCCGGAGCTGGTTTTGGGGACGCCGCATCCCCCGTTAACGCAGCAGCTGCCTATGACGCTGGTGGTGCCACCGTCCTGCGGCAAAGCCCTGCGGTCTCTTCCCTCAGGGCATCCTCCGCGCCAGCCCCCTCCGTGCCCCCCACCCATGGGTCTCCCAGCCCGCACGGCTCATCCTTAACACACGGTGCCAGCTGGGAATGTGGCTCCGAGGCAGGGATGAGGGTTGGGGACATGCACCGGAGCTCAGCAGGGACGTGCCCGATGGCCCCCACGCCGGAGAGGCTGGGAAACACTGAGCCAGAGTGACACGGAGGAGAAGTTTTCTCTCCCAGCCCACGAGGAAGCGGGACCAAGCGGGCTCACTGCCGGGGCTGCCTTCATCCCCAGCTCCTCCTCCTCATTCTCTACCCTGTCCTAAAAACGGCGTTATCGGCAGCAAGCCCTAGAAAAGTAACAGGATTCCGTTTCCTGTTTTTCCCATGGAAACCCTCAAATAGAAGCTGGCCTCATTATTGCAATTTTTTGGGTCTCTTTTTTTTCAGCAGGGCTAACAATGAGCCATTTCCTCCGGCGGCTCCGAGAGGCACCTTGCGCTCTGCTCCCGCTTCTCCACGGCGGAAAATCCTACCCGGGGAGGTCAGGGGAAGGCTGCCTGCTCCTTCCAGCCTCTGCCCCATTCAAGGCCGGGGGCCCAGGATGGGGGCCGTGGCCGTGCACCCCTCGCACCCGTGGGGGACCCCCTCGCACCTCCGTGGGGTGCTGCCTGCGGACAGCCTGAGGGCTGGGGTGGGAGCGCAGGGGTGGGCGATGCTCGGATGGGGGGAATGCACAGAAGTGCCACATCCTGCATCCCTCACTAGATGGTGAAAATAAAAAGCCGAGCGGGGTCCTGAGCCTCCCTCCGGCCACAGCGATGTCAGGAGGCAGCTTTGGGGACACGGATTTGGGGACAGCAGTGCTCCGGCAGCACCTCCTGTCCCCGCTGCAGCCCCGGCACCGACACCCGACGGCGTTTTCCTGAGATTAGGAGCAGCCCAACATTTTTTCCGCAGCCCACACGCATCCGTAAGCCAAAGGGCCAGCCCGTCTCCCCTCCATCACCTCCCCACCCCACCGCTGCCCCCACACCCGGGGACATCAGCATCCCGCTGCTGGCACCACACCAGTCACCGCCAGCCCCGGCGGGGACCACGCTTCACCCCCAAAAGCACTGGCACCGCAGCCCGGCCCCCCGCCTCGCACGGCAGAAAAAAGAGCCCACTATGTGCCACAATAGCCCGATTGTCCCCCGGAGCCACCGGGCTCCGTCCCACCCGCCCCGGGGTTGCCCCACGCGCTCGGTCCCATCAAGGGACCCACTGTTGCCGTCGGGGTGGCTGGTGAAGGCGGGGGGGGAGGGGGGCATGGCAACCGTGGGCACCCCTACGCCTGCACCCCAGGGTGCGCAGCAGCAGGTCTGGGGGTGCTGCCCTGGGGGTGCCACCGAGGGTGGATGTTTTATGGCAGAGACGGTCCTGCCCCACGGGTGGCAGGGCAGGGGGGGTCGCAGAGCCTCGGGACCTGCCTGGTTGCCCACCGTGGGGGGATCCGGCCCCCCGGGACAGCACCAGCGGCTGGGCTCGGGGATTATGGCAGGAATCTACTCCCTACGGCTCACCGCAGCCCCGGCTCCCTCCTGCCACAACGGGGTCTCGAGCAAGGAAAGCACTTGCAGGCGCAGCCCAGGGGACCCCGCTGGGTCCCAGCCCGGACCGAAAGCAGGATCAGTCCCCACGGTCACCGGTGTTCCGCTTCAGCCACGTTGCGATGACTCAACCCCCATTTTCCCTGGGGGGACCCTAGCTCCAGCTTTGCCCTCCAGCTCCCATTTTCCCAGCACGGCTGGGGAGCGGGACCGACCCTCTGTCCCAGCATCTTCCCACCCCAGGAGATCAACTTGCTCCAGGGACTGGGGACCCCAGGGATTCGCACGGCAGAGACCAAACCCGTCGGGCACGTGGCCGATTCCCACCGAGGCGGCAGCACCGACCTGCCGGACCACACCGCCACGGGTCTTGCAACACGCAGCCACATCAGCGAAGGTGTGCTCGCTGCGGTGCGGCCCGAGAAGGCAATTAGGGAAGATTTAATGAAATCCTGGGGATAAGCAGCCACGGAAAAGGAGTCAGCCGCTTCGGGTGCTCTGAGCCAGTGCCGGAGACGTCTGGGCCGCAGCCAGGAGGTCGGCGGCAGGTTTAAAGCAGCCACCCTGGTTTGCAACCTGGGGCATCCCAAGCCAGGCTGGCTCCTGGAAAGCTGGACAGGTTTTGGGAGCAGGCAGCACGGCATGGCACGGCACAGCTCGCGCAGCCGGCCCCACCGCTCGTGGCCTAGAGGCAGCCAGGTCGATATTTTCCAACTTGAGAGCTTAAAATAGGTCATCTATCTCCATTCCTTTTTAAATCAGGTCTTGCTGCCTGCTGAAGACAAACTTGGTTTATTAATGGGACGGCACCGACTTGAAACCTAATCTTTTTTTTTTTTTTCCCCCTTTAATGAGAATAAAAGACCATCCCTGGGGCTCAGCGGCTTCCCAGGATAAACCCCCCCATCCCTCCATGTTTTCTCGCAGCAAGTGGCTCCACATGAACCACAGAGAAGCCTCGGCCACCGGCTCCGAGCTCTCCCGGTACCTGGTTATGCAGCACCCACCTGCACCCCACAGCACCCACACCCCACGAGGGGCACACGAGCCAGCCCCCGCACTCCGAACCCAAACCAAGAGCTGTTGCAAGATATCCCCCCTGCCAGACTTGCAACATCAAACCCCCAGAGACCACAGTCCCTGAGCCCTAAATAACGCCCAGCAGTGGTTCCTTGGCAGTTGATGCTGCCGATGACGGCGCCCGGGGAAGAGCTGCCAGCCCTGGGGGGGTTTAGGACACTACACATCACCCATCAGTTCCCCCACGGCGCGAGAGATGGGTGCCAGAGCTGCCAGCCGGGCACAGCGCATGATACACGTCAAGGTTAAAACCACAGCAGCGGCGAGGTCAGAGCCCTCCGCACAACCGGCGACCCGTGGCTCCGAAAACCCCGACGTGGCCAGCCAGACCCCGGCATGGCATCACACCGCGTGCCCCAACCCGGCGCCGGTGCCAGGTTTCGCGCTTGCAAGGCAGGATTGCGGCAGCAGTCCCGAGCACAGGCTTTTCCTGTCTTTCAAGTTCAGGGTTCAGAAAGAAAGGGGGGGAAAAAAAAAAAAAAAAAAAGGCGTTAAGAAACTAAATTTGCCGAGCAGCGTTGGTAAATAGGCATGAAGACAGCAGCCACGTAGGGACAAGGGCAGCAGCCGCTGGCCGAAGGGTTGGGGTTGGTGGGGCACAGCCCCTGCCACGCAGCCCCGGGGGCGGCCGTCGGGCGGGATTTCTGCTTATGCAGCACAAAATTCTCGCTGGAGGATTGCAAAGCGCCTTCCTCACCACCGTCCTCCCCAGACGCACAGGGGGAGGCAGCGGCGGTTAAACTCCCCCCCCCCCCAAGTCACCCAGTGCCCTAAGTCACCCAGTGAGCGGGGGGCAGAGGTGAGCGCCGAGCAAAGACCCCACGCTCCACGAGCTGGCCCCCAGGAAGGCACGTTTCACTCCAAAAACGCAGCAGAAGAGCAGTTTTCAAGAGACTTGAACACCTCCCCGCCCCCCCCCCTCCCCCCCGAAAATCCAAACCCCAGAGCTCAGCGGTACAGAGTAAGCAGGGAGGAATCTGAAGAGAAACCATGATTAATGCTCAGCCGCTGCAACGAGCAGCACTCCTCATATCTGAACCATTTCGCACACCCCAATTAATCCTTTGAGGCTGGTTATTAGCCCCATCGCCGGGCCGAGGAAGCCGAGTTCAAATAACCAGGAACTGAGGAACAGAGGCCAAATTCAGCTCTGGGGCGAGGACGTGCAACCTCTGCTCAAATTAGCAGGCGTTCTGCCAGTCCGACACCGCGGCCCGCATCCCCGCCCAGGCACTACCCCGGCGCGCCCCCCACCACCGGGACCCCAACCCCAGGTCCCCCAGTGCCGTCCCCATCCCCACCCGACGCCTTCATTGGGATTTGGCAGGAAACGGGCAGGAAATGGGGTTTTAGCCAGCGGCTGAACTGGCCTTCCTTGGCACCGTGCTGCTCCCCAGGGAGACGGGAATCGCCCCAGCGCCCTCCAGTCCAGCGCTGCCGGGCGATGCCGATGCCCACGCCACGGGAGGAGCGTTCGCAGCGTGGGTCAGCGGTGCTGTAAATACCTGTGCTGCTTCGAGGCCGGGGGACTGCTCAGAGCTGGGGGGGGGGGGGGGGGCAGATGTAGGGGCAGGACATGACCCCGAGGGGCTATAGGCAATGCTGGGGGTGGGGGGGTGCGGTTGCTGCCTGCCCAGTGCCGAGAGCTGGCAGGGATGGAGCTGGCAGGGATGGAGCAACCGGACCCACAAGGAGACAGCCCAGCCAGGAGTTTTGGAGGAAACACGGGTGGGTGTTTGCGGGGCTTGTCTCGGGGAAAGGGGAGCCCAACCCCAGGGTCTCGCCTCCAGCCCCGCGGCCGAATCCAGGCGCCTCAGCCCCACCGCCCTGCCACGACACCACCGCGGCCGGGCACTGGGGACCAGTTGGTGGCACGCTGGTGGCACGCAGCCCTGCCCGAACAGCCAGACCCCTCCGGCCCCGCCGCCCCCGACCCCAGGGCGCTGGCTCTGCCCCAGTCCCGGTCCAGTCCCCAGGGTGCCCGTGGGCTCCGCGGACCCCGAACCATCGCCCAGCACCCAGCTCCGCTGCCGGACCTCGACGCCACGCACAGCCCCGCGTTCCCGCTCCCCGCGCCCCCAGTATCTCCCAGTTCCCCCGGTTTCTACTCGCTCCCCCCCGAGCCCACAGCCTCCCCAGTCCACCCAGTATCACCCAGTGCCGCTCACCGCGGGGGCGGGCGGCGGGATCCCGACCAGGCAGAAGGCGATCCCATTCATCGGGGCGCAGCGGCCGGGCTCGGCTCGGTCCGGCCCGGCTTACAGACGCTCGGTACGGTCCGGCTAAGCCCGGTAAGGCCCCGGCCCGGCACGATCCGGTCCGGCTGGGCTCGGCACGGCTCGGTTCGGGCTGGGCCGGCCCCGGCCCCGGTTACGGCTCCGCCTCCTCCGGGAGCCCGCGGCGACGGGCGGGAACGGGCGGAGCACGGCCCGGCACGGCCCGCCCCGGCGGGAGGGACCGCGGGCACCGGAGCGGGGCGGGCAACGGCGGCGGCACAGCGGGACTGGAACGGGCACGGCTGGAGCAGAGGGACGGGGAGCGGAGCGGGGGGACCGGGGCACCGGGATGGGGACGGGAGACCCGGGGGCGGGGATGGGCAGGGGACACCCGGGGACCGGGAGAGGGATGGGAGACCCGGGGACAGGGATGGGAGAGCCAGGGATGGGCAGGGGACACCCGGGGACCGGGAGAGGGATGGGAGACCCGCGATGGGCAGGGGACACCCGGGGATCAGGACCAGGCAAGGGACACCTGGGGACCGGGATGGGCAGGGGGCACCCGGGGACCGGGAGAGGGATGGGAGACCCGGGGACAGGGATGGGAGAGCCAGGGATGGGCAGGGGACACCCGGGGATCAGGACCAGGCAAGGGACACCCGGGGACCGGGATGGGCAGGGGACACCGAAGGACCAGGACTAGGACCAGGCAAGGGACAACTGGGGACTGGGATGGGCGGGGGGCACCCGGGGACCGGGAGAGGGATGGGAGACCCAGGGACAGGGATGGGAGAGCCAGGGGATGGGCAGGGGATACCCGGGGACCGAGATGGGCAGGGGACACCGAAGGACCAGGACCAGGACCAGGCAAGGGACATCTGGGGACTGGGATGGGCATGGGGCACCCAGGGACCAGGACCAGGCAAGGGACACCCAGGGACCAAGACAGGGATGGGGATGAGACACCCAGGGATGGGTAGGGGACACTCAGGGACCACAACCAGGCAAGGGACATCCAGGGACCAGGTCATAGATGGACACCAAAGGACCAGGACACCAAAGGACCAGGACCAAGCAAGGGACATTTGGGGTCTGGGATAGGGACAGACAGGGGACACCCAGAGACCAGGACCAGGCAAGAGACCTCCGGAAACCAGGACAGGGATGGGGACGGGACACCCAGGGACCAGGATGGGGACAGGCAGGGGACACCCAGGACAAGATAAGCCAGGACAGAGGGACAGGGACCCAGGAGCAGAACCGACCAGGATGGGCACAGAAGGAGCAGGCAGAGGGATCGCAGGGCAGCAGGACAAGGACCGGCAGGGCGAGGCCGAGGCCAGGCGATGCGGGAGGAGGAGCATGGAAGGACACACGGACAGGAAACACCAGGACAGGGGGACAGGACTGACGGGGACTGGCACAGGCAGACACAGGGACGGAAACACCCGGGTTGGGGCTGACGGACAAAAGCTGACGCAGACCCATAGGGAAAGGAAACGGCAAAGACGGGAAACAGCAGGACAGACGGACGGAGCCTGGCCTGGTGGACAGAGGGATGAGGACAGCCGGACAGGGCCTGGCTCAGGCCACTTGGACTGCAGAAGAGCATCCTGAAGCCATCATTAAGCAGCCGCCGAGTAAATTAACTCCCACACCTGAGTCTCGGGGTGTGAACGGCACCTCAAAGGCGCTTTGGTGGCGGCAGGCGGCCGCGGCACGAGCCCTGAGTCACCGCGGGCTCGGCCGACGCACACGGTGGGCACGGCCGGGACCCAGCACCGGCCCTGGGGTGGTGGGGGGGCAAGGCTGGAGGGGAAAAACGGAGCCGCACGTGATGGGAAAGCGGGAGGAGGCGCAGGAAACCAGGGAGGAATGACGGCCACAGCCCACGGGGACGCACGGACGCAGGGTGGGGAGGACGGACGGCCCCAGCAGCGCCGGGGCTGGAGCTGGGGTTCAGGTGCCAACAGGGCTGAAATCAACGGGGGGGGGTGAACCCAAGGGGGTTTGGGGCAGGGAAGAGCAGGACAGTGTCCCAGTCTCCCACCGTGGCACCTTGAGACGGCTTCTCCGCTGCCGGCGGGCGTCACCATCCTCACCCCGGTCCCCAGCGGGGACACGGCTCCGTGCGTGGGGCAACAACGGGGTGAGCGGTGGGGGCTAGCCGCTTGCTGGCATAAATCCGCAGAGCACCCCGGGGTGCAGGGAGGATGCCGGGGACACACGACCTCCCGCTCGTGCCGGGCCGGCACCGGACACAGGGCACAGCTTGGGCTCGTGCCAAGGGCTCCGGCACATCCACGCGATGCCGCTGCACCCAGGATGGTGCTGACCCCGAGCCCCTCCTGAGCAGCCATTTCCCTGCCTGCACCCAAGGTTTGCCCGCGCTGCCCCGCACGCCCCGGGGGTGCCAGCCCGTGCCGCGCAGCGCAGACCCAGCCGCCGAGCGCAAGTTTTCCGTGACACAATTAAGAAAGTCTGTGTCAACAATGACTTCCTCCAGGCACCCGGAGAAACCTCAGCACCACCAGAAAAAATAAATGATCCAGCCGTCAGCCACCGCCACGGAAGCGCCGGGAACTCAGGGCTGGAGAGAGGCCGCAGGGCCCGATCCTGCTTACGGGCACATCCCGCCTGGCTGGCAGCTCCCGCAGCGCTGCTCACCCTCCGCACGCTTCACGCCCAGCCGCAGACACGCAACCACAGCCGGATGGTACAGTCAGCCATCCCAGGATGCTGAAAGAGCACCCCTGGGGAACAGCACCCACCGCCCTGGGGTACAGCACCCGCAGCAACGGAGGGCTGGGATGGGGGGATTTTGTGCTCTGGAGACACATGGATGCTAGCGTCCGAGGCGGACCCGCGGGATCCCTGCCACCACTGTTGTCCCCTGCCCCGGCCTCGGAAGCCGTCCCAGGAGCTGGAGGGAACAAACAGTCGGATGCGAGTGACGGGATGTTTCCTCCCCACGAGGGCGCAGCCGGACGCCCGCACCCCGTCTCCGGCCACCCTCCACCCACGCTCAGCACCCCCCGGCCCTGTGGCGGGTCCCTTCATCCCCAGTCCCCCTTCATGGGCCACCTCCCGCCTGCAGAGGAGCGGAGCAGCTCCGGATCCCGCTGGGATGCGCTGGACGGCTGCCCTCACTCTGCCCGGCCATGGCAGGACTTGCCAGCCCGGCTGGCTCCACCGCGACCTTTCTCCGGAGACACTTTCCAGGAAACGTCCCCTCCAGCCGGGTCTGGCACCGAGGGCTGACCCGACCAAATTCCAGCCTTTCCTGGCGGCCGATCAATGGGAAGGAGCGGAGATGTCTCCCGGCTGTGCCCACCAGCCGCCCGCTCCCATTCTCCACCTGGCAGCACCACTCCCGGGGGTCCTTCTTGTTGTGTCCCCCCACGAGGGGATACACGGTCACGTCGCGCCTGGCGCAGAAGAGCCATTGCCAGCAAGACCCGGCCACGGACCCCAGGACTCCTGGGTCCCCACATGGCCTCCCCGGTGCCACCCTCAGCAGGGAGGTGACACAATCTGAGCCGGCTGCAGTGGCCCTGACACCCCCCCCCCCCCCCCCATGCATGTACAGAGACAGGGATGGACCCCCACACGACGTCAGGGAGAAGCAGCCATCCTCAGTGAGGGGTGACCCCCATTCTGGGGTGCATGGTCTGGGGGGGAGGGGGGGGGGACTCAAGGAGAACCCCCAAACCCCAGCCCCACTCCTGGGGCAACTTTTCCACGGGGGTCCCCAAGAAGCAGGGTACCCCCACGCACCCAGCCAGCTGATGCTCCCTCCCCTCCCAACCCTCTTTGTCTCCCCCAGCCCCACCCCAGAACCGAAATCCCATTTGCAGCCCCCCAGGGACACCCAGTTCCTCCGTCCCCGTATGCAGGGATGGGACGGCACACACACACCCCCCCCCCGGCAGGGTGTCCCCAAACCCAGACCTGCCATCGCTGCTCACCCCACACCCCATTCCGTAACCATCCATCCGAAAATCACTGTCTTGGTTCCCGCCCACCCTGCCCAGTTTAGCAGAACGGATCCATCGCGTCTCAACGGCCCCGGCCCCCGCCCTGGCCCAAATCCCGGCAGCCGGAGAAGCGGAGCTGGGGGAGCAGAAGCCCCCCGCCCGCCTGGGCTGCCGCTCCCTGCGGAGCTGTTTCCGTGCTGCAGACAAAGAGAGCGAGAGGGGAATCCTGGCTGGGCGATGGGTTTTAACCTAATCCTATGAATTAAAATGAAGAAAAGCAAAAGCAGGGCGTCGGAGCGGGGCTGGCAGGGCCGGAGGGGCAGCGGCGTCGGGGCAGGGCACGGCGGCAGCACCGCTTGGCCACAGCTTCCCCGAGGCCGGAGTGGGACCATACCCTACCCATGGCAGCAGGGTTGGGGACAGGGACGCTCGCCCATGGGTGCCCCATCAGGGTGGGGTGTCACCCCACAGCTCGCCACAGCACGGGTGGCAAAGCTGGGCGCACATCCCGGTGCTCAGCACCCTCCCGGCTCTAGGAAGACGCCTTCCGACCGAGAGCTCCTCTTCCCATCTCGGCAGCCATCGCGGCGCGAAGCCATTTTGAGCCGGCGGCGGAGAGACGAAAGGGTTACGGCCCCAACCCCTCCTTCGCCTGCCCGCCAAGCGGGTCTGTCGGGGATAAACAAGAGCAAGGCCAGGGGGATCCGGGATGGGATCGGTGAGGAAACCCGGCAGCCAGGCAGACGAAAGCAGGACAACACGGCGGGGCCCGGGGGGGAGGTGGGTCTGGGGGGGCCAGCGCAGACTTACATGCTCATCCCACATCAGGGAGGGGCTGAAATCCTGCCGGGAACTGGGGTACCTTGGGGACCCCCTTGCTCCGTGCATCCCCGGCTACCGTGGCCCATCGCAACGGGGAGACGGGAGGGCGGCTGGCCAGGGTTGCCTCCGCTGCCGGATCCTGCCTGCCCTGCCCCGGGTGCCGGCAGGCACATGCCAACCTGCTGCCGCTCACGGCCTAAAATTACCACGGCTCCTCCGAAGGCGTTGCCGCCAAGCGGGGCGGCGAGGAAGACGCGCGGGCTGCTCGGGAGCTCCTCTGCATTGCAGCTGGATGGGCTCGAGAGGGGATTTTATTTATATTTTTTTCCAGGCGGGAAAGCAAGCCCTGAGACATGCCAGGCAGCAGCGGGCAGGCTGGGGGGGGGGAGGTGGTGGGGTGGTGGTTTGGGTGCGGAGGGATGGATGCTCGCAGCCCCAGGATGCCGTACCCGGGTTGCAACCCACGGATGGGGATGTCAGCACGTCCCACGCAGCCCCCGCGTTGGCTTTCGCCGCTCCAGCGGGGCGGATGCGCGGGAGCTCCCGGGGGGTCCGGCGGGGCTGGCGAAGGCGCCGGCGCGTGTTCGCCCACGCCACGCGTTACCCCCGCGCTTTCCCGGCCACGGCCCTTCCCCGGGCTCGGGGAAAGCGGGGGGGGGAGCGTTTCGCAAGCACGCGGCCCCCAACGTGCGGTGAAACCTCGCTGCGTGCTGGGGACGTGCCATGCCCATGCCCAAAGTGGTGGCTCTGCCCTGGTCCCTGGTGCGGCCCCAGACCCTCCTGCCCCCCTGGAGATGGGGGGGGGGGGGGCACACACGAGGCATTAAATCCTGCGCTCGGATTCGGGCTGAGCCAGAAGGATGGGGCGGGTGGCAAAAACGCAAGGCAGAGCCCGAGGGGTGCAGAGGCTGCAGGAATGGAGCTGGACCCCTCGCCCGGGTGCACGGCAGCGGGGTGGGGGGAGATGCTCAGAGGGGAAATAACCCCCCACCCCAGGGAACCGAGCTGGGAGAGCCCCATCCGCGCAGAGCCATGGTGTTGGGGGGGGGGGGGGGGGGGGGGGATGAGAGCACCCACGGCTCCGGGTGGGCAGTGGGGAGGAACATCGCAGCCTGGCCTGGGTGGGCACGGCGGCCAGGACAGCTCTGGAGGCGTTGACTGGAAACGGGGAGACAGAGGAAAGACCAACAGACACAACCTCATCCAACCCCCCCTCCCCACCCGAGCTTTTTCCACACCCCCCAGCAGACACCCCCCGGCTGCTCCAGCCCCTTCTCTGAGCAGAAACCCCTTCCCCAAATCACGCTGCTCACAGCAAGTGGGGCGAGACACACCTCGGGCTGCGACGGAAACCTGTGGCGGAGCGAGAACCGTGTCCCCCCCCCCGGCCCCCCGGCCCCTCCACGTTAGGCGAGGGGCCAGAAACCGTCCCCGTAGCAGGCACCTGGGCAGGGTGAGCACCCACGGGTGCTCACGCAAGGACCCCACGCGTGTGTCGCAGCCGGTGGGAGCGCTGGTGTCGGTGGGGCAGGGATGGGACACGGGGGACCAGGGTGGGCAGGGGCTCAGCCCCAACAACGGGCAGGCATTGGGGGGGGGGGGGGGGAAGGTTGGTTGAAGCGGGGAGGGGGATGCTGGGGGTCTCAGGTGGGTGATGCTGGGGTGACGATCCCGGGGAAGCAGGTGGGTGATGGGGGGGGGGGGGGGGGGGTTGGCAGGGGACAGGGTGATGCCAGGGCAACACCTGGGGGGGGGTCTGGAGAAGGCGGGTGGGCACCCGGGAAGGCAAAAGAGGGTTCCCCGAGCAGCAGGTGGGGAGCACAGCGGTGACAAGCGGGGTCGCCGGGTAGGAGATTTTTTTTTTTATTTTATTTTTTTCTCACCCCCCCCCCCCACCCCGTAACGGCCCCACTCTCCGTGGGTGCTGGCCCCGTCCCGCCCCGCTCGCTCCTACCTGCTCCATGGGACCGCTCACGGAGCCGGCGCGGCGGAGCGGCCCCGGGCCATGGGCCGGTTCCCGGTGCCGGTGGCGGAACCGGCGCGCCCCGGTGCGGCCCCGCTACCGCCGCCGCCGCCGCTTCTCGCCGCCGCCGCCGCCGCCCACGCCCGGCGCCGCCCGGCGCATCCCGGGAGCGGCGTCATGTGAGCGGCGGCGGGAGGGGGCCGCGCCCGGCCCCACCCGGGGCTCCGCCGCCGCCCTCTCCCCCCCCCCCCTCGCCCTCCGTCCCAATCCCCCTCCATCCCCCCCTTCCTCCATCCCTCATCCTCCCTCCTCCCTCCATCCTTCCCTGCGTCCGTCCTTCCAGCGCAGCCCTGCATCCTGCCGCCCGCCTTTCCCTCACACCCCCTTCCACTCCTCATCCTCCTTCCTTCCCTCCATCCAGCCTTCCCTCCAGCCCCCAACCATCCTTCCTCCATCTTTCCATCCGTCCCCGTTCCTCCTTCCTTTCTCCCTCCCATCCACACATCCTCCAGCCATCCGTCCATCCTTCCATCCTTCCACCCATCCTTCCATCCATCCTTCCTCTCTCCCTCCCACCCACACATCTTCCATCCATCCCCTGTCCCCCACCATTTACCCATCCACCCATCCATCCATCCATCCTTCCATCCTTCCATCCATCCCGTCCCCCCACCCTTTGCCCATCCACCCTCCATCCATCCATCCTTCCTTTCTCCCTCCCACCCACACATCCTCCATCCATCCATCCATCCATCCTTCCATCCATCCTCCCTTTCCCACGCATCCTCCATCCATCCATCCTTCCATCCATCCCGTCCCACCACCCTCCATCCTTCCATCCATCCTTCCTTTCTCCCTCCCACCCACACATCCTCTGTCCATCCATCCTTCCATCCATCCCATCCCACCACCCTCCATCCATCCATCCTTCCTTTCTCCCTCCCACCCACACATCCTCCATCCATCCATCCATCCATCCTTCCATCCATCCTCCCTTTCCCACGCATCCTTCATCCATCCATCCTTCCATCCATCCCGTCCCACCACCCTCCATCCATCCATCCTTCCTTTCTCCCTCCCACCCACACATCCTCCATCCATCCATCTTTCCATCCATCCTTCCTTCCATCCATCCCGTCCCCCCACCCTGTACCCATCCATCCATCCATCCACCCATCCTCCCTCCCTCCTTCCTTCCCCGATCCCTCCATCCATCCACTCACCCAGCTCCCTCTTCCCGGAGACCCCCGGGGAGGGGGCTGCAGAGGTCCCACGGGTGCCGGGGTTGGCGGCTGCGCCCAGGGTTGGGGCGACACCGGGATGGCGGGTTCACGGCGCTGGTTGCCCCCGCCGCGAACGGCGGGTTCGCGGCCCCTGGCCCTGCCGTGGCATTTCCCGGCGCGGCGGCCAAAGCCCTCCAGCCTGGGTAAATATTAGCTCGGAGGCAGCGCCGGTGCCAGGCCCAGCGCGGCCCGGTGACCCGCTGGGGCACTGCCAGCACCCAGCACGCCTCGGCCAGGAGCACCCGGCTCCGCGCCCGGCCTCGACTCCCCGGGCACGGCCCCACGCTCTGCCTCGGCTCCCTTTACCCGGCCCCGTACCGTGCCTCAGTTTCCCTCGCGTGGCCCCAGGCTGCGCCTCGGTTTCCCTTGCTCGTTTCCCAGCGCCTTGGGGTGAGCGAGGATGAGGAGGGGCAGAGCACCCACCCCGTCCCTTCGACAGGCTCCAGCCCTGAGCTGGTGTCATACTGGGGGGGGGGACGGGACACCCCGTACCCCACCTCCGGGTCAGTCCAGCCTCGTGGCTCGGGCAGGACTGGCCAAGGGGGGGGGGGTGAGGGCTGGGGGAGCAGCACAGCGACACCCCAACAGGCTTTTTTCGGCCGGGGACCCTGCCAAGCTCAGACCTGGCACAGGGTGGGCAACACAAGAAGCCAGTAATGCTCGATCCAACCCCCCCAGGTCCCCCCACCTCGCCTGAGCCCACACACCGGGGCCACAGCACCCCACTGGCCCTGAGGACCCATCAGGATTTGGGGGGGGGGGGGGGTCCCAGGGGCCCCACGCTGCAGCAGCACCCCAGGGGCTGGGGTGGGTGGGTGGGGGAGGCGAGTGGGGAGCCCGAGCAAGAAGAAAGCGGCTTTTGTCTGGGGGCTCCGAACCTCGCCGGGGACCGGGGGGGGGGGGGGGAAATTTGCTGCTTTCTGATGCTAATGAGATGTTAAAAATAAGCTCTGCGCAGCGCGCAGCCATGTTGGGGCTTTTCCAGGGCGGCTCGGAGGCGGCCGGACAAAGGGGCTTTTATGGGGCTGGGGGGGACACACCAAGGGGGTGCCCCATCCCTGCCCTGGGCACATGGCTCCCCACGGCCCCTGAAGCACCCTCCCTGTCGAGGGCAATTTTTGGGGTACAGTCATCCCTGCCCACAGCAGCACAACCCTCCTTGGGACTGGGTGAACCCCCAAACCCACCCACCCCCACCCCGCTCCCCTTTTCTACCAGGAGCATCCTCCCCGCAGGGTTTATGGGCTGCAGGCAGGCGATGGAGGGGGGCCCTTGGCATCTCAACTCCAGCCAAGGGAAAAAAAAAAATTAAAAAAAAATTACAAGGAAGCCCCAGATGTCCGATTCTGCCATCTGGCCCCCGTCAATGGGGTCTTTGTCCCCGCACAGAGCCCCGGCCCTGGGGACTGTGCCCACGGCTGGGACAGAGGGGGGGGGGGGCAAACCCCTGCACCAAGACCAGGGTACCAGCTGCACCCCAACATCCCCTCGCCGCCCCCCACCCAGTGATGGAGGAGGAAGGGAAGGGGCCCTACAGGCTCCCCAGGGCTGTGAGGCCCCCCCCCCCCCCCCGAACACACAGCAGCTGAAAGGGGGGGCCACATGCTGCCCGCCTCAGCCCCATTCTGTCGCTCCGCAGCCTTTGATCTGCCAAACTCGGGGGCGTTCAAAGCGCCTCGGCGCAGGGCAGAGGCGGGGGGAAGCGGCACACATGGCTCCTGCAGCTGGGGAAGGGGCTGGGGAGGGGGACAGGGTGAAGTTGGGGGGCAGGAGGTGGACCCAGGCATCTCCATCCCTTGGGATCCCATCCCACCCCACAGGGATGCTGCAAGTGGGGGGGCAAAATAGACCCCAGGGTGGGGCAGGGGGGGGAAGTCAGCAGCTTGGGACTCAAGACACCACACAGTACATAAAACAATTTCCAAGTATTTTATTTCAAACCCCCACTCTCTTCCCTTTCCCACCCTCCCAAACAAACAAAAAAAACCCCCAAAACCAAAAAACCATCAGTCAAAACGACGATAGAAATGAGTTACAAACACAGAAGTCAGCTCTCCCTCACTGACGACTAACCAAAAAAAAAAAAAAACCAAAAAGAAAAAAACAAAAACAAACCTGGGAACTTCACACCAGCTTCCCCAACAGGACCTGCAGCAGTTACTAATGTCTCCACACGAGAGGCCAAACATGCCTATTAATACAATATATACAGACAAACCCACAGGTACAGCCAGGCTCCCCCCTCCCCACTCCCAAAAATAACCAAACACACCCAAAAGTGCATTTGTTGTGTTTATATCAAAAACATTTTCTTTTTTTTTTTTTCTTCTGAAAGATTGGCCTGCAAGTCTGTTTTTACCATTTAGTAACTTTTTAATATAGTTTATGAAAATAAATTAATCAGCAACTATTTTAATAAATTAAGCACACACTGAAAAAAAAAAAAGATAAAATTAAGCAAAGCTGCATTTCTACCAAAGGGTGGTTCAACAGTCCTGGCGATGAGCAGCACGAGGTCCTGCACTCGGAGCTGCCAGTATCTGCTCATTCCTTCTCTAAAGGCAAGTCCGGATCCAGTGTTACTCGCTGCCCACCAGCGATTTTCAGAGTAAAACCCTGGCTGGGGTGGGGAGCACCCCGACGGGCACTGGGAGCTCACCCCGGGAGGCCGCTGCGTTTCTGGGCACCGGTTGTGCTTTTCAGCTGGAGGCACGGTCAGAGGCAGCACCGCTGGGACCCCGTTAATCCCGGGGGGATGTCTGGGATCGGGGGTCCCGCCTGCCCTGTCTCACCTGGAAGACTGTGGATGAGGAGCAAGGGGCCAGGGAAGGGAGCGCTACGGGGGCTGCTTGGAGCACGCCGATAAATCCCTCCATCCCTGAAAGCCGAAGGGGCTTAGGTGGGCGTCTGGGTCCCCGACGAGCCCTCCAACGGGCAGGCTCAGACCTGATGGTCAATTTTAAGGGTAAAATCATCCCAAGGGCATATCTTAACTGTGAAGAACAAAGGACAACAGCCAGTTCCCTTCCTACTGGAAGCAGGAAGATCCTTTCTTTTGCAAACCCTGCCTTCCAGCAGTTTCCTCCCCAAAATGCTCCCGGACAAGACTTCAGCACCAGCCATCACCCACAGCAGAGCCTGCCCAGCTGGGGCACAGCCCTGCACATCTCCCTGCACCCACACGCTCCTTCAGGCACATGCACGATAACACAGGTCCCTATTAAAAACACGTTTAGGGTTTAAAAACTGGCCAGATACGTAAGCGTCACATGCCTGGTGCTTTTAAAACCACCGATTCCCTCTCGCATGAGCGGCTCAGGTGGTTCCCACCCTGCCCGCAGCAGGTCCCACCCAAACTAAGCTAAGGATGAATTTTTTCCCCTTCTTTTGGCCCCAAAGAGGTCAATGCTGAACTGAAAACTTCCATGTGAGAACACTGTCCTGGCTTATCTGAATTTCACGCTGCAGGAGCGAGCCAGGTCATTCCCTACCTTGAAACAGGCTGCAGGGAGAGGAGCGGGGGCCCTGCACAGAGCAGCTGGCTCGAGCAAACCTGGGATCTTGCCAACCTGATAAGCAGGTAAAACACACCCCTCCTGAAGGCTGCACTCATCCAGCTGAAAAGAAGCACCATCTCCAGCTGAAAAAAAAGAGCTTTTCCATGGATACCTTCTGCGCTTTGGTAGTTTTTATGATCCGTTTCATTGTTCATCTGCCTGTGGTCCCTGATAGAGGGAGGAGGACGGCAACAACCTCTGCAGAACTCAAGGTTGGACAAAGGAGGCTATAAATTTTTTTTCCAAATCAGCAGGATGAGAGCACCCTCCAGAACCAGCCTACAAAACCATTCCAGGCAGGATACAAACATTAGGTGTTCCTCCCCAAACAGGGATGGGGATTCACTGGCAAGACAGGACCGAGCCACCTCTTTGAGATCTCACCCATGTCCACAAAGACCATCACCCCCTCAGCAGAGACCACTCTGCTTGTTCCACTCACATCCAGCCTTGAAACAAAAATCTCTGGACCTTTTCCCACTTCCAAACAGCAGATCAAGTCCCTCCCTCTCCTTACACTTAGATGTGAAGGAACTCTAGGAACAGCTTTATTTTAAATGGATTTCAAGAGAAGGCTGTTAACTACAGTTAACCTTGGGATCTTATCCAGCACTATTAGCCACAGGCAGCAGGCTGGCCCTGACCACGCTCCAGCTCCCCTGCCTGTCTTGGAGCAAGGAGGGGTGGAGCAGGGCCCTGGGAAGGGTGAAGAGCATCTGCCACCTTCATGGCAGAGCTGACCCCACCGCTCCTGCGGGTGCAGATTGATGGGGGGGCGGGGGTCTTGTGCAGCTACAGCTGACACCAAGCACGTCAGCGTGACAGGCTGGTGTCCCACCATCCCCTATCTAACACCCCAGAGCACATCTCCTCCATCACTTCAGCTGCTGCAGACAGACCCCAAGCCTTGCTGCTGGCTTCAATTTGGGGAGGGCTGCCCCTGCCATGCACAGGGTTCAAATAACAGCACAAGCACCGGCAGGCTGTTGGGAGAAGTCCTCCCAAGGACAGCGACAGCCAACCAAATACATGTAAATTCAAGTATTGACCCTAAAGTCTGGCTACTTCTCTAACAGCTCCGAAAGCCACAGAGCCACCCCATCCACCCTCGCGGGGAGCTCTGGGGGTACGCAGAGAGATCCCCGGAGGGGGACGCAGGGAGCTGAGCAGTGCAGGACGGCTCTCCCGACCCGCCGTGGAGCAGGGTTGTGAGTTTTCACCCCAGGCAAGCCCAGTGTCGGCAGGACGGGCTCTGCACCGATTCCCAGTGCCCAGCCAGCACCAGTTTTCCCTGGTGTGCTCTCCAGGTCAGCTGCTTTCCCTTCCCAAACCCTGCCTGTGCCTCACCCTCCCAGAACAGGGAAGGAAGGAGTGAAAATGCTGTCACTACCATCACACTAGTGAGAGGACCGGCTTCTCCCTGGCTTCGGCAAGGGAAGACTCACAGCTCCCCCATTTCACACATCCTGCAGGCCATCACCTATTCACACACATCCTTGCCTCCGGGGTCTCTTTTTGGAGAGAAGCTTGACAGGAGACACATGCACCGGGCACACTGTTCTTCGCTGGCATGGAGTTGGACACTTCAGGCATCAGACCAGGCTTGGCTCTTGGGAAGGTTTTCCTTTCCAGCATACGGATAAGTTGGAAGATTCAAATCTTCAGCACGTGGACAACCGAGATGCAGCAGGGCCAGGTGCGTGGATATTTGAGTTTCACTTCCACAAGTACAGATGCTTTTTCCTCCCCCCAACATTCGCCCAGCACGCTGTGCGTTTTCGTCAAAGCAGTTGCATTTTATTTGCAGGCTCTGCTGATAACTTGGTGTGAGCTGTAGGTCTACAGCCAAGGGGAGGGAATGCAGCGGCGGCTGTGGAGGGATGAACGTGGGTCCCCGCACAGAGAGGACACAGTAGCTGTAGACTACAGTAGCTCCAATTTCACCAAGGGTCAGGATATGCTGTTCAGCACATCTTGGGGCAGCTCCTCCTTCCTGATAACCACTGCCCCGACCATGCAACACAAAGTCAGTAGTGAGTAGTGTCTGATGAGGTATTTCTACAGATTTTGAAGCTTAGTTATTAGTTTCATCTGGAAGCCAAATCCTTTTTAAAAAACATACTTTTTCTCCAAGACCAAAACTGAGGCCAGAGGTGATGGTGAAGAAAGGGAGGGCATGATTTCTTAGCACCCTTCATAGTAACACTTGGCAGAGGCAGACACTCAGAATTTTTCCAGGCTGCTTTAACATCTGCACGACTGTATCTAATTCAAGGACATGGATCATTCTGCAGAGCAAGACCAAAGTCTTAGCAGCTCCTGAGTGACTGCAGCCAGCTCATGGGGCACCGACCTCAGATCTGCAGACCCAGGCCACAGACAACATTGCGTTTTCAGACCACACTGTTGCAGGAAGGAGCGTTTCCTTCACTCGGGTTGAGAGCACAGGAACACTTGCTCATTTACATACAGGAGGAAAGATGCTTCTCCAGACTTCTCAGCATCGCTTCAGGCAAACTTTAAACTTCACCATGAAATGCAAACTCTTTGCAGTTGCTGCAGTGGATGAAACAGCAGACGAGCATTTGAAAAGGTGGGGGGTGGGGTATTTCAGCCAGTGCTAAGTCCAGAAACACAGCAAGAGCTACCACCTCTCTTGGCTTTACTGTTTCTGAACTGCTGTGGTTCCGTGGACATCCCAGGGAGAAGAGGAAGCAGCAAGCAAGCAAGCTTGCAGAGATCAGATGCCGTTCCAGGAGAACCCTCAGTTATCTGGTCCTTGCTCTGAGTCTCCCCAGAGATGCCTCTTAATGCCCCAGCAACTCCTAATCAAGATCCTTCACAGCTCAACAGAAAGCTACTTCATTCACAGCTTCTGGAGACAACCAGAGAAAGGCTAAAAGTGCACATCCCATGGCTCTGCACGACTGAGATCCCTGTAGCAACTACCTTTGGTCCATGGACTGCTGCAACAGTTAGAGCAACAGCTTTGCCACCTTCCTTCCACTTATCACAGGGGTTCAGCAAAATCTTCCAGTGTTTGCTAAGGGAACGATGCCACCTCGGAGGAGCAGTCCTTGTTTCCCCAGTGCAGCAGCAACCATTCCCTTTGGCAGAAGGCTCCATGACATCCAAATGGCTCACATGCTCTTATTCCTTGGGCCCAACTTAAAAGCATATAGGACCACCCTGCAAATCCAGTTGCAAAGCTCAGCTGCCCAAGACTAGGTTTGGCCCTCTTCTCCCAAATCCTAGAAAGCAGGGGAGCTGTGCAGCTGCCCGCTGTTCAGAGCTCCATGCTTCCCAGAGGTTATTCCACATAGCTGCACATTATTCTGGCTCAGTCTGCCTCCAAGCAGCTCTGCAGCTGCATCCCCTCTCAGTGAGGACCAAAGAACAGTCTTGCCATAATGCTTGGAGCAGATGATCTTCTTAGAAAGTCCCCTTCTCTCTCCCCACCTTGAAGTTTCCAAGGGAGGATAAAAAAATTCAGCTGATCATAAGACAGTATTTCTCATGCTGAAAAAAAAAAAAAAGACATCAAAAATAAAACTTTCAAAAATTTGTAAATAGTGCCATGACATTCTTTGTTCTTCAAGGAGTCCATGAGCTGGGCTCAGCTGTCTCCGAGACCCCTCTCCCTCAAGGCAGGAGCTGAGGCTCTTGTTCCCGTTCTGCTGTGCTTCTTAGGAGTCTTGAACCCTCTTCTCTGTACAAAAGAGCTTGAGAGCAGAAGCGGCACCGCAGAAGCAGGCTTCACCGTCGCGTGCCTCCTTCCCACCACAGCCTGACTTGGGCTACAGGATGGCAACAATCAAATTCCTGGTGGGGAAGAGAGAGGGGAGAGGGATCAAACAGCCCACTTGATGTGGCAGGATCTGCCCCAGACTGCAGCTGGTTTGGCACGAGAGCGAGCACAGGTTTGTGTAGGCACAAATACGCACAAGAAAGTAGCAGAAGCCTTGTTCCCCTCCCCAAGGAAAGTTAGACAATGGTAAAAGACCACGGAGTGAATAGCCATGACTTCTTCAGGAGGGTTTTGTGTTTTCTTTGCAATCAGAGGGAACAGAGTGATTTACGTTTGACCCCATGGGCCAGGGCACAGACCAGCGGCACACACGTACCATCAGTGACAGCAACAAGATGGGTGAGGCAGCCTCGCTACGTGGAGGATTCGGTCTCCTGCTTCTGTTTGGAGATGAGCTGAGCTTCCTTCAGCGACAGATACACCTCCTCTTGCGGGTCGTAGTAGTAGAACTTGCGGATGTAGGAGATCAGGGGCCTGGGGAAGGAATGGACAGAAGCTTTAACCCTGAGCCACAAGCACACCAGCCTCCACAAAGGATAACCAGAACCTCTCCCCCAGCCCACCCAGCACTGTCACCTC
Source organism: Astur gentilis (assembly GCF_929443795.1). Classification (NCBI taxonomy): domain Eukaryota; kingdom Metazoa; phylum Chordata; class Aves; order Accipitriformes; family Accipitridae; genus Astur; species Astur gentilis. The sequence continues at coordinate 45,120,855 of NC_064884.1, read as the reverse complement.
CAGCAGACACAGCAGCCGGTACCCCAAGGCTGTGGCATCAGCAGATAACGCCTCATTCCTGAGCTTGTCATCACTCCCGCACGCATCCCTACACACCACGGGACATTTATCTTTCTGTCCCAAGGCTGAAGAATTCAACTATTCCCTCCCAAAGCCCTTGCTGCAGATACAGATGCCTTCTCACTGCCTGCTGTGGCGAGGGTCAGGGAGGAAAACAGAGAGACTCATCCCCAGGCCAGTCCTCGAGACTTACTTGGGCAGCGGGAGGTTGGGGATGTGATCTATTCGGACCAACTGCCTGATCTGAAAGCGGCAAAGGTGCTGAAGGGATTTGACATTGCTGAACCTGGAGACTGGATACAGGAGCTGGACAGGCGTTGGAGGAAGACCTTTGGGAAAAAGCAATATTGGAGACAAGTGTTAGATTAGAAAGGAGCCACTACCGATTCAGAAAGTAAAAGCTGGCTCTTGGGAACAGGAGATCTCTGCAAGGCTGTGTTCGACAGCACATCTTCCCAGGAGCCCGCTGCTTCGGAGTCGCTTGGGACTGGGAGCCAAACCTTCCAGGGCAATACCCCTTTGGCTGCAAAACATCTCCAGCCTTCCTCACAAGGCAACAACAGTTCTGATGTCATGGGGTGACTGTGGAAAAGCAGATCCTGGGACATTGCAAGCTCCTAACCACCACCCCCCTCTCCCAGGACTAGTAGACGAAGCATCATGTTATACTGGGAAGCAACAGGCTTTTGAAAGGGTACAGAAGAAAGCCAAAGGAGAAGGCAGGCAGCATGACCAGCGCGTAGGCTTTGCTCTGCACAACCCTTTGGGTAGTTCTAGCGAGGCATTAAAAAGCTGGGGGATTTGGTCAGCTCAAGCTGTGCCAGAGTTGCTCATTCTTGGGGTCACGAGGCTGGGCACAAAGGCAGAGGCGGCAGCAGCTTCGCTCGAGCCAGCTCCCCACGCAGGGAGCAACCTCGCAGGGCTGAAAGTGAGTTGCATCCAGCTGTTGTTCCCCCCCTCGCCCAACCTCCTCCTCCCCCAAAGTTAAGAGCAACAATCGAGCCCACAGATCCAAGAGGTCGGCAGGAGCACTAGGACGGATCTTCGGGAGCTGGGTTCGTTCACAGCACAAGGTTTTATCTGTCTTTACAGAAGGATTCAAAGCTAGTTACACTCTAACCCCCTCCTGCTGGCTTGTCTCTGAGGGCAATGGAGTGAAAGGAGAAAAGGGAAAGCTCTTCACACTAAGATGGGCTCAAAACTGCTCCAGGCAGCTCAGGAAGCTGTGAGCCAGCTTTTGAGAAACCAAAGAACAGCAATCAATTGAAGGCTGGATTCTCCCCCCCACCCTTATTCTCCTACCAAAAAGGAATTAGCCTCTGGGAGCTCAGCCAGCGACTACAGGGACGCAGCACGAGCTCCGCACACTGTGCTAGCCACATGCCTCACTGCCAGGAGCCAGATGCAAGCTGGAAACAGCCCCCTCCTCTGAGCAGCAGTTAACATTTCAGCAGGAGAAGAGCACTAACGAGCACACTGGGGAGATGCAGATCCTAAATGTTCTCCCGCTAAAGATCAGGCTTCAGTGTGAGACTTTGTTTTTCAAGGATCAAGGCGCAGCGACTCTAAGAAGCGCCCAGGTCCAATGCTGCACCCAGATGCAGAGGTGCAGGACCCAGAGCCAGCAGCACAGCTGGCTGGCAGCTCAGGGGGGGACCAGGCAGCAAGGGACTCTTCAGCAGGTGCACAGGGCTGTTTGGGGGGGGGATATTTTCTTTTTCAATGATATTTTTCTAGAGTAAGTCTTTTCTAAGGTATTTGCCTGGAGTCCTAAGCCCTCAAAGCCCTGTTCTCAAGGGGAAGAGATCTCAGGATCAGGAAGGTAAAGTATGTTTAAGTTGAAAGGATTTTTTGAAGATAGGGTACATTGCAAAACCAGCTTTACATCCCTCTCCTCCCCAAAGCACAGCCACGTTATAAATGAGCTTTCCAGTTATTGGCAGTGTCTGCGGCAGAGGGCAACACTGAACAGATCTGGGCTGTGACTCCAGCACTGCTAGGAACCATGAAGAGGGAACATCCCATCCCTTCTCGCCTCCAGCCTCTTCTAGACCAGAAACTCTTTGGGCTGAATCCTCTCCATGCTGCAGTGTCACAGAGAGGTCGCTGTCACCATCAGGGCCTGCAGGCATGATGGCAATATGGATAGGGAGCAAGGTTACTACAATTTCACTTGCAGATTTACCACAGCAATCCTCACATTCTTCTCAGCCCTGCCCCTCTCTGCTTCACTGCCATCACCCATCTCACCACAGCAGCGTTCCCATTCCTGCTCCGTTTTGTTCAAAAGCATCACCACTCACCTCCCCTCCAAATTTCGGCCCCCACTGTTGCTCCCTCACAAGTAAGGGGCATATTTGCCTATTTGGCAGACTCTTCCCTTCCTTTCATGTTGGATTTTTTGGCTAGCTTTCTCATACACCAGGACAGATGAGCAAAAACCAGAAAAAAATAGATACAGAAGATAATGGTCCAGTTGCCTGCCCAGATTTAGCAGGAGGGAGATGTGTGCCCATTTAAGCAACCAGAGTTTGATGGATGGGGAAACAAGCACTCTGCAATCCCAACAGCATGCAATCAAACATGCTTCAACAAAGCTGCACTAACACTCCCTCCTCATTTGCAAGCACCTGCCTGCTGATGGGTTCTGGCATCACAGGCCCCCCCAGGGACTCTGAATCTACAGTATCTATCCCTCGAGGCTCACTTTGAGCTCACACTTGGAAATGCTCCCACACACTCAGCTTAATGTCTCTCCCCCTGACAGCCCCAGGTGGGTCTCAGCTAAAGAAGAACTGAGAAACTACAAAGCATGGAGTTGTTCGTAAGAACAGCAGTACTGAGACTGGGGGAGGGAAGAAAGCAGGGTTTTAGTAGCCAAATAATTGCTTGTTGAGGGAGTAGCTTTCCAGTCTCCAGCTCCATTTGTCATAGTGTGAGATGGTATCATGTTTCCATGCTCCTGGGAAGAAAGGTCTGGGAAGTCTCTTTACCACCGCAAGTAAGTGGTGCTGCTGCTGAGTGAGATCTCCGCAGAATCCTTCTGAGAAGTCAGCGGGCAAGGATGCAGACCAGGGCACTGAGCACAGCAGACCAAAGCCACATTAAACTGGCTCTCTGGGACAGACCAGCAGCTAATCACAGAGCAAAACATCCCCCAGACTCAGAGTGGGAGACTCACCTGGAACCCTGGATCGGAGAAAGTAGAGGAACTTCCCGTTTTTGGAGTGCATGATTGCTCTCTTTATGAACTCCACCACAGACTGGCAGCGGTCTTCAAACTTGGGATGGCACCACAGGCTGAAGGTCCCTTCCAACAGAACAGAAAAGGTTTCACATTATAGCAGCAGTGGTGGCAAGAGGAGACATTTAGTCATGAGTCTGATGTTCTCAAAGACCAGGTGAATGCCCCAGGCTGACTACTTCTCATAGAGTTGGGATGAGACAGGGCACTAAGAGGAAACACCAGTGGCACCAGCTTGCAAGGATGCTGTTCCGCTGGAACCAGTGCTTTCCAAGAGCTGAGGATGCACAGAAAGACATGACAACGTGACCACTATAACCCAAGCACGGCCACAAGTCATGCTTGCCTGAACTTGTAAACAGCCTGCAACGACTGCTGGGTCTAAACTTAAACTATCAAAACATTGTTTAACAGAGCATTAGCAGATGCCTCTGCTCCTCCGCAGTATCCCATCAACAGCACTCCCAAGGAAAGCTAGCACATCAGAGCAGTTAAGTCCACACATAGAGGTATGTAAAAACAGTGATCCAGGTGCTGAAGTCCTCTTCTGCAAGCCCTATGGCTGTCAAGGATCATTTATTTCAAAGCAGGCATGGGAGCCGCTTCATGTTCTTGCCAGCTGTTTCAAACACCTTAATTCAAGTTGCTGTCAAGCTAGAACCACGGTCAAGATACACTGACATAGTCCTCCCTGTAGTGGCACCGGACACTACGTATGCCTTGAGCGGCAAACAATGAAACCGGAGATGGGCAACACAGGGAAAGCAGGCCCTCTAACCTGTTTACCGATCTCTAAGTAGGTTAAGTTTAAGCCTCAAGTCAGACCAGTCTCCTGATCTCTTTGTGCTGCAACCAGACAGCCCCTCCTTGCACCAAAATGCAGCCATCTATCCCCCCCCCTTACCTGCCAAAACACTGCCTCCATCCCCCCTGTATCTCCCTTTCTACCTGCAGATTTCTCAGTGCTCTGGCAAGAGCCAACACAGAGTGGAGCTTCACCAGGAAGAGGAAAATGGGAAAACAAGGGCTCTGTTTAGGACAGAGCCCATGAGGAGCCAGACCCAGGCTCACGCCTGCAGTGGGACAAATTCCAGCAAGAGGTGTGGGACACCACTCATCTGTACAAGCACTGTAACCCAAAGCTAGAAAGGCAGCAGAGTGACTTTGAAAACACCCTGCATCCATGTAAAGAACTTGTGCTAAGGAGAAGGGATAGCCAAATCAGTGGTACCCAGTACATATTTCAGGCCAGGGAGTTTTTGGAGGAGCAGCTACCCCGGCAGCATCACAGGCTCCGCAGCAACAACCTGTTACAGAAAAAACTAGAGGAAGCAGCTCTGTAGGATCTCCAGCACTCACAGCTTTCTGTAGATTGGACAGCAACCAGCCATACAGGGGCTATATACAGCCCACAAAATTTAAACCACACCTCCTCTCCCCACAGCTAGTTCTGGTAGGCTTTACTGGGAAAACACACCTCTCACCCCTGCCACGGGCCAGTTTGGGAGCAGTGAACTGGGTTAGCACCTGCTAAACATCCAGGCTCAGCGAGTACAAAAATAAGTAATTCTTCTTAGGAATCTCAGATCTGAATGAGCCCTTAAAACTGGCCAGCAGATAGATGCAAAGGACAAAGCACAAACACCAGCCTCCTCAGCTCACCTAAAAAAAGATAAAGAAATTCTGGTTTCTTCCTCTCATCTACCTGAAGCCTGAAGGTCAAGCATTTATCTCTTTACCATTCCCTCAGCCTCACCATTTGTCATCTTCATTGGTTTATCAAAGTGCTCAGGTCTGCAGTTTTCCACGCTGCCGCAGCACATTCAGCACAAGGCAGCCAGTCCTGGGGGGAGCACAGAGCTGCCAACGCAGACCAAAGTGCTGCACCCAAAAATGAAGTCCTTGATGCTGTGCCACGCCTGGGAGCACTGCTATAGGGAAGGTGGCAGCACCAACCTTCATCTGTGCAGCGAGAAGGACAGCTTGAAGAAAGGGAAGGACACCTGGCTAAGGAAGCTCTGAGAATGGACATATCCCGGCCCCAAAATAAGAAACCAGACCAGCAGCAAGAGAAGTTTGCTCCAAAGCTCAATTACGGAAAAGTATCCACCGTACAGGCAGCCTCACATCTCCTCCAGCTGCAAGAGCTTCTTGTAATTTCTATAACAACAGGGTTATGAAAATCCTTCCGTCTTACGCAATGGTCAGGGACAGGGGAACTGGCTCTAGACGGGCTAGAATTAATGCTGGGGCATCTTTCCATCAGAGGGGCTCAAGACCAGAAGTGCTGTCAGATTTCACTAGCACAGGTGGAAGACGACAACAGTGGCATCCCTGGGGCAAGGGCAAAAAGGAGAAAAAGATGAGCTTTGCTCTGAAAGGTTGCAAACCACTATTTTCTGCAGCAGGTCGGCTGGGAAGCCTCTGAACCCATTATTTGCAGGCACGTTTAATGACAGGGCTCTACAGGCAGCTGTTATTACAGCTTGCCCACTGGTTACCGGGCAGTTTCCCCTCCAGTGCACTGAGCCTCTTGGGCATTTTACTCGGCCTGAGGACAGCTGTCCGTACAAGCGTTCAATACAGAAAACCACATGTGAAGATGAGCAGACAAAGCATGTGGGGCGAGGTGAGAAGCAGCCCATGTAGGAGGGTGACCACAGCAGGAAGAGAGAGCACAAACAGTATGCCAGGAGTTCTCGGAATAAAAACCCACCACAGTGGATCTAAAGCCTCTACCGACCGCAGCTGGTACCACTGCCGAGCATCCCTTGGGTGGGGGCGGAGAGGGAACAAAGCAAGGTGACAAGCCACGACACCAAGAGATCACTTCTCATTTCACAGGGAAACAGGCTTCATTTTGGGTAGCACTGACAGCTACGAATGATGGCTCTTGCTGTACATCATCTCTCAGTGACACGGGATCCCAAAGACCTTGCCATCATCATTTTCTTTGAGTCCAGTTTTCCAAAAGAAGGCCAGAGGACAGGCACAGGGAACTCTTGTATGCCCCAATTTTTCAGAGCTATAAAGACAGTCACTGCTTGAGGCACAAGGAGCAGTCAAATGCAGTTTCTAAGGCCTTTGCAGAATCTCAACACAAGAGCAAGGACATGTTGCTGCTGCTCGCCCTCTTTTGCCAGCTCTGCACCCAGAGCACTGTTTTGGGACCTTGAGATCAGACTGGCCCCCAGCCACAGGCCCCTGCTGTCAGCAGCATCCCCAGAAACGCCCCTGGCTCTTACCTCTATAGTGCTCCATCCTGGTGTGATGGGTGATGCCCTGCGACCGAAAGCTGAGGCTCAGGATGTAACGGGGGTCAGAACTGTCTCGGACCAGAAAGGACCCATCTGGCTTCCCCTTCAGCTTCATCTCTGCATCCTCCCAGTTCATCGGTCCCCAGTACCATCCACACTACAAAAAGAGACAGCCAGAACATCAGCAGATGCTAGTGAGAAAGATTTTATCAGCAACCAAACACAATACGATTTGCTCTTGTTAATTCCCTTTAAATGCCAAAATGGAAGTGCCTGGTTGTACCCACTCCAGAGTACGGATGGTTAGGACTCGTTGCTCCAGGATGAGAGCACACCATCACATCCCTTATCACCCAGAAGTGGCGTAAGAACAGATGAGACTATACCACCTCTTCCATGCACAACAAAATGCTTTTCTAGACTCAAAGACCTCACTGGGAGAAAGGCAGGATGTTTTTTAGTCCTATCCTAATCTTATACTCCCAGCTCTGTGAAAGGGATGATCAGTCCCCAAAACCAGAGCCTAGACCCACAGTCTTTTCCTTCTGTCTGCCACCCCCACCCCCTACATTACCGTTACCTTCTCCAGCTCTCGCAAGCTGGCTGCAAAGCTGCTGGAGTCCGGGCGGTAGAGCGGACACTGCAGGTGCGGGGCGGGCTGGCCGGGCATCGCCTCCATCGGCCTCAGCGGGACAATCCGTGGGAAGGCGTCTGCAGAGGGAGAGACGGCCCGGGCCATGGTCACCCGCAGGGAGCTCACCCCAAGGACGAGTCGCCCCGTCCCCCTCGCACGGCTCTAGAGGTCAGGGCAGGAGGGGTAGAGCTGCAGCGTGGAGAAGGAAGCTGGGCTGACCGATGGAAGGACAACGTCCTTGTGAAGGACACAGCGGGAGTCACTACCTGGCTCTTCCAAGGTGACTAACTCAGTGCCTTCACCTGCTATTTCCTTATGCTAGCTCAGAGGGAAGGCAAGGGAAGCGCCAGGCAGCACAGACTGGAAGGAACACGCGTCCTGAAAAAGGGGTAGTTAAAGCCCTCTGGGTCCTGAAGGAAACCAAAAGCAAAAGGATAAATGCACAGGAAACATCCTTGTGTGCCATTCAGCCGGACTGCATACCAGGCTCGCTGTCAAAGCTGGGGCTTCTGCACTGAACCCTGCTCCCACAGCTCTTTCCAACACTGCTGACGCTCAGTAACATGTTATCTGACGCAGCGCAAATCGGGGTGGGCTGCGCTTCTGCTGAGCCCAAGAGGAACCAGAGAAAACAGGAGATGCTGAACCAAGGATAAAGCTGGTGCAATCACGAGCTTCAGCAAAACTACTGTGGGCAAGATGAGCCACACCACACGGAAACCAGAGCCTTGACACAACAGTGCCTGTGCACTCAGCAGCGCAGGACCGCATGTCCCTGAGCAGGCAACACAGGCAGCACCGTTGCTGTTAAAGCCCAGATTGCAGCCTGAAAGTTTACCAAGAAAACCCCCAAAGACCAGATCCCTGAAGGGAAAGCCAGAGCCTTGCTACTAAAGCTAAGCTGACCTGGGGCATGGGGCGGAGGAGGCGGAGGCAGAGGGAAAGACTGCAGGGAGGAGCCCATTGGACCCACTAGGACAGATGTAGGCAGCGTCCCACTGATATCATCTAGGAGAGAACAGAGGCAAGAAAGATTCAGAAAACAGGAAAGCGAGCGAGCTCTGCGCTGACAAGCACCTGACAACACGGCCCAAGCAAACCAGTACTTGGCGCTGCCTGGAGAAGCAAAGATAGAGCTTCCCACGGGCAGCTCGCCACCCTCCTCTCGCTTCTGAGTGCGGGTGGCTGCTGCCACTTCACACCAGCTCAAGAGCCTCGCACACGCATGCTCACACACACTCATAGAGTGAAGGAGTCCATTTTCCAGCCCCGCTAGCTCCTTGCATGCAGCTTGCAGCACGAGACAAGCATTTACAGGAGACTTCACAGACCCAGCACACAGGACGTGCAGTTTAAGGTGCTGCTCGCTAAGGCTGACTTTACCCATCCTAAGATGCTCTTGCTCAGAGGAACCTCCTCCCGAGGAGGATGGGGAGCAGCTAAGCCAGGTCCCTGGTGCAGCAGCCTCCCAGGGAGCCTCCACTTCCACCAACTAGAGCACACAGAAAGGAACCAGCCTCGCTGGGCAATGGGTAGGAAGGGGGGAAATTCTCCAAAAGCAGCAGAAATACTACAAAACCAGCACGTTACCTCCCACCTCACATTGCTCCACCACAGCCCTCCCCCTCCTGGTTGATCTAAGAGAAAGACTGAAGCTTTCAATGGACAGGAAAAAATCCTCTGCCGGGGAAGCCTGAGCAGGCTTGTTACAGGGTCAGATGAGCAGGCAGCAAGCCTGCTGCTGGGGACCCTCAAGATGCTCCTCCGCCATTCCTGCAAGGGCAGACGGGCAGTTCCTACGCTCCCGTGGGGATGCATGGCAAAGGATGCTCTCCAGGACGGTACCTAGCAGGCTGAGGCTTCTTCGTGGTGGAGGTGGTGGAGTCGGAGGGTGAGGGGAGGTCAGTCCTCGCTGAGAGATGTCCACGTCCACCAGTGACACTGTTTCACCTGGAGGTTGGTGGAGCAAGACTGTTAGTATTGCACTTTCTCCAGGGCATGCAGAGGCTGAGCATGGGGAGGCAGGGGGAGAGGGGAAGGGTCAGTAACCTCTGCAGGGTTTGGAAGATGATCTCATTAGCTGTTTTCAAATCGAGTTTCCATGCTGCACTGCTTTGGAGACACCGGTCATCTCCGCTACCACAGCCCAAAGGTCAGGCAGAAGGGAATGACACCTGTACGTGTGCCTGAACCCCATCTGAATCCAGCACCAGGAGGACATGATGAGGAAGGCACTGCGTGACCTTTTCAGCAGGGAGTTCACGTATCAAGCAGAGCTCATCAATGATGCACAGTGCTGGTACTTTGTATAATGCTTGGGAAATGGTTTCACAGGTCTGTGTGGCACCTGCTGGCACAGGACTCTGAGATAACACTGCTGCTAACGCCAGTCTGAGTTTGCCTACAAATACCTTAGATAATCAAACAGAAATACCTTTTAGCCCAAAGGCCATGAGTGTACCAGCTCTTAAAATTAGTAAGAGGGAGCTGGACAGGCTTTTACATTAAATAACTGGAATTCACTGAAGCCTGAAGGCTTTGGATCCAGGATACTGCTTGGGGAAAATAATGACACAAACTAAGATGTCTAACTTAAAACCAGAAAAGCTTAAAATTAGTCTGAAGTCATGGGAGAGAAATGAAACCATTAAATCAAGGTCAAAGGATCAGGTTCAGTACTGGACTGATACAGAGTCAAAAGGAAAACACCTAAATCCCAAAGAGAGACCCCTAAGTGATGCTACCACAGCCAAGGCATTTTTTCCCCAAAAACATCAGTCTAACCAGACTCTGATCAACTACCAACACTGAAACCAAATCATCCCAAACACAAGGACAACGAAATCTGGCTGCCTTAGATTTCAATTCCTGTGGGCAGAGGAACTCCTCTTCTGCTCCAGATACCATACACAGCATCAGCCACCTCTCGGTAAGTACCTGACAACATATTTACCACACATTACACAGGACAATATTGACTCAGCTTCCTTCTGCTTTTAAAAGTCCTGTCTATTAATAAGTGATGTGAAGAGGAGTATTTAGGGTTGGTTATTATCCGAGGTACCTTCTCCCTGGGGGACTTATGGGTGTGAGTGCACACACATGCGCACAGCCACTCTTTCATTTCCACACCCTAAAAATAAAGTGGCTGGGCTGCATTCATCTTATACAAACAAAAAGACAAGACAACTAGACTAAGAGGGGTTGCAGTAACTCAGCTTTCAAATCCTTCTCAACGCAGCAGGAGCTGCAACAGCAAGCTGTGGTGGACTTATGGAGCCAGCACTTCGGAGAGGTGCCCGAGGAGAGGTTAAGAAAGGCGAAGACAGCCTTCCCAAAGAGCTTTGCTCACCCCACACACTAACCTGAAAGCAAATCACCAAGAAACTCATGCAAGTTGGGCCAAGCAGTTGAATTCTGGACCACTTTGGTGGTCCCAGTCGCAGAAAACAGCAGCCATTAAAGAAACCGAGACTTCAGCAGTGTAAGACTGGAGAAGTCAACAACAAACCAAAGCAATTAAAATCCAGATATTTACTCTGGGGACACTTCTGTGGTCTTTGCAAAGGAAAAACTCCTATGAGGGCATTGCCGCTATTCCACCAACTGGCAAAAATTGACATAAGTAATTTTAAAAATAGTTAATAGGATACACTAACAATTAATCAAATCAACCTCCCAAATTTAAAGCAAAACTTGTCACCTCCAGGTTCTCCTCTGTAGTATCTTTTGAGGAAAAGCAGCTCTGCACGCACATCCACGTACCCCTATTACTGGCACACAGAATTATGGTTTTTATACTCACAACTTCCCCTAGCAACAGCTGACAAAGCAGTAGAAGCAGCTTTTGCTTTCACCAGCCTTGATTTGCTAAATAAACACACATGACACTTAAAGGAAGCCAGTCACATCACACAAGGAGCATGTCCTCTGCATGCCGCCCTGCTATCAGGACATCAGGCATGTGGGAATGGAGACAGAACAAGCATCACTACAGCTGAATTACCCCCAAGTGACTCCACTTCTGCAAGAGCTGAATGAGCTACAAGAAACTGCAGCAGCAGATCAGCAGCTTCCAGTTACTAGTTTCAGGCAAGTCAAACAAATGCTCTGCCTTGAAGGTCACTTCTCTGAAATTTAAACCAGTTCTCGGTGCGACTTCACCACTGCTCTCCAAAGAGGGCTTCGCCCTACCCAGAAACACAAACCACACACCAGCTCCTTCACCGAGCTCTCCAGCTGCTCTCCACTATCAAACACGTACAACCAGCAGCAAGAGGAGGCTTTCAGCTCTACCCACCGGCTTTTCCTAAGGCAGCTATCACCACACAATCACATTTTGATTCCTTTGCTCTGCAATAAGACCCTCAACATGAATTTATTTTGAATCTGACCTTCATAACAAGCCACATAAACCCCCACAGAGCTGATAAATACTCACTTGTGACCTGAGATTCCTACTCACTCAAGTCTTGAGACGGTATTCTTCCAAGAAAGCCCCAAGCCCTGTGGCTAGGACTGTTTTGACTATGAGCCCACACCACAGGAGGCACATGACCATGACTAGGAGCTTTTCAGTACTACAGCTTTCAGCCACCAGCAGAGCAGGACTTCACCCTCACACCATTTATAAACCATCCAACTTCCAACCCCCAGCAGAAAAGGGAAGGTCAGAAACCAGCAGGATGTGGGGAAAGGGGCGAAACATGCAGAAGAAGAAGGTAGTGTTCCACAAAAGAGGTTTCAATTTCCATAGCTGTCATGCAGCAGAGCCGCTGATGTTGCTGTACAGTCCAGGCGGGAAGCGGGGCTTGGTCTTAGCCCCTCTCAAACCACGGGAGGGGAACACCAAACTGCACTTGCTCTACAGGGGATTTTTCCAAACCACTTGGATGCAAACAGCCCTGCGTGGAGGAAGGACCTTCGCCTCTGAGAGCTCAACTCAAACGTGGGTTTCAACAGGAGGAATTGCAAAATGCTGACGTGCAACAGCCACGGTTTTTACAGCTCCTGTTGTTCAGGGTTTGAGGCCAAGCAGGACAGAGGAACTCTTCACAGAGATCCTGGTTTGCACATGGAGGCAACATTCAGCATCTATCGTTAAGCACACACTGCTCTTTTCATGGCAAAGTTAAACACCATACTGTAAGTCTTTCAGATCCTTACCTGTGAAGAGGGGGCTGAACACAACCGGGGAAAAGGCACTTTGAGTTCTTGTCAGTCTGTGTTTCCTATTGGAAATAAGAAAAACATCGTTAGTAGAGATGGGGCGACCTGGTGCATCCCCACAGAAGAAAACATGGTCTGATATTCTCAAACCAAGAGAGCCTTCACCATTCTTCACAGAAGCTCGAGACAGCTCAATGCCGTGTCCTAGAGCACTCGTAGAGCAGTGCTTCGGCTTAAGTAGGGCAGTCAACCAGTAAAGCTAGGTCTCCGTCCTGCTACAAAGCAAATCTCTAACTAGGTAATTAATAAAGTCTTTGGAAGGAAAAACCCCAAGCAAGTATGGTAACTGGAGCCAAGAAGCTGTTTCACAACAGACGTCACGCTATTTCTCTGGATCAGGCATTGCCAAATGCCTTCGACAAACAGGTTGGGTCCCTGTGCAATTAGGGGTTGTGCCTAGAGCGAGTGCATCAAATGCCCTCGCGCTGTGTTTGGAGGACACCATCTCCCCAGAGGGTTTCAAAATGCAGGTGAAGGGTAGGCGAGCTAAACCTGGAGCCGTTGAGATAGATGGAAACAGCTAAAAACGCACCTCTGATGAGGACCCACGAATACCAGCAATTTCTGTGAAGCTTGCTTTCTAAACCAGCCGTTTTATAACAATGCTGTAGCCAGCCCTGTGCTCTCCCCACACAAAACCACTCCTTCCAGCACCTTCCCTACTGCAATGCTAAAAGGCTTTACCCACATCTAGGCAGAGAAAATGGTAAACTGAGGCACAGAGTATGGCCTAGGACCTGAATCTGTGGTTGAGGCAAGTAGAGAAATGCATCCCTCGTGCCAGAAACTCACTCCCACCTGAGAGGAGAGCACAAGAACAAAGCTGAGTACAAGCACAGCTCTCGTGTGCCACAGTCTGACAAAGGTCTTTCCAGCATTCACAGTACATCACGCAATGCCCATTCCAGCACTGGGCAGTCCATATCAGTCTGCAGGTCTGTACTGGGTCAGACAAGGTTACCCCAAATTAATCAGTGCAACTTCACTGTGCTGGCCAGAGAAACTGGTCCCGTTGCATTCAGGCAAGTGACTGCACCACCAAGATCTAGAGGAACTCAAAGGCCAGCTCTATCACCACCCAGAACACCCCATTCCCACTGCAAGCCAGCTGTTACAAGGCTAACACTGTTCCTCTTGGATGTCTTCCTCACTCTCCAACCTCCTCCCAGCAAGCGGTGGACCCTGAACCTTAAGCCTGTCTTGTGCTTCAGACCCCAGCTCTGCTTGCAGCCTCCTGCGAAACCTGGACAACGCTTCAGAGAAAACCAGCTCTGAGCAAAGACTGCCGCCCTTCAGGAAGGATTGCACCGAGCAGATGCAACTCAACCACCCATAGGGAGAAGAAACCTGAGCTCCGGTCTCATATTGTCATGCACTGAAGAGCCCTGGGAACGCGAAGCAGATGGGTACCCTCAGCTTCTCACAGGGCAGACCAAGCGCTTCTCTTGTTTGTGTCCAGACACACCACTGGGTCACACAGCTGTGAATAAATGTTTAATACTATAAGTTTGCAAATAAACATACTAAGAACACTCAGCATCCCGATATATAAAACCCCATTAAAATGTTTGGAAGTGTTTCATTTTAAGCCTCTCGCACCTATTTGAGGTTGGATTTTTTCCCCAAAGGAGAACAATTTGCCAATTATCAGCCACACATGCACACACAAAATTACACTTCTGGACTAATATCAACTAACCTTATAATATAGTAACAGCTCTGTTCCCACCCACTAAGCCAGACAGAAAGGAGCATTGCTGGCATTTTGCGGTTACCAAAACAGCTACAGTTTATGCCAACATTTTACAGCCATCGATTTCTGAGATTTCTCATTTCTAGCAAGCTCACATCAGCAGCAGGGTGAGAGCAAGAAACAATTCACATGGACTGAATCTTCTACTTCCCAGTCTCCACCAAAACAATGTACTTCCATACTTCTTCCTCCTGCCCTCAAGTTCTGCAGCATCCAAACAACGCTGAAACCCACAGAGAAGTAATTATGTGTGACTGGTACGTGAACACTGCTGCATCAGATCGGCGCAGCCCTGCAGAGCTGGAGAAAGCCAAAGGTGGACACTGCTGTTCAGGAATGTCATGGACAGATTCTGCATGGATTCGTGCACACAAAACTGAGAAACCCCTTGAGCTCCAGCAAATAAGGACTTGTAGGGTCAGTTACCCCCCAGTTCTGCAATAGCTGTGGCTACTGGTGCTTCCCATGGTGCTACCTTCAGTCGTCCCAAGGCACTGTCCCGTTAACACTAATGCGAGTCTTACCCAGCCACCCAGGCTGGCTACATGCTACTTCATGCATGTAATACTACGGAGACACATTAAAAACCCAAGGTCACCAATACAGCTAACTTACAAGACTTGGGTATCAACCTGGCAAGCGATCTGCAGCAGATGCCGGCTGCAGCTCAGATACGCCTGCGCCCGTCCATCTGCAGAACCAGTGCCTAACCCTGTCCCCTTTCCCTCCGATTACCTCTGCAGTACAAATTGCTTCCAGAAAAGAGCAGTTTCACTGATACAACCTTTAAATATCAACATCCAGGCCCTGGGTGAGAAGCCGTGCATTGGTATCTCCACATTTAGTTTCTTAGCCTCTTGCAGCTCGGCAAAGCCCAACTATTGATTTTTAGATGATTGGGCTCGTTTCTTTCCTAACTGCTGCTGCAGGCAGGAGGCAAAGCTGCATGGTGCTGCCTCCAGGCCCGGCAGCACGATGGAAACCTTGGGCAGCAACTCCAAATACCAGGAATTCCGCTTCTGCTTTTAAAAGAAGAGCCAGACTAGGTAACACCCACTGCAGACCAAGGGAGCACCCTTCACCACCAGCCCGCAGAAAGACTTGCAAGACAGGAACAAAAGCTCGATAGCAAGATGAGCCATGAATTAACCCAAAAGTTGCTCTCAGCCCACCTCAGCAGCCACAAGCAACTGCAGCAGCAACTCATGGTGAATGCCAGATCCATCCTATATTAATGGGGGCCACACGTTGGGAGGCAACAACCTCCAGCTCTTAGCAGAGCCAAGGAAAGGTCATCTGTCTGGTGTCCCCCCCTGCCAAGTCAACCAATGAAGATGGGTGCAAAGTAGCAGACAGCATTCACTAGCGCAGCATTAAGTCTAGCAAAGACCACGGCAGAAAATCGAGTCACTGCACTACTCATCTCCAAACCAAGGGACCAGAGCAACCAGGAGGAAAGGACCTGAAAAGCAGCATCTGCTGAGGCCAAACATTCCCTTCCCAGCAAGCCCAGCTTAGCTAAACTGTGTCTAACCTGCTCATGAGAGTATGGACATCCCAGCATCCCAAACCACTCGTCCTCGCTGACGAGAGCGGGGCCAGATTTCTGGGGCCAGCAGCAACCGTCCCATCAACACGCCGCCTCCCAGCGGGAGAGATGCCAGCACCAAGCACACCCGCCCTGCATGCCACCAGCACAGGAGCTGTGCTCCACAGGAGCAAAAAGCATTGTTCAAATAATCCAGCCCTCGTCAGCAGGAGGGGACTCCTGGAACTGGAAGCAGCAAAGTCGTCCCTGAACCACAAGAGTTGCTGCATCAGGCACCTTGAAGTAACCTTTGTTAAAATATCACCTAATTAGTGTGGCAGAGTTGCACGAGAAGTGACCATTAAACTCCCTGACCAGAGGGAAGACCCGGGCAGCAATACAGTGCTTCTCTGCTCCCAACCTGCTAAGACATGACTGCCAACTCTCCATCGCCTAATCCCAGCGCTGGGAGGTCCTGAGGACTCCTCGCTCTTGTCAAGCGCAAAGACCGAATAAACCACAAGCCCATTAGCAAAACATTATGTCATTACAGGCAACTCGGCTCGCTACCGTTTGAGGCCCATTTAGTCATTTGTGGGGAATGAAGCCGTTGTATAAAACGGCTTCACCACCCCGTATGCAAAAGCAAGGCTCCTCACGGGCACACGAGCTCTAGGAAGGACTCAAACACCCTGACCTGCTAAATGCCTGGCATCTGACACAGGAGCTGAGGCTGCCGCATCTCAGAAGCCATCCTCTGCTCCAAAGGAAAGGTAATTTTGGCCTCTGGTACAGCCTGGCT
This sequence comes from Astur gentilis, assembly GCF_929443795.1. Classification (NCBI taxonomy): domain Eukaryota; kingdom Metazoa; phylum Chordata; class Aves; order Accipitriformes; family Accipitridae; genus Astur; species Astur gentilis. The sequence continues at coordinate 45,104,348 of NC_064884.1, read as the reverse complement.
GCCTTTTGGGCTGCCAAAGTGCCCAGTGACCACAAGCCAGTGCTGTGGGTCACACCTGACCCAAGGTCAGCATCCTCAGAGCAAGCCTGGAGAAAGTTTCCTGCAGGAACAGTTTCAACAGGTCTTCAGCTGCACTGAGGAGGCAACACACCCCAAAAGCCTTACATGAGGCTAATTAACCCCGCAGGGAAATGACTGTGCTGTAACACTCAGAGTCCATTCAATTATTTAATGCTGCTCCCGGGCTGGCTGCACAGGCCTTGGGCAGGCTCTCCTTGCCTCCTCCATGAGGAATTTCAGTTCTGTTGCTGGAAATGCTACAGAAAGTGGTTTCTGGAGCACAGGAGGCCCACCCCGACCAGAGCCTGGGCAGCGGGTACAGCCCTTTACACTCCCCAGCTCATCTCTTCTGCTGAAACACGAGGCTGGAGCAGGACAAGCAGCCGAGGAGTGCCGGACCCAACAGAACAGGGAGCGGGGTGCGGGGTTCTCACACCAATAGGTCCCAGAATTTGTCCCTCCTGCCTAAAGCAAGACCCGGTCAACCCCTGGCTGCCAACAGCTTCCTCCAGCCTCGTCCTGCCGTGGAGCACCGGGAGAGCACGGGGAAAGCAGAGCCCCAGCGGCAGCACCCACCACCACCGATGCCAGAGCCTGACCGCGATGCTCAAAAGCCTCAGGAAATCATTCTGCAAGACACAGAAGGGCAAGAGGAAATGCCAGCCCCTTGGGTCTCAGCGCAGTGTCACCAGAGGCTGCTCCAGGGGCACAACCACTTCCTCGCTCGGCCAGCCCCTGCAGCATCCTGGGGCTCCAGCAGCTCCTCCGAGCCACCCACCACCTCACCAGTCCTCCTCCCAGATGTTTCTCCACCATCTCGTTTCGGGATGCAGGGCCCAGAGCAGCACGTTCCTCCTCTGCCTGCCTCTCCTGGGCTCACCAACCCCACGTGAAAGACGAGGCCTCGGCAGCTGCTCAGAAAAGGTCTGAGCCCACCTCCGACCCGACGGACAGCCACGGTGCCCACCTGCGGGATGGCACCCGCGCCTCGCCGTTCACCCTCCACCTCCAGCAAGGTGTCACGGCACCGGCACCCCTTCTCCCCCTGCACCGTGGGGCCACACCGTTGCACACCCGGCTTTCACACCGCACTTGGCACCAACCCCAAGGTCTCCTGGCTGCCACCACCGCAGGTGGCTGTCCCCCGCAAACCCTGTCCTGCCACCCCAAACCCCCCCACCACTCCCAGACCAGGGGGGGCCGCCCCCCCACCCAGCTCAGCCCCTGGGACCGGGGATCACACACACACACACCCCTCCACCCCCTTCCCCGTACCTGCCCGCCTCCTGCTCTCGGCCGCGGGCCCCGCAGACGTCGGTCAAGCTGCCGGCGGAGACGGGCAGCTCCCCGGTGCGCCGGCCCTCGGCGGCAGCGGCGGCGGCGTCCCCGGTGGCCGAGCCGCCGCTGCAGCTCTTGGTACGGAAGAGACGGCTGAGGCGGATCTTCAGCGAACCCTTCCTGGCGCCGGGGCCGGCTCCCCCGGGGGCAGCGGCGGGCGGCGGCGGCGGCGCGGGGCCGGTGGCTCCTCTCCCGGCAGCGCGGGCTGTTCCGCGGCCGGGAGAACCGGGCTCCTCCTCGGAGCAGCTCCCGGTCTCCTCGGGCTCTAACGCTTCCAGCACCAGTAACGCGTCGCTGGTCTCCTCGGCGGCTGGCCCGGCGGGCGGCGGCGGACCGAGGCACGGGCAGGGGCAGCCCGCCGGTCCCTTCGCCCCCAGCCCGGCCGGCCGCAGCCCCAAGGCCGCCAGCTGAAGCTCCAGCCCACCCGGCGGGCCGGTCCCCCACCTCGCCGCCGCCTTGGGCTCCAAAGCGCAACGGTGCCGCGGGCAAAGCAGCTCGCCGCCGCCCGCCGGGCCCCCGCCGCCGCCGCCTCCCGCCGCCGGGCCGCCCTCCTCGCCGGGCCGCCCCTCCGCCGCGTTGCGGAACACCATCAGCTGAGGCGGAGGTCGCGGACCCCGCAAGGCTCCGCCAACCGGTAACGAAGCAACCGGTAACCGTCCGCCACCGGGGCCCAACGACCCAACGATCGCCGCGCCGGTAACGGCACCGCCCGCCGCCGCGCCCGCCTCCGGGTCGGCCCCGTAGCCCAGCAGGCGGCTGAGCACCCGGTAGGAGGCCGCGGCGGCCGCCGCCGCCTCCCCTTCCCGCAGTTCGGCGCGTTGCATGGCTACGGTTGCCGCATGACTCGCCGGGACCGGGCCGGACCGGACCGGGCCGGGCCCGGCCGCCGCCTCCCTCACAGGGCCGCCGCCGCCGCCACGGTGCCCTCCCTCCTCCGCGGCGACGGCCGCGCGCCGCCACGCCCCCCCACTTCCGCCGCCGGCCCTGGCCACGCCCCTCGCTCCGTTAGCCACGCCTCCCCGTCGGGTGTAGCCACGCCCAGTGCTGAGGCCCCGCCCCCCCCCCCGGCGCCCCCACTTTCCTCTTCCACTTCACCGCGGCCGTGGGGATCCCGCACCCACGGGCGGCCCCGGGGCTGGCGGGGGGGGGGGGGGGGGCACACACACGGTTGGTGGGGACGGTGGGGCAGCGGTGGAGGTCGGGGCGTCGGGAGATGCAGCCCCGGCTGTGAGACAGGGGACTCTTTCTTCCCACTCCCCCCCCCCCTCGCCAGGGACAACGGGGTGAGGTTGGGGAAACTGAGGCACGGGCGCCCGGCACCTTCGTCCTGCGAGCCCTGCACGGCTCTTGCACGGCTTTTGCACGGCTTTGGCATGGTTCTTGCACAGCTCTTCCACGGCTCTTGCACAGCTCTTGCACAGCTCTTGCACAGCTCTTGCACGGCTCTTGCACGGTTCTTGCACGGCTCTTGCACGACTTTTTCACGGCTCTTGCACAGTTCTGGCAGGCAGCACGCCCCACCAGAGGAGAGGGGATGGGGACCAGCTCCCCCCACACCTGCCTGGAGACTGGTGAAGAGGGAAGTCACCGTTGCTTCAGCCGTGGGGGGACCGGGGAGTTGAGCAGCGTCCCGTGCCTCAGTTTCCCCCCCCCGTGCAACCAGGACACCGTCTCCCAGTTTTGGGGGGGGGACCACGCTCGCGCACACCCCCATACCGCACTCGCCACCCTCACCCCCACAGGGACATCCCGCCCGTGTGCCATCCAACCCCCCCATTTCCATCCCATGGCCGGGGGGGGGCCGGGAACTGCGGGATTGAAACCCGGGACCATATGGGGAACCAGCGGGTGACCTGCTCTCCCCCCTCCCTCCCTCACCCCTGCTGCCGAGGGGACCGCGGGGAGGGGGATGCCGGGAGGAAAATTCCCAGCCCCGTTGCCATGGCTTCCCATCAGGATGCACTTGCATCATGGCCAGCCCAAGGGGGTCAGGGTGCTGGGGTCCCCACGGAGCTCAGGGCGGGGGGCTCCTCGGCAGGGTGTTTTGCCCAAGCGGGAGCGCGGGGGCGAGCGGAGGCGAGGGGGGGGCTCTGGGCAGACAGCACCAGCAGATGAACACGTTTTGGAGCCGGTGACGTCTGCTCCGGCATCGCCGAGGGAAGAAAACAGGCGGCAGAGCGTGAGTCCGGCCCTGCGGAGCAGAGCTGGCTCCCGGCCGGCTCGGGCATCGTGCCCGCCATGCCTGACCCGGGCCGGCCGGTGGGGTCGCGGTGGGCCGGGGGGCTCCGCTGAGCCCCGGCCATGGGGCCGTGGCAGTGGTCGCTGTTCTGGTGCTTCCATGTGGCGCTGGTCCGTGGCACCGTCCTCGCGGGGGGCCAGAACTCGCAAGAAAGACCCCCGCGGCCGGCGGGATGGTCTCCGGCCCCGTCATCCTCCCGGGCACCCACGCCGGAGCCGGGATCGTCGAGGGACCCCGAGGGCTCGGCGGCGGCGTTGGCTTTCCTGCAGACGGGAGATGCGCAGAGGCTGGCCCGGGCCAACTGCAGCCGGGATGTCGCGGCGGGGGCAGCCGGTCCCGGCCCCCCCCCGGCGCTACGTTCCGCTTTGCGTGCCGCTCCCGAGGCTCTGGCCCACGCCGCCAACTTCCTCAACATGCTCTTCCAGACCAACGATATCCGCGAAGCCAGCGTGGCCGAGGACGTGGAGTGGTACCAGGCGCTGGTCCGCAGCCTGGCAGAGGGGCACCCGTGGGTGCGCCGGGCGGTCCTCGCCCTCGACGCCCACCCGCTGGCCGCCAAGCCCCGGTTGATGCTGCAGGCTACCAAAGGGAACGGTGAGATCCTGCTGCAGGACGTCTCCTCCACCGCTCCCGGCCTCGGAAACCTTAGCTGGGATAACGAGTGGTTCAACTCCTTCAAGTCCCAGCGGAACCCTCTCCTCCGCAAACGGGTGCTCAGCAATGACCTGCGCAGCATGGAGACCCCCAAGTGGCAGCGGGGCGATAGCTACGTGGGGGAGCCGGGCCACGTGCGGTGGTCCCCCCCGTTCCTCGAGTGCCGGGACGGCAGGTTCCTGCCCGCCTGGGCGGTCACGCTCTCCTCCGCTTTCTACGGGCTTAAGCCAGACCTTAGTCCTGAGTTCAAGTAAGTGGTACCTGGAGGGGTTGGGGGGTTTGTAGGGGGGGGTGTAAGAGTGTTGGGGGGGTACCCCGTGGGCATGCTGGGGGGGGGGGTGCAGCGGGAAGCATCACCCTGGGGCGTAGGTAGCGTGGTAGGGGGTGCTGGCAGCGTGCCACCCCCCTGCCTGCATCCCCCTGCACGTGCGCGCGCGTGGGTATTTGCACGTCCACAGGCGCGGACCTGACCCCTGTCCCCCCTCGGTCATCGCTGTGCTGCCCACCTTGGGCTGTCACCCCCAGAACCCCCTACCACAGCCGCACCTGGGGGGGGGGGGGGGGCGGTGAGCTGTGCTGGGCCCCCTCCTCTGAACTGGGGGGCATCCCTGGGCTGGTGGTTCCCTGCTGCACCCCAGTAACCCCTGCGTGAGGAGCCACGGCGGGATGCACTAGGGAGGGAAGGGGACAACTGGCTTTTGTCCCGGAGAGGAGATGTGACCCCATTTCCAAGGGGGAAACCGTGTCCCCCTCTGGGCACCCAGGGAAGACCCGCAGGGCAAGGGACGAGGGATGGCACGCAGGGAGCATCCCAGCAGCTCCTATTTCCCCATGGGTTGCATTAAAGCCCCTTTTGAGAGGCAGAATTCAAACCCAGGAGCTGCTACCCTCGTCCCAGCTCCAACCTCCCCCAGACACAGCTCCAAGGGGGAACATCCCTGACCGGGGCTCCGGGGATGTTGCTGACACCTCGCGTTGCCCAACGAGTCCGTGTACCAGCACCAGCCCCCCCAACACGTCCGTGTCCTCCCCCGTTGCCTGTCCCAGAGGCAGCGATGGGACACGGCCACGCTGGGTGGGTGGGGGGCACGGGGAGGCCCCCCCCGGGGCTGACCCCCCCGTCTCTCTGCACAGGGGCGTCGTGCGGGTGGACATTGAGCTGCGGGACGTGACCATCGACCAGTGCGCCAGCGGGCCGGGCTGGTTCGCGGACACGCACCGCTGCGACCTCAACAGCACCCAGGTATCGGCCGCTGGCACCCGGCACCCTGTACCCCATCCCCTCGCCTGGCAGGGGTGGGAGTCCCCAGCACCCAACCGTCCCTATCCCCCCGGCCGGGCTGTCCCTGCCGCGTGTCCCTCCCTGCGGGCTGAGCTTTATCCTCTCCCAGCCGATCCATCTGCTTCGTTCAGCTGCTCTCAGCACCGCAGCCGAGGGGTTTATTGTGCAAATCTTCCTTCCCCGCTGCCAGTGGCAATGTGTGACCTGGCTGCTCCTTGCCCGGGCATCGCGGGGACGGCCGGGCTCCGGGGGGCTGGCAGCCAGTGAGCAAACCACCCTGACCAGTAGCCCCCAGTTCCCTCCAGTGGTGCCCACCCAAGGCAAGCTGGTGATGCCCAAGAGCGTTTCAGGGCTCGGCACAACCGGCAGCATTCCTAACCAGGGCAAAGCCCGCAGCCCCCCATGTGAGTGCAGATTGGGGTCCCACCCTGAAGACAAAAAGCTGTCCCCAAGTGGGAAAGGCGTCACCAGTTTCTCTTTCCTGCCAGTGACCCACGGGCGATGCCCTCTGGAGGGACGGGCTCTGCTCCCAGGCATCTCTCCAAAAAAACAACAATACCCAGAAAAGCTGCCAGCCCAGCCCATTCGGGGCAGGATCAGGCCGTGGGGGATTAGGGCAGCAGTGCCCTGCCTGCCGCTGCCGTCATGGCCGGGCAGGATTAGTGCGCTCTGCTGCATTAGGTGTCCATTTAGGTTTTAGGGAGGGATTTGGGGGCCAAGCTTTGGCTTTTAATTCTTAAATGTTTAACCACTGATTCCTCCTGGGTGTGGGGGAGGATGGCGCGGGGTCAGGTACCCGTGAGCCAGGGGCTGCTGGAGCCCATGGTGCAGGGAGGGATGCGGGACCGTGGGGAGCATACGGGGTGCAGGATGAGCCCTCGCCCTTCCGTGCGTCTCAGCCTGTCTCCTTCAGTGTGTCCCCCAGGAAAGCCGTGGCTTCGTCCTCGGGAGGTACTTGTGCCGGTGCAAGCCGGGCTTTTACGGGGCCGGCGGAGCTGCCAGCGGTGCCCGGGCAGGTGGGTGCCGTTCCCAGTCCCGGGGTCCCCATTTCACCCAGTGACACATGGCTACAGGAGTGGGGTCCAGGGCCTTGGGAAGCCCAAGCACGTGCCCTGGCAAGGAAAGCACCGCCAAGCCCGGGACACGGTGATTTCACCTGGCTGTCGCTCTGTCCCCAGGGACGGCGGGGAGCGTGGCGGGGGCGGACGGGGGGTCCCGGCTGGCGTGCCGGCCCTGCCGCCAGGGATGCACCACCTGCGAGGACGACATGCCCTGCCTGATCCAGGAGGACCGGGCGCTGCGGGCAGCCATCCTCTCCTGCCAAGCCTGCTGCATGCTGGCCGTCTTCCTCAGCATGCTCGTCTCCTACCACTTCCGACGGAGCAAGGCAAGGCATCCCCTGTCCTGCTCCCTTTCCATCCCCAAACCCCACAGTCTCAGGGGGGGGTCTCAGGGATGGGGGGGGGGCATGTCACAGCAGCGGGAAGGATGTCACAGCCCGGCGCGTTCGGGGGGGATCTCCCTGCCCTGGCTCCATCCCCTCTGGGCGCTGGCCGAGGCTCCCGGCTGCACCCTTACGCCTCTGTCCCTGCAGAGGATCCGGGCGTCGGGAGTTGTCCTCCTGGAGATGATCCTCTTCGGGTCCCTCCTCCTCTACTTCCCTGTGAGTATCCAGCCAGCCCCGGGGACTGAAAACCTCTGGGCTGGGGTTTAAGAGCATTTGCAGCCTGGCCAGCTGCCCCCCGGGCGAGGGCATCGAGCTGGTCCCAAGCAGGTCACGAGCACAACTCTGCCTAATTGTTAATTTTGCTGGCATAGCCCCCGTCGGCTGCGGTATAAACCTTCTCGGGAAACCAAATCCCTTTTCTCCTGCTGGCTGCGGGAACTAATCCCTGCCCAAATCCCCTCTCCCTCCCGCAAGAGCTGCGGCGGATGCTATAGAGCCAAGGGGGAAGGGCGGCAGCGGGTCTGGCCAAAAAAGCGGGTGGTTTCCCAGTCTCCGGTGTTTTGCTGTCCCCCCCGGCAGGCGGGATCCAGCCCCGTGCTGCCCACCGACCCCTCTCCCCGCTGCCCCAGGTGTTCATCCTGTACTTCAAGCCGAGCATCTTCCGCTGCATCGTCCTGCGCTGGGTGCGCATGCTCGGCTTCGCCATCGTCTACGGCACCATCACCCTCAAGCTGTACAGGTAGCCGGGATGGGGGGGGGGGGGGGCTGGATGCTTGGGACCCCCAAAGCAGGGACCGGCTGGGGGCTCACCCCTCCGCGCCTCGCAGGGTGCTGAAGGTGTTCCTGTCCCGCACGGCCCAGCGGGTGCCCTACGTGTCAAGCCAGCGGGTGCTGAAGATGCTGGGGCTGATCCTGCTCCTGGTGCTGTGGTTCCTGGCAGCCTGGACCATCGGGATGCTGGAGAACGTCGACAAGAATATCCCGCTGGTGATCCGCACCCAGACCGCCCGTGGGCTCCACTTCTACATCTGCGGCCACGACCGCTGGGACTACATGATGGTGATCGGTGAGACCCAGCCCCCACGGTGTTCCGGAGGGTCCCCACAGCCCCAGGACCCCATCCCGTAAATGTAGCGTGTGGGGTTTTCATTTCTTTGTCCATTTAATTTGCCTGGAGCCTGCAAGCAGGGCTGGGGTGCCTGAGCTGCCTCCCATCCTCTCCTCTGAGCATCCTCAGGACTCGCTCTGGCGTGGGGTAAATCCCCCGGTGCAGGCGGCGAGTCCTGGTGGCCTTTAGGCAGGCTGTGCCGGAGGATGCTCTGCGCCAGACCCGGCTCCGATTGCGGCACGTGCCGACAGCAGCCAGGGTGAACGTGCTGGGCTGGATGCGCCCCAAGGCAGGGAGATCCCTGTGGGCAGCAGCACCCACCCCGCAGCTCAGCACCCGTCGCTGCCACCCGGGAAAACACGCCAACACCAGCAGGGTGATGGGGCTGGATGCTCAGCATCATTCTCCCTGCTCTCTCCAACAGCCGAAATACTGTTTCTGCTCTGGGGCAGCTTCCTGTGCTACGCCACGCGTACCGTGCCCTCCGCCTTCCACGAGCCCCGCTACATGGGGATCGCGCTCCACAACGAGCTCATGATTTCGGCCACCTTCCATGTGGTCAGGTAGGGTGCGGGGCTGCGAGGGGGCTGGGAACCCAGATTCCTGTCCCCAGTGATGCAGAGGAACCGGCAGCAAATGCCTGAAGGCAGCGGATTCCCTGCGTGGGTCCCCGGGCAAGGTGGAGGCTGTGGGGTCCGGAGGTGGGAAGGGGGGCTGTGGGGTCCTCAGCGGGACCCGGCGCTGCCCTCCTCGCCCCTTCCAGGTTCATCATGGTCCCATCGCTGCACCCCGACTGGACCCTGCTGCTCTTCTTCGCTCACACCCACAGCACCATCACCATGACCCTGGCGCTGGTCTTCATCCCGAAGGTAACGCTCGGCCCAGGGATGCGGGGAAGAAGGGGCTGGGGTTCCCTGGCGTTTCAGGGACCCCTCGACGAACTCACCCCTCACCACCCCCAGTTCCTGCACGCCGGCTCGCCGCTGCGGGAGGAGATCGCGGCCGAGGTCTACGAGGACGAGCTGGACATGCGGCACTCGGGCTCCTGCTTGAACAGCAGCATCGCGTCCGCCTGGAGCGAGCACAGTCTTGACCCCGATGACATTCGGGTGGGTGGCACACTCAGGACCTTCTTTTGACGCTAGCTATGCAGCCCCGCGCAGAGTAAGAGGTGCCTTTTGCGATCTTTCTCTTGATGCAAAGCAGAGGGGGGGGAGAAGGGGGTGCAGGGTGAACCGCCACGGGGGGGGGGGAAACCTGCTGCATCTCCTGGGTCGGAGGGATGGGCAGCGCAGGGGCTTGGGGACATGGGGACAGCCTGGCTCTAGGAGCCAAGCCGGGGCTTTGTGGGGTCGTCTCAGCCGCAGCGCCCGTGCAGTCCCATCGTACGTGCTCTCCTCTCTCCCCTCTCTCTGCCGCGTCCCCCCAACCCGCGGCGCGCAGGAGGAGCTGAAGAAGCTTTACTCCCAGCTGGAGGTGCACAAGAGGCGGAAGATGGCAGCCAACAACCCCCACCTCCCCAAGAAGCGCAGCACCCACCGCAGTTTGGGCCGCTCCATCGTGCGCCGCGGCGCCGAGCTGCCCGAAGCCGCGGCACGCCGAAGCAGCGGAGGGGAGCGGGTGGGCACCCCGGCACGCCGCGGTTCCTCGGCCAAGCGGCTCCCCGACGCCGGCGGCACCAGCCTGAGGATGCGGGATGACGGTTCCCGGCGCCGTGCCGCAGCCCCGCGCAAGTCCCGCAGCACCGAGGGTCCTGCGCAGGAGCCCCGGGAAAGCTCACCCATCCCCGGTCCCCCCGGGGAGCCCACGCCGGGGAGGAAGACGATGGTAGAGACGACCTTGGAGCAATCCGACAGCGAGTCCCTCGATGCCGCCCCACTCGTGTGCAAGTCAGCCAGCGCCCACAACCTGGCGGGACACGGGCAGCAGCCCCCCTCGCCCCGCGCAGCCCCTTTGCAGAAGTCGCTCAGCGTCGTCGCCGGTGCACGGGAAGAGGCCCTGCTCGCCGCCAGCCGAGCTGCGCGGCAGGAGTGGTACGCCAACCGGCACCTCTCTGCCCTGTCCTCGGAGCACCCCACGGGCCAGGGGGTCCTCAAGAAAGCCGAGAAGCCCCAAATCCCCGGTCCAGTTGATGCCCTCCTGCCAGCCAGCTCCAGCCCCACCGAGGGATGCCTCCAGAAGGACACGTCCACCCCGGGCGATGCCAAGGTGCAGAAACATGTCACCTACGCGCCCATCAAGAGCATCAGCATCGACAGCTCCCACCTCCCGGGCCGGGTGCGGGTGACGGTGAGGAGGACCCCCCCGCCACCCCCAGTCCGCTACCAGAGCCTGGGGCAGCACGCCGCGCCGGCCAGCGACAGCCCAGAGCCAGCGGAGCTGCCTGTGGATTCCCCGGCACGGGCAGGAGAGCCAGAGAGGACACCAGAGGGATCTGCGGAGGAAAAGCTGGGGCTTGCGTCCCCCCCGGCGGGGAAGGGCAGGCTGCTGACCTCAGCCTCCATCCCGGCACAGGTCTGCCCCTGGGAGCTGGTCCAGGAGGAGATCCTGAGCCAGAAGCAAAAAGCTGCCGAAGCAGCAGACTCGGGGACCCCCGGTGACACAGCGGCCACCCCCTCCAGCCTCAAGCCATCCTCCCAGAAGACCTCCCTCCGGGGCTTGGGACTCGCCATCAAAGCCTTCAATCGCTCCAGGGGGAAAAGCATCCTGAGGGGGAAGAGGGAGGGTGAGGGGAGCCTCAGGAAGAAGGGGCGCGAGCGGGAGGGGGGCAGCAGGAGGGAGAGGCCTGGCCTGGCAGAGATGTCAGTTGTGTCCCTCGGGGGGATTAGCCAAGACCCTGCCGCCAAAAGCCCCGAATGGAGCAGGCAGAGGCCCGGCAGCGAGCCCACCGCCCACTCGTGGCAGGGGGACGCGGTCCCCTGCCAGCACAACAACAATGCCGGCACCACCTGGGAAGCTGCAGGCTGGGGGGACGGTGGGACAGAAGGACAGTGGGACAGCCCAGCCCCGGGGACAGGCGATGGTGAGAATCTGGCAGAGAAGCCCAGCGCTCTCCAGGGGGATGGAGATGCTGGTGGGGGCCCAGAGCCACCCTCAGAGGGGCACAAAGTCCCACTCGGTGTTGGCCGCCAAGAAGGAGCCGAACATCCCCAGGAAACCCCAGCGGTGGCCGACAGTGGGAAAACACAGATATGTCCCCAGCCAGGGGCCAAGGTTCCCGTGGCAGAGCCGGGAAAGGATGCTCCTGCAGCCATCGTGAGGTTGATCGCACCAAAGGAACAGGGGGCCAGGCCAGCTGAAGGGCTTGAGGAGAGCAGCAGGTCTCTCCATCCCCAGGACCGCACAGAGGTGGAGCAGCCACATGCAAAACCCATCGCGAGCAGCCCCCACCCGTCCACCACCGGTGTGGAGAGAGCGGCTGCTGAGAAGTTGAGGGCTGAGGTTTGTTCCCGGGAAGCCCCGGGCATTCCAGCAGGAAGAGGAGCCTTGCTGCGTCAGGAGGCGATTGCTTCCCGGGAGGAGAGAGGGGTCCCACTGGGCGAGGAGAGCCCAGCCAAGGGGCTGGAGAAGGGGAGCAGCCAGCCTGAGCCCCTCAGTCCCGGGGGGAGCTGGGGCACCGAGAGGGTCCCCCCAAGGAGCCGGAGCACAGAAGTGGCCCCGGCTGCAGTGGGGAAAGCCGGCAGAGCAGGGGGCAGGCAGGCAGAGGTCTGTCCTGGGGAAACTCAGGCAGATTCCAGCATTAGAATAGAAATCTGCCCCTGGGAAGAGAGCAGGGGTGAGCACTGGGGGCCGGGCAGAGCCCCGGGGAAGGGCAGCAGTGAATTGGATGCTGGTCACCCCAGGGAAGAAGTGGGCATGGAGAAACCACTAGCAAAAAGCCCAGAGCTGCTGAAAGTGGCTTTGGAGAAGTCAAGCAGTGTGGAGGGCAGGAGGGCTGAGGTTTGTCCGTGGGAGACCGGGGGAAGGACTGTCAGGGCAGAAATCTGCCCCTGGGACGTGGAGGGGGCTCAGCTGGAGAAAGAGAGGCAGGAAGGAGAGAGCATCAGACCAAAATCACTGGGTTTGCTGAGAGCACAGGAGAGCCGGAGCAGCCTGCAAGTGCCCAGCCAGCCCTGGGGCAGCACCAGCAGCGAAGAACCCCCATCGAAACCTGCTCCCAAAAGCTCTGAGCTTTGCTTAGAGGGAACAGCCTTATCCGATGCAGGAAAATTAGATGATGGTAAAATTTCCCAAATGAAGAAAGGGATTTCCCCGCAGAGAGCGGCCCTGAGGGGCACGGGAGAGACAGCTCTGGCTGCAGACAAGGGGAGCAGCCAGCAGGGATCTTCCCAGCCCGGGGAAGGTGCGGAGCAGCCTGGCACAGGGCTCACAGCAAAACACCCAGCTCTGCCTGAAACGTCAGTGAAGCAGGCAGGACCCATTGACAGCAAAAAGGCCAACATTTGCCCATGGGAAGTGGAGGATGAGCCTCTTGCTAAAACAGAAATCTGCCCTTGGGAAGAGCCTGGAGCTCCACTGGGGAAAGAGAGACCGAGTCAGGACACACATGGGACTTCCAAAGGGAAAACCAAACCAGGAGGACTTGAAGATATCAAAGCAAAACTGGCAGAGATGGGTGGCCATGGCTCAGAGCACAGGGACACCAGGATCTTTGCAAAGCTCATTAGGAAAAGCCTGGAGAATTCAAAAGCTGAGTCCAAGAAATCCCAGAGTGTGGAGAGCATAAAGGAGGAGGTCTGTCCCTGGGAGAGCTTGGGCACAGAGCAGCTCCCAGAAAAATCCCGCGCTGGGAGCCCAGCGCTGCCCAAATCGCCTTCAAAGAAATCCCAGAGCGTGGAGAGCCTGAAGGCAGAGGTCTGTCCCTGGGAGGTTCAGGAGGTTGAAGCCACTGATAAAGCTGAAATCTGCCCCTGGGAAGCAGTTGCTCCACCAAGTAAAGAGAAATCAAGACAGGACAAAGATGCTCTGTCCACAGCAAGCAAAAGCCCTTCCACAAGTCCAGGTCTCTTGAGAGAGATTGCAGACAGCACATCTGGAAAGAAGGAGAAAGCAAGCAGGGACCGTGAGTCCATCTGCCCCTGGGAGAGCCTGGGCACGGAGCAGACCCCAGAAAAATCCCGCTCTGGGAGCCCAGCGCTGCCCAAATCGCCTTCAAAGAAATCCCAGAGTGTGGAGAGCCTGAAGGCAGAGGTCTGTCCCTGGGAGGTTCAGGAGGTTGAAGCCACCGATAAAGCAGAAATCTGCCCCTGGGAGGCGGCTGCACCTCCCTCCCATCAACCAAAGGCAAAGCTGGGAGCTGGGGGGGGTTCAAAGGGGGACAAGCGCATCACGCGCCAGGCAGCGCTTGCCAGCCCGGTGAGATCCCTGGAGAAGGGCAGCAGCGAGCGAGAGGCCGTGTGTCCCTGGGAGAGCTTGGGCACGGAGCAGCTCCCAGAAAAAAACCGTGCTGGGAGCCCAGCGCTGCCCAAATCGCCTTCAAAGAAATCTCAGAGTGTGGAGAGCCTGAAGGCAGAGGTCTGTCCTTGGGAGGCTCAAGAGGTTGAATCCACTGATAAAGCAGAAATCTGTCCCTGGGAGGCAGTTGCTCCACCAAGTAAAGAGAAATCAAGACAGGACAAAGATGCTCTGTCCACAGCGAGCAAAAGCCCTTCTAGAAGTCCAGGTCTCTTGAGAGAGATTGGAGACAGCACGTCTGGAAAGGAGAAAGCAAGCAGGGACCGTGAGTCCATCTGTCCCTGGGAGGGCCTGGACACAGAGGGCTCCTCCACGAGGTATAGCACAAGGAGCGCAGAGCTGCTGAAAGCGACCGCTAAGAAAGTGATGACCATGGCGAGCACAAAAGTCAAGATGTGTCCCTGGGAGAGTCTGGGCACAGAGCAGCCCCCAGAAGAAAAACGCACTGGGAGCCCAGCGCTGCCCAAATCGCCTTCAAAGAAATCCCAGAGTGTGGAGAGCCTGAAGGCAGAGGTCTGTCCTTGGGAGGTTCAGGAGGTTGAATCCACTGATAAAGCAGAAATCTGTCCCTGGGAGACGGCTGCTCCACCATTAAGTAAAGAGAAATCAAGACAGGACAAAGATGCTCTGTCCACAGTGAGCAAAAGCCTTTCTACAAGTCCAGGTCTCTGCAAAGAGATTGTGGACAGCACGTCTGGAAAGAAGGAGAAAGCAAGCAGGGACCGTGAGTCCATCTGTCCCTGGGAGAGCCTGGGCACGGAGCAGCTCCCAGCAAAATCCCGCTCTGGGAGCCCAGCGCTGCCCAAATCACCTTCAAAGAAATCCCAGAGTGTGGAGAGCCTGAAGGCAGAGGTCTGTCCTTGGGAGGTTCAGGAGGTTGAAGCCACCGATAAAGCAGAAATCTGCCCCTGGGAGGCGGCTGCACCTCCCTCCCATCAACCAAAGGCAAAGCTGGGAGCTGGGGGGGGTTCAAAGGGGGACAAGCGCATCACGCGCCAGGCAGCGCTTGCCAGCCCGGTGAGATCCCTGGAGAAGGGCAGCAGCGAGCGAGAGGCCGTGTGTCCCTGGGAGAGCTTGGGCACGGAGCAGCCCCCAGAAAAAAACCGTGCTGGGAGCCCAGCGCTGCCCAAATCGCCTTCAAAGAAATCCCAGAGCGTGGAGAGTCTGAAGGCAGAGGTCTGTCCTTGGGAGGTTCAGGAGGTTGAAGCCACTGATAAAGCAGAAATCTGCCCCTGGGAGATGGCTGCTCCACCATTAAGTAAAGAGAAATCAAGACAGGACAAAGATGCTCTGTCCACAGTGAGCAAAAGCCCTTCTACAAGTCCAGGTCTCTGCAAAGAGATTGCAGACAGCACATCTGGAAAGAAGGAGAAAGCAAGTAGGGACCGTGAGTCCGTCTGCCCCTGGGAGAGCCTGGGCACAGAGCAGACCCCAGAAAAATCCCATGCCAGGAGCCCAGCGCTGCCCAAATCGCCTTCAAAGAAATCCCAGAGCGTGGAGAGTCTGAAGGCAGAGGTCTGTCCTTGGGAGGTTCAGGAGGTTGAAGCCAGTGATAAAGCAGAAATCTGTCCCTGGGAGACGGCTGCTCCACCAAGTAAAGAAAAATCAAGACAGGACAAAGATGCTCTGTCCACAGCGAGCAAAAGCCCTTCTAGAAGTTCAGGTCTCTTGAGAGAGATTGGAGACAGCACGTCTGGAAAGGAGAAAGCAAGCAGGGACCGTGAGTCCCTCTGTCCCTGGGAGGGCCTGGACACAGAGGGCTCCTCCACGAGGTATAGCACAAGGAGCGCAGAGCTGCTGAAAGCGACCGCTAAGAAAGTGATGACCATGGCGAGCACAAAGGTCAAGATGTGTCCCTGGGAGAGTCTGGGCACAGAGCAGCCCCCAGAAGAAAAACGCACTGGGAGCCCAGCGCTGCCCAAATCGCCTTCAAAGAAATCCCAGAGTGTGGAGAGCCTGAAGGCAGAGGTCTGTCCTTGGGAGGTTCAGGAGGTTGAATCCACTGATAAAGCAGAAATCTGTCCCTGGGAGACGGCTGCTCCACCATTAAGTAAAGAGAAATCAAGACAGGACAAAGATGCTCTGTCCACAGTGAGCAAAAGCCTTTCTACAAGTCCAGGTCTCTGCAAAGAGATTGTGGACAGCACGTCTGGAAAGAAGGAGAAAGCAAGCAGGGACCGTGAGTCCATCTGTCCCTGGGAGAGCCTGGGCACGGAGCAGCTCCCAGCAAAATCCCGCTCTGGGAGCCCAGCGCTGCCCAAATCACCTTCAAAGAAATCCCAGAGCGTGGAGAGCCTGAAGGCAGAGGTCTGTCCCTGGGAGGTTCAGGAGGTTGAAGCCACCGATAAAGCAGAAATCTGCCCCTGGGAGGCGGCTGCACCTCCCTCCGATCAACCAAAGGCAAAGCTGGGAGCTGGGGGGGGTTCAAAGGGGGACAAGCGCATCACGCGCCAGGCAGCGCTTGCCAGCCCGGTGAGATCCCTGGAGAAGGGCAGCAGCGAGCGAGAGGCCGTGTGTCCCTGGGAGAGCTTGGGCACGGAGCAGCTCCCAGAAAAAAACCGTGCTGGGAGCCCAGCGCTGCCCAAATCGCCTTCAAAGAAATCTCAGAGTGTGGAGAGCCTGAAGGCAGAGGTCTGTCCTTGGGAGGCTCAAGAGGTTGAATCCACTGATAAAGCAGAAATCTGTCCCTGGGAGGCAGTTGCTCCACCAAGTAAAGAGAAATCAAGACAGGACAAAGATGCTCTGTCCACAGCGAGCAAAAGCCCTTCTAGAAGTCCAGGTCTCTGCAAAGAGATTGAGGACAGCACATTTGGAAAGAAGGAGAAGGCAAGCAGGGACCGTGAGTCCATCTGCCCCTGGGAGAGCCCGGGCACAGAGCAGACCCCAGAAAAATCCCATGCCAGGAGTCCAGCGCTGCCCAAATCGCCTTCAAAGAAATCCCAGAGCGTGGAGAGTCTGAAGGCAGAGGTCTGTCCTTGGGAGGTTCAGGAGGTTGAAGCCAGTGATAAAGCAGAAATCTGCCCCTGGGAGACGGCTGCTCCACCAAGTAAAGAAAAATCAAGACAGGACAAAGATGCTCTGTCCACAGCGAGCAAAAGCCCTTCCACAAGTCCAGGTCTCTGCAAAGAGATTGCAGACAGCACATCTGGAAAGAAGGAGAAAGCAAGCAGGGACCGTGAGTCCATCTGCCCCTGGGAGAGCCTGGGCACGGAGCAGACCCCAGAAAAATCCCATGCCAGGAGCCCAGCGCTGCCCAAATCGCCTTCAAAGAAATCCCAGAGCGTGGAGAGCCTGAAGGCAGAGGTCTGTCCTTGGGAGGTTCAGGAGGTTGAAGCCACCGATAAAGCAGAAATCTGCCCCTGGGACGCGGCTGCACCTCCCTCCCATCAACCAAGGGCAACGCTGGGAGCTGGGGGGGGTTCAAAGGGGGACAAGCGCATCACGCGCCAGGCAGCGCTTGCCAGCCCGGTGAGATCCCTGGAGAAGGGCAGCAGCGAGCGAGAGGCCGTGTGTCCCTGGGAGAGCTTGGGCACGGAGCAGCTCCCAGAAAAAACCCGCTCTGGGAGCCCAGCGCTGCCCAAATCGCCTTCAAAGAAATCTCAGAGCGTGGAGAGCCTGAAGGCAGAGGTCTGTCCTTGGGAGCTTGAAGCCACCGATAAAGCAGAAATCTGCCCCTGGGACGCGGCTGCACCTCCCTCCCATCAACCAAGGGCAACGCTGGGAGCTGGGGGGGGTTCAAAGGGGGACAAGCGCATCACGCGCCAGGCAGCGCTTGCCAGCCCGGTGAGATCCCTGGAGAAGGGCAGCAGCGAGCGAGAGGCCGTGTGTCCCTGGGAGAGCTTGGGCACGGAGCAGCTCCCAGAAAAAACCCGCTCTGGGAGCCCAGCGCTGCCCAAATCGCCTTCAAAGAAATCTCAGAGCGTGGAGAGCCTGAAGGCAGAGGTCTGTCCTTGGGAGCTTGAAGCCAGTGATAAAGCAGAAATCTGCCCCTGGGAGGTGGCTGCACCTCTGCTGGAAAAAGGAGCAGCCCCGGGTCAGGCAAACCTCCCACCAAAAAAAGCAGGTGCCTCCAAACCACCAGAGAAGGGGAGCAGTGAGTGCGAGGCCATCTGCCCCTGGGAATGCCAGGGCACAGAGGAGCTCTCCCTGAAAACCACTACAGGGAAAGAGCCATCCAAGAAGTCCGACAGCACAGAGAGCAGGAAATCTGATATTTGTCCCTGGGAAACGGTAGAATCCACCGGCTCAGAGAAGGGAAGCTTCAAACCCAGCGTGCACCCACAGGGAGCTGACAGAGCATCCCCCATTGGGATGGGAAAGTCAAAGCTGGTGGCAGGAGCCAGCGCCGTGTCTGCAACAGTCCTGCTGAAAAAATCCAAGGGCAGATCTGACGGCGAGGCTGAGCACAAGCCCCTGTGCCGCATCCTGCCAGGCATCCAGCCCCCACGGAGCCCCAGGGCAGAGCCACTGCCTCGGGGAGCAAGCACAGCTCCCGCGGCGGGCAGCAGCCCCAGCCCTGGCGCTAGCGTAGCTGAAGTTTGTCCCTGGGAAACAGAAGAGGCTCTGCCAGCATCTGACAAGACCAACACAGACACGAGGAAAACCGCCGAGGTGTGTCCATGGGAGGTGGAGAGCGTGGATCCCACCCCAACCCTCCACGGGCAGGGCAGAGCTGGGGTGAGCCCCCAAGATGGAGACAGGGGTGGGAGTGAAACCAAAACCGATGGCTGCCCATGGGACCACGAGTAGCTCCCTCCGTCCGGCCACCAGCCAGGTGCAGACACAGCTTTCCTGAACAGAAAGTCTCGAGCTGAAAGCTGCTGCCTACCTGCACAGCCTGGACAGGGACAGAAGCGTCCACCAAAGCCAACGGCACGGCCACACTCCAGCAGGCTCCAGTGGTGGCCATCAACCAGCCAGGCTTGGGGACCAACGCAGCAAGGGGACAATTAACATCTCCTGCCTTCATCAAAGCACTCAAGCCAGGCAGTAGCCAGCAAACACCACCCATCGTTTACCCACAGGTACTTGGTCCAAGCAGAGCACCCAAATACATTAAAAGACCCATGGTGCCAGCCTCGTTCGCTTCCACCAACACAGCAGACACAAAGCTGCAGCTTGCTAGCTACGGACGCTCGCCCACAAGCTCTCCAGTTGAATGTCCTCCTACCACGCTGGGAGGTTTGTGCCTCCAGCACAGCGAGGAACAGCTTGCCTGGCACCCTGAAATATGCAGTCCCGCAGCCTCGGCAAGCTGGACACTGAAACAAGGGGAGAGTCAAACTAAGGGCAGCAACAACGTGACTGGGAGGAAAACAGCTTTCCGGAGTTCCTGCAACCCAGCTGATCTCCCCCAGCGCTGCTGTCGCCTCCATTTTAAGCCAGGCTGGTTTCTGTAAGCATGGCTAGGACCAGGCAGGTTCCGAAGCCTGGGATAAAGAGCCGTTGCTCCCAGCCAGCCCCACGACACATTTTGCTTCCTTGATACAAAGTCGTTTATTTTTAAACGTCCTCTGAAGTCACTGAGCCAGCTACAGGACTTCCACATACGCAAAGCAAACCCTTCTGCTCCGTTTCAGTCCAGCGATACCAGCCCAGTGCTTGAACACTGAGCTTTGGCGATGCCCACCACCATCTCTGTTCCATCACCCGACCTGGGTGGGATAAAGCAACCTTCGGGCCACTCCACTGCTCTGCTTTTAGAAACCTCCACATCCACAAAGGCTGAGATAGGTACTCCTGCTACTAACCTCCTCACTGACTAAACTTCACGGCACTGCTACACTTCTAACTCTTGCAGCAACTCAGCTGTAAAGGTGTTTGTCTTAACTAACAATGCCACTAACTTTTCAAAGCACTTTGTTGTTATTCGTTTCTTCTTCACTCGTACCGTGTGTGCATGTGTGTCTGTTCAGCACGTGTGCAAACATGCCCAGGGCTCATCTTCCCATCGCAGGAGAGGTTTTTCCAACACTTCCACTGGCACTAGCAAACCTCCACTTTTACAGCCCATCTGTAGAAGGGCTGGATGCCTTTTGTCATCCCACATGTCAACTTCTCCCTGTATTTGCAAGACCCGCTCCTTTGGGGCAGAGATGCAAACAGACTCCTGTATGACAGAGAAGATGCTGAGACCGCAGAGGCACTACGACCTCCACAGCATCGGACAGGGGTCCTGGTTTGCCATTACTCCAGCCCACCCACTTGCAAATGCACAAGGGAAGGGAAGCGGCCATAAACATGGGGAGAAGCCTCAGGGTCAGGAAGGCAGCAGCTGGGAAACAACAAAGCCTCCAGTCTCCCCTGGTTTGTCCCTCTGCTCCACTTAGATGGCAGCAAATAAAAACAGCAACAGCAGAAGCGAAGGTTTTGGTTCTCCCTCTGATCTCCACGCAAGGCTGGGGCTCAGGGCTCATCCTGCCGTTACTTTGTTGTTTACTTCCACTCTCCTCAAAAAGTGGCGTTGCTGTAGTGTGCTGTCAGTGGTCTTTGGCACTGAATGTCAAACAATCATCCAACTGTATAAGTAAGTGTACATACAGAAAATAAATAGTATTATCTACAGAGTGCACACTTAGCAGCTGATATATGGGGTGTGGGCAAGACACTAAATATGTTCAAGGAAGAGGTACAACAGAAAGCAGCAAGGCTGTGAAGGAAGCCCAGAAACAGAAATAGTTCAGCTGCAGAGGTTTCAATATTGGCAAAGGAGATGGGGAGCCACACACTGCTAGACTGGAAGGAAAGGCCATTCTCCCAGAAAAGCAGCCACGCCACCAGAAAACATCCTTTTCATTCAGAGCCAGAGCTGAAGAACCTTGTCCATAGGTCTTGGTTGAGGAGTCATGTCCATACCTGCTTGTAAGCTGCCTCAGTCACACCAGACACAAACCAGGCAGTTCTCACTAATTTATTTTAGCTCCTAGCCCAGCTCGCATATGCTGGAGCACTGAATCTCTCTTCAGCTCATGAATGAAGCGTAGGCAGAAGGCTCAATATAGTAGGTTCTTTCAGGAAAGGCAGACAGATTGTGACACCCCTCTGATTTCCAAAAAGATAAAAGGGATTCCATCGCTGGCTCCTCTCCTAACAGAGCATAAAGATGATATTCTGCCCTTTCAAAAGAACATCATTCACAAGAAACACTGAACAACTCTGCAAGCATAAGGAGCCATAACTCTTTTACAGCACACTCTGTAAAATCTCTTTCAAGGAAGGAAAAAAAAACCCACACTTGACTCTTGCAAGCTCTGGAAAATGGCCGAGTTAAAAAGCAAGACAAGGTTAAAAAAGAAAATGCTTTGTTATTTGATGACCGGTGAGTATTTTGCTGTGACTAGAAGTAAACGGAACTTATCTGAGCAAAACAGAGCAAGAAGAGATTAGCAGACTCACTGGCTTACTCCCAGCCACGGAAAAAGGCAATCTCTGTGTATGTGTTTTCCCGACCCACACAGCCTGCAAAACCAGGGGACCTGATGCGAATGTCATCATGTCCACAGGATGGTGCCAGCCACTCACTTACAACATCCTATCGCTGAATCCGTGAGCGTCTGTAACAAATGCACCAAAACCCATCAGCTATGAGAAATGCTGCCTTTCAAGAAGGCACTGGTTGACACGAACACTGACCTTAGGAGTTAAAAATTTTATTAAATTATCACTGCTGTGCTGCAGCCCCTTTGGGAAGCTTGGCCATTAACAAACACCCATTCAGCAGGAGTCCAACTGCAGTACCCACCCAGAAGAATTTTATTTAAAGCATGCTTGCTGCTCGTCCCTATTTTCTGTTAAAAAAAAGAAGCCTGGGAATCAGTTCAGAGAGGGAAGGAGGATGGGAAAAGAAAGTGCCAACACCTACTGCTGCAAGTTTTAATGAAAGCCCACCAGGTCTATAACAATTCCCATGGAAGCACCAAATATCCCATGTCTGGACAGACTCCTGCTGCCAAGGACTCTCACAACACAAGTTCAGGATAGAGATTAGCCTAGAGGGCGGTCCTGAAGAGAACAGGCTTCTCGTCTTCACAGAAACACAGAGAGGGTTAAGCTGCAGCACACTAAGTCTACTTGGACAGAGTAAAGCTCTTCTCAGAGCTCATCTGAATCCCTGTCCGAGGCCCCTCTTGCTCCTTTAAAGGCAACTTCTTAGTGACTGGAGTCCATTTCTGAAGCCGCTTTGTTTGTTGACTGCTCACTGGAAAGGCACAGTCATATCCAACCCGCTACCCCCACAGACATTCTCTACTTCTTCCCTTCAGGGTTGTTTGCACTGCTGCCTCTGTAGAGGCTATGGATCTTCCTACTTTGTTTCTTCATACTCTTGTGAGGGATCCAAGGTTGGGCCAGGAATCATCACCGTCTGAAAAAGCAAGGAACAAAATCAGCACGACGCAGAGCTGCTCTAAACTGCTGTAACAGGAATTCTTCCTGTTACAGAGCGTGAGAAAGGGTGAGCAGGGAGTTCTGGCACCACAAAGGCCTCGCACAGGAAGGTGACCAGATGGCAGCAGCATGGGGGAGGACACAGAGGGGGAATGGGATGACATGCCTCGTACTACACTATAGTTCTCACTTCCTTCGTCTCTAGGACCTGTTTTTAGTAACACAGGAAGACAGAGCACCTGCATCACTTTGCCAGGCTATGTACAGGGAGCAGTAACCCCCTAAATTATCACATACGTGTCAAATGCCCTCAGCCTCCTATTACAGGCTGATAATGCCACATTAATAAATAGGTCTGCTTGCAGATTAATCCACCATTTTCCTGTTACAGGAAGCTCAGCTTTGGTTTTGTCCAGAACTAACTAGGGATCTATGCTTCATGGGCACAGACCGCCATGCTGGTGCCTTTTCCTGGTGGCTTTACCTTAACAATGGGGTCCTTTGGTGGAGCCCACTCTGGAACAATCTTGCCATGCATCCTCCATGTGCCATATGGGTTGACCAAGTACCTCTCAAACACAACGTACTCCAAAACGTCCTTGGGTACCTGCTCCCCACCATACATCAGCCGCCCAAAGCGGTCATAGATTGCCAGAGTCTGTAAAAAGAGCCAAGAAATGTATCTTGGACTGGAAGCAGGTTGGAGTCAGTTGGGAAACAAAAACGGCACGAGGGGATATACCTGCCGTGTGTGCATCCGCACTGTCACCTGGCCGTACAGGTTGCCTCGATTCACAATGCTGTCGCATCGGACATGAACCACTCTTGGAGGCTCCAGCGACTCCACAAAACTCCACCGGATGGTCCTGTACCTGTTCCCACGGACCATTTCCTATAAAGAAAAAAAGTAAACACCAACTTAATTAGGATGTGAATTGAATGACAAGCAAACTACTATATACAATGAAGCATTGATTCATTAGCTATTACTTAGACTTGTGCTTTCCCTCCCAGCTCTGTCTTTACTGTATCCAGAAAAAAATGAGACAGACAATCAGGTTTAGAGAGCCTTAAAGACCACGGAAGAGACCAAGGACATGCTACATGCTGATAAACACTTACCGGGTAGCACCGCTCTGTCACCAGGGAGTGAAGTTTCTGCTTGTTAAAACTGCAAGCGAAACACACCTGGTTACTTGAATACACATATTGTAAAGAGGCTTACTCACAAATTCCTGTTTCCCCAGAAGACAAAACTGGCAAAGAAGAAAAAGCAAAATACTCAGCTGTGATCTCAGCACGAAATCAGAACGTGAACGCAAGCTGGTTGTCAAAACTTGCGTTTTGAAAGACACAACAACATCCTTCGGAAGCCAGTTATGACCCAAACGTTTTATTGATGTTTGGAATTGTAACCAAGAATGATGCAGTTTTGAAATCTGTTCTATTACTGGAAAGCAGAGCATGCCAATGGAGTATCATTTCATAGCCAAACAACTTCCTGCAGCGTGATTCTGACAGCACCAACCACCCACTCATCTGCTGATAACACCAGTGGTGCAACAGCTCATCTCCCTTGCAGGTCAGATCAAGATGAATTTTCTGCAACCTGCTCTTCATTATCAAAAGCAAGAGGGTACTGACCAAATCTCCAGCAGTCTACTCTTCACAGAGACCAGGGGCAAAAAAAGATAAAGACCTTGTTGCAGAGGAGGTACAAGGATTAGAAAGACAAGGAAGAAAAACAGACCACATAAGCAAAGAGAAGCAGGTCCTACACAACTGCGTGAGTCAAAGAAGGGGTCTTACTTTGCCAGGCAATTGTGAGCTTCAATAAATATCTCCTGCGCCTTCTCTGGGAAGGTTTTAGTGCTGAAATCTGGATCGTGATCTTTTACCTTCCGCAGACTGAAAAGACAAAAAGAGCTCTACAGTAAGTAAAGAACAACTTGGAACCATCTTGCATGTTTCAGATGATGACAGCGATCTCATCTGGTTCAAGCCCAGCTTTTACCAGAGAGCAACTGAGAACTGGAGACTCCCCACTGAGACATAACCTCTAGGTGCTCGTAAAACAGACAATAGCGCTGCAAACCCAAAGAATCCTCAAGAAAATGAGTGCACACTGTATCCATTCACACCAAGATGTGCCTTGCGTTCATTCTCACACCAGGGACTCCTGATTAAGTGGTACAACAGCAACAGTGGAAGAAGCGGGTAGAAAACAAAACATGCCATCTCACCACTGCATGCGAGAACCAAGCAAAACTTCTGCACCACAGACTAATTAAAAAGGAGGTACGTACGCTAGCTGGGAGGCAGCGGTCTGCCTCAGCTTCTCCACCTTTTGCTTCAGTCCATCTTTGGATAGGGAAGTCAAGCGGGCATCGCCCTCAGGAGGGACATAAGGGTCTATAATATCAGCTGCAGGAGAGAGGAGAAAGGTCAGGGGGAGGCTCAAAAACAGCACAAGGAAAGAAACAAAGAGGTAGCACCTTAGCTGCCGGGGGCTGTAGTAGTAGGATTCCTCACTGAAAACATTTGTAAGATGAAATATAAGCAGCCAAAGAATCACTAGTCTAACACAGCTTGTCATCAGTGACAGGTGCCTGCTCTCTGCTCTCCTCATCCATACGGCCCAGGCTAGAAGAAGACATGTTCAGCAGCAGGGAACGTGACCTCCCTTGCTATTCCCTGTCCCTAGGTACGAAGGGGCCAACAGCCTGACACTCTTCAAAGGTAAAGCAGGGCAGCTGCTACCCCTCACCAGCAAGCAGAGTACATAGTTCAGTCTATTGCAGACAGCGTGGTCACACCGCTTAGGCTAAGTGCTCCATGCTGCTACTTTGCATTAGTTTTGCCCTTTAGAAGAGACCAAAGCAAGCTTTCTACCACCTGTGCAGGCCAAGTAGAAAGTCCGTTCTATATGTTCCTCAGGAATTACTATCCCCGAAGATCTGAGTCTCTTCTCCTTCTCTTCAGGGGACAGTTCCCTGGCCCATTCAGGGACATAAAACCTCTTCTTCTTCGTTCTCACTGGGACAACAAGACAGGCCGGAGCTGCTCCAGCAGGACGGAGCACGGACTCCGCAGTCTAAGGAAGAGAAATAACAAAGCCACGGAGTTAGCCCAACGGCCAAGAAACACCACCAACATCTTGATTTATTTCCCTCCACACCTCCCAAGCGTAGAGCAGCTGTACACCTAACGCCACTACTGGTAGCCCTCCCTGTCCCAGGGCCCTCCCCGTATTCCCTCGTCCCTGACTCCTCACAGCCCTTATCCCGTAGCTCCTCAGCCCGTTCCCCTCCGTCCCTCCTAACCCCGCTCCCGGGCCCCACCTGCCACCACACCCGCAGGCCCAGCCTGCCCAAGCCCGTCTTCATGGCGGCCGCCATCTTTCCCACCGCGTAGCCCGCCGGGACGTGGGAGGGGCCGAAGAGGGGAGGGGCGGGGCCGAAGTGTGCCGCGCGCGGAGGGGGCGGGGCCGGCGGGAGCCCGCGCCGCGGCGGCGAGTGGAAAATTCCATCGGCTGCGGAGCGGGGGCCTGGGGGAGGCTCCGCCCACGAGCGCGCGGCGGCGCGGGCAGCGCGCGGCGGGGCAGACCCCGGTGGCTGGTGCAGTGCGGGGAGGAGGGGGGGCTCCGGTGTCCTGCAGCGGGCTCCAGGACCCCCCCCCGCGCACCGAGAAAGGGGGTGCTGGGTCCCCCCCCAAGTACCATATACGACAGGCGAGGGACCCCCCCGCACCGCCCCATGCGGGGGGTGCTGGGGGGGGGTGGGTCGCACCCACGTGTGTGAGTGTCCCCTAGAACTGCAGACCCCCCTCCTCCGGTGTCCCCGGGGACCTGCGCAGCCCCCCCCGGTAGCTCAGCTCGGCACCGGGCACAGCAGCAGTCGGTGCTCGATGCTTTTGGTGTTGCAGCAACACGCAGGGGCTGCCGGGGCGGGGGGGGGCTCGGGTCCCACCCGAATGTCCCACGGGACAGCCTGGCACGGCGGGATGCAGCAGCTCCGGGGGTGGGAGCACCGATGTCCTCAAACAAACCACACTTAGCCCAAATCCTGTTCCCTTGAAATTCCCGGAGCCCCAGGGACACCCCGGGAGGAGGGGGGGGGGGGGGATGCTCAGCATCCACCCACGGCTGCAGGGTGAGGCCTTGCTCCATCTCGCAGACCCAAAGGCAAACACGGCATGGGGGGGGGGGGTGCGAACCCCACGGGGTGGCCCCACGGGAGCGGGGGGCTCGTCGGGAGGCTCCGGGCTTTGCTCGCTCCTCCTGGCCGTGCTCCCAGTTTGCTTTGGGGACTGTTGATCTTGGCTACGAGGAAGCGTTGCTCCATCGGACAGCTTGGTTAATGTGTAGTGACGGCTCCACTGTGCCCGAGACCGTTGATCCCAGCCCACGCTGTTATCTGTGAGCGGGGCGAGCCGGGAGCGGCCCTGCGGGGCTGTCCTGGGGGGCACGGGGGGAGCCGGGCACCCGTGGGTGGGGGGATTTGCATGCACATCCCGGCAACAGCTTCAAAAGTCTGGCATGATGCTCGTGGGGGCTCAAAAATAGGAAAGGGGGGGATCCTTCCTGCTGCACGCCCGGGAGGAAAACTGGAGCCTGTTTCCCTTCTGGAAAACAGGGCTCAAGCCCCGGGGCCACGGAGCTGGTCCGGGGGCTGAATCACTGGCCCCAGCACCCCACAGCCCTGGCGCTTTCCCACGCTCGGGACTCGTGGGGCTGGATTTTCCCAACCCATCCAGCTTTCCCGGCTGCAGAGCTGCCCTGTGATGCCATCTCAGCCGGTTTTACCGCGGTGGGCAGCCATTTCAGGGTTCTGGCAGCCCCCTGGGGCCACGTCCTCGCCATGGGGGGCTGCTGGGGAGCACAGCCCAGGACCATCCCTGCCTGCTGCGGTTTGGGATGGGTCTTGTCCCAGCAGCCGTGGCCTCTGGAGACAACACTCGATGGTGTCCCCAGCCCACATGTGATCTTCCCCTTGCAAAACCACCACGCGGGGATTTGACACGTCGAAGAGCAAGATCCAGGGCTGGGATTTGGAGGGACCTGAGTATCAGCAGAAGTGGGACGGGCTCAGCACCCGCCCAAAGCTGAGCTGTCCGCACCAGCTCCAGGCAGGGGCTTGGCCATATTTGCCTCCATCCTTGTGCAACTCGCCCCAGGTACGTGGCGAGGCGGGAGGGCGACGGGCAGACCTGCACGCAATGTGTCACCGTGCAGCGAGAGGGGGAAGCGATGCAAAATACCTCCCAACGCCCCCCCAGGAACAGCCCGTGGAGCAAGAGGCCCCGGGAGCCACTTTCCAGCTTCGAGCGCGCCGTTGTCCCTGTGCTCCCGAATACCAGAGATTCCTGCCCTAAGCCGCCGGCCCAGACCTGCAAGGCAGGATTAGCCGGTGCCCTCCGGCTGCTCCCGCTCTCGGCAGGAATGGCAAAAACTCTGGCAAAAGAGAGAAGAAAAGAAAAGCCTCTCTCGGGATCTTTCTGGTTTTTATTCCCCTTTTTTTTCCCCTTGTTTTCCTAATTAAAATGGTGCACTGACAGCGGTTGGTGGCTGCAGAGTCTCTGGGCTAATTACAGCTCCTGGCTTCCACCCCGTCCGTTTGTCCCCAGGCCCTCCCCAGTCTGGCACCGCAGGAGAACCCGGTTTGGTCGGGACATGGCGGAGGAGGCGGCTTCCCCCCCGGCTTTCTCAGTGGAGGCTCGCTCTTTCTTCCTTTCTTTCTTTCTGGATTCTTGCTGACAGCAGCATCTGTCATCTAACAATATCTCCCGCGCGGACCAGCAACCGCAGAAGGCACCCGGAGACCTTTGCCGAGCACGAGCCCTGCGGCCGGCGTGGCCACGGAGCCACCGCGTTGCTCCCAGCGCCGGGTGCGCATCGGGAGGGCACCCAGTGACCCGCGTAACCATCGGGAACGGGAATTAAAGCTCAGAAGAGACAATCCCCCTCCACCTCCCTCCCGCGGTGGCGAGCAGCTCTGCTCCAGGAATAGGTTTATCCTGCTCCTGACCTTGCTGCTTGCCCAGCCGTGGCTTTGCCCGAGGAGAGTCACCCGTGGCCACGAGCTGTGCCAGGGCATCGACACCGGAGGCGAGGCAGGAGGAGAAGGGCTTTTTGCTCCCGTGAGGTCTCTCGGCGTGACTGTGGCACGGCTGACCTTCTCCCCGCCAGCCGGTGGCCTCGGGGTATCCCCAGCCTGGCACGGCCGGGCTGAGTCCTCCTCCATCCAGCCTGGTTGCAAATCACGTACGGAGGCTCCCGACCCAACCCACGCCGAACCGCGGGGTCACCGCTCCAGCCCTTCCCTCGCCGTGGGGGAGACGGGACTTTCCCCCCCCCCAGCACCCCCCGGGCATCGCAGGCGTCAGCTCGCTTGCGATCAACGATGATGAAACTTTCCCAGGTCCCAGCACCCACACGTCCCCACGTGGGGCTCGCACGTCTGCCCGTGTCCGTGTGTCCCGCGGGGCTTCGCACCCCACCGAGGCGTTGGGAAGGGATGGTGGTAGGAGCAAGGGGAGGGCGGCAGCTGTCGGAACCCCCCCCTGTGCGGCTCCAGCTGTTTCCTTGTCTCCTTTCCCCTCCTCGGGGCTCTGCAGCACAATGCGGCCCCGCAGAAGCCCCAGATGAACCCAAGCTCATCAGCCGTTTGGTTTTTATAACGACGTGCTAAGAGCTGTCTGTACTTTCTCCCTGCCCCAGTTCGTGCCGCCGGCTCCTCCAGGTCTCAGCGAATCCCCGTTGCCTCCCTCGCTCAGCGCTAACTTATATTTTAAACAGCGAGGTACCACTTTTTGCAAAAATAAATCTCTTTGGGGAGAAAAAAAAAGGACCAATTGCCGTTTCTAGTGGTGGAAGGCAATTAATGATTTCCTGCCTCTGCGAGCTGTGCTTCCTTCTTAAAACAAGGGAGGTTGTGGGAGGTTGTGGCCCCCACGAAGACGCGGCACGCTTCCTTTCGGGGGGGGCTGAGACTTAACCGGGTCCGTTTTTTCACGCCGTACGGAGCCAGGCAGGAGGCAGCGGCTGAGTTGCCGGACCTCAGATTGCTGCCACAGGTCCCGGGGCCGAGAGCAGGGCCGGGCTGTGGCTCTCACCCCACCAGCTGGGTGCGGGGAAAGCCACCGTGGCTGCCGGCGCAGGCTCTCCTCTTCCAGAGGAATTCAATTTTTCGCCTTTCTTTTTTTCCCATATAAAGTCTTTATTAAGAATTTTTAAACTTCCTGCTGGTGTTTTGTCACAAACCCAAACAGCCATCCAACATCACCCACTTGGGACATTTATTACCCTGTAAATACTGTTCGCTGTATTGTGTACGTAGCTTTTTAAGACGGATTCCTTACATAGCGGCTTTCACAAGCCCCAGCGATGCTCCGCAGCGCTGCTGACCTCAGGGCGAGCAAGAAAAGCCCCCAAGGGCTGCGGTACCCCAGGGTGGGCAGCAGCGGCTGCTCGGCCATGGGAAACGGCAGAGAAACCCCTTTCTGCTCAAGAGCTTCAGAGGTTTGGTTTTGTCGGTGGGTTTTTTTTTTTTACTTACGAGGACGTGAGCCTGGCCACGAAGGGCTGCGCGTGTGTTGGCAGCCCTGGGGTTTTACCGGGAGCCCTGCAACACCCAGGTTTCACCTTGATGCTGCGGTTCAAGCACAAGGAGGAGGAGAAGAGCGGCCGTTAGGTCAGGGTGACGAGAAAAGCAAGCCCGCGTAGCTGTCCGGACAGGTAAACGAAGCCTGGAGGACAGGACACCTTCTCTCCGCTCCACACGTGCACGTCGCTGTGTTTTCTGCTGCAAAGTCCGAGAGGTTTAAGCCAATCTCCCGATTTTTTAACGCTGGAGGTTAGCGATAGTTTAGACCCCAAGGTCTGCGAACAGCCGCTGCCTTATCTGGACCTGGGGAGCGCAGAGGGGACCAAACCCAGGGAGAAAGGGACCTGCGTCCTCCCGATACAAGGGCCAGATGCTGCGCGGGTGCTCGGAGGATTGGACGGGGTGATAAGCAGCCTGGGAAAAAAAAAAAAACAACCAAATTCGCATGGTGCGCACAGCTGGCGTGGGACCTGCCAGCCGCTCGGTGCTGGGAAAAAGTAATCAATAAAAAAAGTATTCCGTGGAGAGCTAACAGAAAAAAAAACCTCAGGTCACAACATATCGGAGCTCGTTAAACACTGGCAGGGGCGAGTCTCGGCTCGGATCTGGGCTGCTGCGGAACGCCGCGGAGCAGCAGCGACAAGTCCCACGCCGGAGGCCAGCTCTGCGGCGGAAAAACAGCCCGGGGGTGGGATGTGTTCCTGGAAAACGTGGGATCAACCAGGCTCTGGATGGTTTCTGAGCCCCGGCTGCACCCATGGGTGCCATGGGGAGACCGGGGCCTGTCCCGCCGTCGGGGCATGGAGCTGCCACCGTGCCGTGCCCTTGGCACCAGGGTCTCGCTGGACCCCAGCAGGGGTGACTGTGCCAGACCCCCTGGTACCAGGAGTCCCTGTTAACGGGGTGCACCGTGCCAGACACCCCAGTACCTGGAGCCCCCGTTAATGGGGTGCACTGTGCCAGACCCCCCGGTACTGGGAGCCCCCGTTAATGGGGTGCACCGTGCCAGACCCCCCCGGTACCAGGAACCCCGTTAACGGGGTGCACCGTGCCAGACCCCCCAGTACTGGGAGCCCCCGTTAATGGGGTGCACCGTGCCAGACCCGCCGGTACCAGGAACCCCGTTAACAGGGTGAACCGTGCCAGAACCCCCGGTACCTGGAGCCCCCGTTAATGGGGTGCACCGTGCCAGACCCCCCAGTACTGGGAGCCCCCATTAATGGGGTACACCGTGCCAGACCCCCCGGTACCAGGAACCCCGTTGACAGGGTGAACCGTGCCAGAACCCCCGGTACCGGGAGTCCCCGTTAATGGGGTGCACCGTGCCAGACCCCCCGGTACCAGGAACCCCGTTAACGGGGTGCACCGTGCCAGAACCCCTGGTACTAGGAGTCTCCGTTAACGGGGTGAACCGTGCCAGACCCCCCCCCCCCCCCGGTATCGGGCCCCCCCGGACGCACGCGCCGGTGGCAGCGCGAGCCCCTCTGGCAGCACCACCCGGCGCACGGGGCGGGGTGGGGGGGGGGGTTGGGGGGGTGGGGAAGGTGGGGGGGTGTGTGGGCGGAGCCAGGCGGGAGGGAGGGGGACGGACGGACGCACGCACGCGCACTGTCCGCGCCGCTTACGCAACGCGCTCGCGCCGCTCGCCGTGCGCGGCCGCGTGGCGCCGCCGCGCGCACGCGCGGTTGTTCCTCCTCCTCCTCCTCCTCCTTTCTCCCACCCCACCCCCCCACCCCCCTCCACTACCACCACCACCCCCCTTCCTCCGCTCACCCCCCTCCCCTCCCTGGCCGCCTCGTGCCGGGAGCGAGCGCGCGCGTCCCCGCCCCTCCCTCCCTCCTTCCCTCCCTCCCTCCTCCTCCTCCTCCTCCTCCTCCTCCTGCCGCCGCTCGCCCGCTCTCCTCTCTCTCTGTCTCTCTGTCTCTCTCGGTGTGTCGGTTGTGGGGCCGCCGCGTCGCCGGCAGGAAGCCTCCCCGCTCCCACCTCCGCTCCCGCTCCGCCGCCCCCCCCCCCCCCCCCTCTATCCCCCCGCCCCCGCCTTCCTCTCCTCTTCCCCCCACCCACCCCCCCTCCCGCCCCCGACTCCCCCGCCGCCCTGCCGCGGGGGGGCGCAGCCCCGCACCCCCTGCCGCCGCCCCGCCATGCCGGAGAAGCGGCCCTTCGAGCGGCTGCCCGCCGACGTGTCCCCCATCAACTACGGACTCTGCCTCAAGCCCGACCTCATCGACTTCACCTTCGAGGGCAAGCTGGAGGCCGCCGTGCAGGTAGGGCCCCGGTCCGGCTCCTCCTTCTAACCCCGCCGGGCCCTGGGGGGGGGGGGGGACGACGACCCTTCCCTCAGCCCGCCTCTCCCGCCACCGGGCCCTGAGGGAGCCCCGTCAGCCCGCCGGGCCCGGCCCCCGCCTTCCCTCCCTCAGCCGGGCCCTGAGGGAGCCCGATCCACCCCCCCGCCCTTTTCCCCTTCCCCTCCTCACCGCCGGGCCCTCAGGGCCTCCCCCCTTCCCCGTCAGCCCGCCGGGGCCCGGCCCTCAGCGCGGTGGAGCCGGCCGGGCAGGTGCAGGGAGGCCGCTCGGAGCTGCTCCCCCCCCCCCCCCCGCGGTCTCCGCCCTCCCTTTTCCATTCAGCCTATACATATATATGTAGATATACACCCCCCCCGAGGCCAAGCGTCGAGGAAGGGGCGAGGGCAGCCCGCGGGCCCCGCCCTGCCCCGCTCCGGGCCCCGGGAGGAGCGGGAGCGGCCGGGAAAGGGCTGGGGGGGGGGGAGAGCCTCGCCCCGCCGCTGCGGGCCCCCCGGGTCCCCCTTGGGCGGTGTGGGGGGTGCCCGGCCCGCTCCCTCCCTCCCTCCTGCCCCGGCTCGAACAGTCCCCGGTTCTTCTTCCCGCTGCCAGAAGGGCCCCGCTAGAGCAAAAGTCTGTACGTGGGGTTTGGCGCGGAGCGGTGGGAACGGTGGATATCTATCTCTGGCTTCCCCCAAATCCGTAGTGAGCACCCTGTTCCTGTTTTCAGCCTCCAGCGTGCTGCTTTTTATCTATATCCAGCCATTCAGATGGCTCGGGATTTTGCTGGAAAGACAAACTACCACATATGCAATTAAATGAGAACTCCCCCGGTGTAGTACGGTAAGCTGGTAGGCCTCAGTGACATGAAAAGCTTGAAGTCAGTGAAGCGAGAGGCTTGGTTAACAGTGGGAAGGGGTGTGCAAACTAAAAACGGCGGGTCTTCTGCCTTTTCTGAAAGGCAAAAGCTTCCCCGTGTTCGTGCTTCAAAGCCAGAATGTTTGATGAAAGCCCTGAAGTCTCATAGTCATTCTCAGGCTGCTGTGCCAAGATTTCCTGAATTTGCTTTCATGTCTTTCCTTGTGCAATGATTTGAAATAGATACAGAACTGTAAGGGCTTACCGGACTTCTTCTTAAAATGGGATGACTGTATTGAGAGCTCAAAAAAATGTGAGGGAGATTTTAAATACTGAGATGTGTACAGATTTAAATCTTGGTCTAAAGAGGTGGTTAAAACCTTGTTTTAAAATGAGGTAACATCAGGGCAATATGCTGAATCTGAAGCACAGGTACAGAAGAGAGCGAGTGCCTCACTGGGCAAGCATCTGGTGTCTGTGGAAGTTGGGGAGGGCAAAAAGGCTGTGGATGATAGTGAATCTTGTGACTTTTGCGACCTGGAGGAAGACAACCAGAGATGAGTAAGTTTGTGTCATGTGGAAGAAATATTGAACATGTAAATCGCCTTGCAGATTTTTTGTTCTAGCTCATGTCCTCAGGCTGCTGCTGTCTTTGGGGTCTCGGTTTGATGGCTCATCAGCCTGGGTGAAAATGCTAGCTTGAGAAATTCCCAGTCTCTTCCGTCTTAATCCTAGCTACCTATTCCTGTCTTCGCACCCAAGTTGCTGCTCCTCAGTCCCATTACAGCTGTGGGGCTGTGCTGCAAATGGGATCACTGAAATCATCCAGGTTAAAAATAACACTCGGGGGGAGGGGAGTCGTGGCTTTTTAAGCCAGCATTGCTACCGAGGAGAGAGTCGTATTTAACAGCAGCCTTGGAAAATTCATTTAAATCCAGGAATAACGAGGATTGAGCTTGTGGAGATGGTAGCTGGTTTGCAGATTTTAGTCCTGTTGAGATGTTTTTAATAACATTTGCTGTTCAGGGTATTGCTCAATTAATTCCTAGAGCAATGGGTAGCACCTGACAATGCGAAATTCTGGACTTTCCTACCAGCTGAGGGCATGTGTTAAGGAAGAGCACTGATCTGGCAGGTTCAAGGTTGTAAAAAACTCTTGTTCACATCACTGTGAGCTGCTGTGATGTTCCTGTGGTAGCGAGAATTAAAGAAATATAGGGCAAGATTTTTAAAACATATCTAAAGTATATATCTTTAGTTTTTAATAACTTTTATCAACCATAGACCAAAGAATCATAAGGCCAAATCCCAGCTGCATGCAAGCAAGTACAAGAGAGGTGCAGGAAGGTGTATGGGGTGAGTGTTCATGTGCTTGTCTTGAGTTGGCAATCTGGAGAAGTTTGCTGTGGTTGCCAGTGTCCAAAGCGTGGTAAAGGCATGTTCCAGAAAATTAGAGGGTAACTATTCTGCACCTTAATGGAGAGAAGAACAACCAGCTCACCTACAGTACTAGGTGGACAGGATACTTTTTTGTACAAGGGAATGGCTTGCTTAAGAATATGCTAACATTTACTAGTTGTTTGTTATTGAGCTGGGATTGAATCTAGAAAATAAAAAATAGTTTGTGTGCTTTTGGATCTAATTGGTTCCGTGGACCTGTTGGCCATTTCTGCTAGCAGCTTGTAAAAAGGTGGAGTGGAGCTCATCAGAGGCATTCTGTTTTCAGCAGCTTTGGCATACATTGTACAGTCGTCGAGGTAAAAGTGATTTTATGTTAAGACACAAACTTTGGATTTTCCAGATTTTGGGTAGGGAAATACATACACTGCCTCCTCTTGAAGGTCCAGGTATCATTTTTTATAACCAACCAAGAATAATTATTAGTCCCTCTGCTCCATTCCAGTATGATAATGGCTGGACCAACAATAATCCATATCAAGTACTTAAACCAGTGATGCTTTCTGACCTGCAGGGTGAGTTCTGAAACTTTGACACCAGAATAAATCACGATTAACCACAAAATTAGGAAAACTTTTCATTGCGTACATCAGAAGTATTTGTTTGCTTTGTTATTTTTGCATCTTTACTAGCAAACTGGAATCAGTGAAGGCTATGATATTTAGTCAAGATACTACAAGTAAACACTTGATCAGTCAGTTTGTGTTTCTCGCTCATAACCATTAAATAGGATTTGGCAGCCCTCTGTGTAGAATTTTGGTAAGTCTTTCGACCTGAGCACCAAGCGCTGAAGAAATGTTAAATAACCTTGCAGTCCTGGCTTTGGGGCAGTACACTTGGGCTGACTTTTGCACATGTGAGTAACTTAACAAAACATTTTGTCTTTATGCTACAATAATAAATGTTACACTTATATGGCTCCTTCAAAGGAGCTTCTGAGGATAAAGCCTTTTATGATTAAAAAGATAAGGCTGTTGCTTCAGTGTCAGCAGTGAGCAGGTAGATTTCAAAGCCTTAAAAAGAAATGATACGTGTTTGTAGTTTATTGTGACACTTTTAGTTTTCAGGTTAGGGAATTGGCCCTCTGTCTAGTATTTGTTGTTTCTTGATAAAGGAACGATACTGAAATCTGTCTCTTGATAGTTTAATTTCGTAGCCTTTTGAAGTTGTGCTTGTTGAGTATCTGCTAACCTATACATTAAGTTTTGTCTGGTTACT
This sequence comes from Astur gentilis, assembly GCF_929443795.1. NCBI lineage: Eukaryota > Metazoa > Chordata > Aves > Accipitriformes > Accipitridae > Astur > Astur gentilis. The sequence continues at coordinate 45,068,964 of NC_064884.1, read as the reverse complement.
TGAGATTTTCAAATAATGTAATTTGTGGTCATGTGAATATTTTCGAAGTCTGCAGAATTGTGTAACAATTATATAAACTGACAGTATGTAATTACCATTTATCACAGTTAAAAACCCCAAAGTCCTTAAATGAACTATATCACAAGGAACCCTTATCGCAGCTAGGACAAAACATGGTTGTGGGAGAATCGGGTGCTGCATGTTGGTAGCAGATCTGGCACTGAAATAGTCGCCTGCTCACAATCCTGTGATCACTGTCAGTTGTATCATCTTTTAGCATTTTAAACTGTTGATTTGTTGGGTGTGTGGGCTTGTTTCTGAATGAGCACAATTAAGGTGGGTTGTTTTTTTTTTGGTGGAAATAGTTCATGTACTTTATTCATCTATTAGCTTGAGATTTAATTATTATAACCCTGATTCTCAGGGTCTAGTTATCAGTGCAGTGCACTCATATTACTCAGTGTCTAGGTCAACTTTTTTCCATTCTGCTTTTGACTCCTGGGAGGCCTAACTGAGGGCTGGAACAAAGAGGGGATGTGTGGCCGTTCTGTTCTTCAGCATCATGCTGAAAAGGCAAACATGAGTAACTAGCAACAGAAACAAACATCTGGCTCCCAAAGTTCAACGGTTGTTTTAAGCTTCTAAATGGAAGTTCTTAACGCTGTCATGGCTCCAAACGATCACCTGTGCGCTGCAGGGTGTAGGTGCAGAGGTTCAGGAAGGTGCATGGTTGTCTTCTAACTTCCTGGTACTTACCTCTATATAACTTCCTTCTTTGGAGCCTGGTGTGTGGCGATTAATTTCTTTCATTGCAAACTACAGCAAGGGGTTTCTTGGTTGCAAAGCAACCTATCTTTACTTTAAAGAATTTACAGCCTGAGGTAGATGGCTCTTAAACATCTTTCGCAGTCCTTTTAATATGTCTTAAGGATACTCTGTTATATTTAGCAATGTTTAACCTGTATCTGTTGCTTTTTATAGGTTAATTACGCAGTATCTGCTAGACTAAAGAAATGTGTAGTCTTCTGATCCTGCTGCATGCCAGTTAAAGATTAATTGTGACACTCTTGTATGTAAACCTTGAAAAATTAAGCTTAATGGGTGTAGTATTTGGCTTAGTATCTCCTGGGGGGGGGGGGGAAGTTGGCTAGTGTAAATATATGGTCATGTTACCTGGCATTGTAACCTAAGTTTCCAGCATTTTGATCATGAATTTGAGTGTTAAAGGCAGCATGCTTAAGTGTTCAAGTCTGGTGCTTCAAAGTCAGGACCTTGGGGCTCTGTGTACCCTTATGCCACCAGCTTCAAAAATAGGAATGCCTTTGCTCTTCTCCCCCACAGAAAGGCCTCTCAGTTCTGTAATTCATAAGGCTAAGATGATTGCATTGATCATAGTTACAAAGGGATTTACTCGTCTGTGTGAATTTGACACTTCTGAAGTATGTGTGACTGCTACCGATGAATGTAGTTGGATGCTCTTTGGAATGAAGTGAATTTTTCCAGTGGTCCAATTAGTCGTGGCATTGGTAATTTCACTACTTGGCTACCATAATTTGCTTGAGATGCAGATTAATAAAAGTCTTCATTCCTTTTTCTCATTGAAGTTTTGAATTCTTTTTAAAAAGATACATCCTAGAACACGACTGTAGTAATTTTAGTTGTCTATTTTTAGAGAGTAAAATGCTAAAAACATACATGCTTGTTATAATGCTACATTTAGGAAAGCACTCTGAAGCCAAGTGACAAGATTTTAATTATCTAGTCTTATAAATGGCTCTAGAGAATTAGTTTTGACTATAGAAGATGTCTTTTGGTGCACCTCATCCTGTACTTCAGGTAGGCTGTCGTTCTGCTGAAGCCATTCAAATTCTTGTTTCTAATGTCCTAAAAAGGTTTTTCCACCAAGTCCTTTCCTGCTCTGATAACCTCTGAAAATCAAAAGCTTTACAGCATCTTTGCGTCCTATTTGGCAGAGCCAAATAATTAGCCTTTTTAGCTCTTCTTCCATCAAATTATGTTACCTTGGAAAACTTTTTTGGGGGAACTTAAGCTGTTATCTCATATTGGGTGAGATTTTCCTTCCCAGAAACAAACACTGAGCATGAATGTGGATGTGTAGGGGGTTGGGAAGTGTGTGTCATCTTAGTCTAATGGCAGGTTACCGACACAGTTAAAATGTCTTAAAAGGTCTGCTGTTTTTTTGCAGAGCAGACCTCCTTGTGGTATGTGTGTCTGGCTAATCTTGATAGGTGTTTGAATTCTGATTGATGTTAGTAGAGTTTCATCAAAAGCAACAGGTTTAAAGTTTGGAAACATTTCTTCATTCTGGATATTGGTCTTAGTTCTTCTGCTGCTTTTAAGCATGTCACCCTTATGGCAAAGCTACTTTCATTGTGGGCATTTGTAGCTTGCTCTTGCCTTGATTAGCCTCTTCTTGATGAAGAATAAATTTATTTTATTATAGGGCAAGGTGAAGCGGGGCGACAGTTCGTGTATATACAGCTTTGTAATTGGTTATACCTTACTTGGTGAGATGCTTTTTTTGCCTTTTAATGTGATTGGATTCATGAAAAGCACTGCATGAGCAGAATATCTGTCTTCCAGAACATAGTATTAGCAGAAACGTAAAAGCGGTTTCAAGGTATTGCTTACAGTAAACCACATTCATTCATCTTCATGATATAGGTAGAGTTGGTAAGCATTAGGCTACAGGTTCTTGTGAGATAAAATGGTCCTAAGTTAAGTATGCTGGATGGCTTATAGTTTTGGGTTTTTTTCTTACAGGTGTGTCTGTACTTCATTATTTTTAGTGGATCAAAGAGAGGAGGCTTTCATGCTAGAGTCTGTGTGCCAACATGAAAACTTTTTTTTTCCCTCACTGAATTAAATTACAAGAGCCTCAGAAGCGTGCTGTACAGGACACTGTCAGTATTCATATCTGCGAGCTGAATTTTGCCCTTTATTTTTTGGGAGTTGGAGGGTAAACATTTTTTAGCCTACTGGTTCACTCAGTCCCTTTAAATGTTTTCTAATATGTTGCACTCTTTTGTAAAACTGACTTGATATTTGTAGGAGGTAAGAAAAAAATAAAAATAGGGAATTGCCTTTCTAAGCAGCCTCTGAAATTGTCTCTGCTTAAACCTAAACTTTCTTATTTTGTGGGCACAGTGCTACACTGAAAATTCTTCTGTCCTCAGAAGAGGTTGTTTTTTAAAGATCAAGCCTATTGTTAAAACCAGTATTGTCTGCAATTTGGACAGCTCTTTATGCATCTTGGATTTGTAGATTGAATAAAGGTCTCTACTAGACATTTATAAAAAGCTTTCTTATTCTGATTTTTCTGTGTTTTAGAAGACCTTGAAAAACCCCAAACCCTAATATTGTGATGAAAATTGTTGAGCTTTGATCTTAGGTTTTGGGAAATGTTGTAATCCCTTTAGTTTCACGTACAGCAAATTGAAAAAGAAAAAAAGATTTCAGATTGTATCTTTACTAGAAGCATCAAATCTAACCTGTGTCACTTTAGTTGTTACATTTGCTTGTTTTATGCTTTGCAAACATGTTGTTTCTAGAATCAGGTTAAGTTTATTAGGTAACATTGTTTTGGTTTTATTACCATAAAGAGGCAACATGAAAACAACATAGCTCTTCTGCACTGTTCTGTACAACACACTACTGCAGGGTGACTGACAAGCAGGATCTGGAAAGATTCACTAATAGTTACTCTTGTCAAAAAGTATAAGCCCTTACTTTATTTATTATACAAACAATTCTGTTAATAGGAATAAGCTGTAGACATTTGCTTCAGAAGCAAAGTTGGTGACTAAGGTTAGAAAGAAACTTCTGAATTAGGTTTGTCTTGTGTTAACCATCCACCGTGGGGGTTGGCTTTCCTTGGATTATCTGGGATTAGCCCTTTGGTTAACAGATTATTAGACTAGATAGACCATTCTTGTGATGTGGGTATGCCTATTAAGTTACATATTTAAATTTCTTAAACCTCTCTTATCACTGACTAGACTTGCAATTTGTTTTTAATGTGCACAATGACTAAGGAACCATTCCTTCAGCGAGCCTAGGTAGAACGGTTTAGGACTGAATATCTGCTTCCATTTACTCATCTTGTATAGATACCAGCTCCTTTATGGCAGAGTGGTAAGTGTCTGCTTCAGCTGTGACACTTCAGCTTATTATTTTGGCTTTACTTGTAATAAATGTATTTACACTCAAATGCTTGAATGGTGAGCTGGCGTGCACATGCAGAGTACTTTGCTGATTTTGCTACAGGGATGAAGGAGCTCTCTTGATTCCTGGGAACCAGTTTGCATCACAAAGAGGTCCAGCTAGTTCTTGCTGTGTTCAAACATGGATAGCTAGAGTGATGGGTACAGGTGTTAATAGGGCATTTTGGGGTTATAATAGTGAAAAACCAATAAAGGCATACAAGTCCTTATGCTTTAAGAAACTTACTGTCTGGGGTAGGAAGCAGTTCCTTTGTACATATGTTAAACCCTAGCTGGCTGTTACAGGAATTCTTGCTCCTTTATTTAAAGAACTGGTGTTGTCTACTGCCAGACATTGTATCCTGGACTAGCAGGATTACCAGCTTGATCCAGTGTGATGATTCTAGTGGTTTCAGCCATAAGTTTCTAAATAATTCCTAGTTTAATTCCCAAATATTTTACCCCTTTGTAATTAATTGATATTTAATTTGAATTCCTCTGTATTCAAGCTTTTGCATCCAAATAGAAAGCTGGCACAGTGAGACAGTTTATTACTACGCTGGGAGCTGGCCACTTGTTAAATAAAGCAAAGTGTGTGTAGCCAAGAGCTGGCAGAAGGAAAGCTTTCAGGAAAATGTAAAGGCGAATTTCTTGGCAGATGTTTTTAACCTAGGAAGTTCTTATAGTGTTGACAGTTTAGAACACAGTACTGTAGGTTGTATTTCTGATCATCTCTGAAAGATGTAAGTTTGTGTTCAAAGGCTTTGACTATAGTCTCCTGTAGGTCATCTCTAAGAGGAAGCTTACAGGCTCTCTATCTATTTTTATTGGTCTTGGATTCCCAGGCATGTACAAGGGCCCTATTGTCAAGCTTTCATACCAATTTTTAACAGGCCGTTCATTCCCTTAAATAATTTACAGTGTTGATAAGTAGGCCTAGATGGCTTGAACATGATTCAAGTGCGCATGTTCCAGAACAATTGAGAGCATCGGTGGAATATCTTTTTCTTTTTTACCGCTCTTAAATGCTAAATTTTACTTCAGACACTTGATGGTGGAAGGGGTTTTAGATTAAAGGGTGGTGGGAATGCCTACCTACCTAAGGGAGCAGGGAACACTGTTTCTTCCTGATGCTCATAAAATTTCTCTTCCAGGTGAAACAGGCAACCAACCAAATTGTGATGAACTGCGCTGACATCGACATTATTACAGCTTCCTATGCGCCAGAAGGAGACGAAGGTAGGATTGCTTTTGTACTGGAGTTTTTACATGTTAATTAATTTCATTTCTGACGTGAGGTGCTCTTGCCAACAGCTAACAACTTTGATTGCAAAATTACGTAATAGTTTGATAAGCTAACCTACCCCTAGAAGCACAAAATTAATTACCTAACCTTTATTCTCTTCTCATCACTACCATTTGCATTACATTTTAAAAAGTTACTACAGGCTTCCATGAAGTCTACATTCTACTCCATCATGCCTAAGTGTTGTAGGCAAAAGGATGTTTGACTGTTTTTACATTATTATTTATCTTTATACCAGATAACCGTGTAAGAATATGATCTGTAGCTATGGTCTTCGCAGTATTGACAAAATCTGTGACAAGGGTTTAGATAAGGAATGCATCAATAATGGCCTGGAGTAGGAAAAACTCATTGGGAAAGGATTTGGAAAAGTACAGAAGACAGGTAATTGACATTTAGGAGGACGTTCCGAGTGCAGGGCAATGTGGAAAATGGTGACTGTGTGGAGGAGACAATGACTGGGAATCCAGTTCAGTGAAAGGCTGGAAGTTAATGGAGAAATCAAAGCAGCAATACCTGTTTATAATGCACAGTTATAGTAGTTGACATCTTCCCCAATTATATTTTGAGGAGATTTAGCAGACACAAAAAAAACTTCTAGCAATTGAAGCATGAAATGATTGAGGTGTGGAAAATAAGCTCCTTGAAACAGAGCAATGGTCTAACAGTGTGCAAAGCCTTTGTAGTTTTCTTCTGGAGCCTTTGCTGTTTCAAGCACGGTAGCTGTTTGGTCCACTTTGTACGACTGTTTAAGTCCTTCAGACAACAAAAGGCTCTGCAGAGCCTCCCTTTCTGTATGGAAAATGCCACAATGATGTCATGAAGTACTTTGTTGAAACCATGATTGTGAATTAAAAGAATGATCTTGATGGATAGGAGAAAGGTGTTCCTTTGATTAGATTTAAACTTCTCTAGTATGCTTATGCAACAGCTGAAGGAAGTTGGAGAGAAGGGCTGTTTGTGCAAACACCTGAAGAAGAAAAGAAATCTTAATTTTCTGGACTGGATTTGGTAGGGACAATTCCAGTTCATGTTGCAGTGATGTTATCCTATGGCTAATAGATTTGTACGTGGCAAGTGGAATGTCTGCAATGAGTCTTTGCATTTAAATTGGTTTGACTTTTTTTTATCTTTAATATAGTATTAAAGAAACCAGAGGGCTTCTTAAATGCAGTTGAGAGCAGCCAAGCAGTGCTTAGGTGGATGGGGAGCTCTGTCCTAAGGAAGTAGCGTTTGGCGGGTGTGTTGTGGAAAAGTAGAGCTCACTGCAGGAAGTGCAGTCACAGCGAGAGAGGGCGGCAGAGAAGAGTATTATTACCAAAGAGCTTGGAGTCTGGCCACCAAGTTTCGATAGTGAAAGAATAGAGTGCTATTTCCTACGTGCTTGATTCGGGCTCCCGGGTTGTACCCTGGCGCTCCATTCCTGCGTGCCTTTCACACGCTGCCGTTGGTGATCTTTAGCTGATTGGATGCACTGTGTTGCTAAGCACTGCTGGAGTTCTTATACTGAGTAATGAGGTGATAACCAGAGTGGTAGTAACAGCAGAGTGTGTATGGAGTCTGTTCCACCTACCACCCTGCCATAGGCCCAAACCACCTATCAATTTTTTATTTTAGCATTGAGAAAATGAAAATAAATGGAAAAGGTACCTAGGAATAAAGTTTCTTTCCAGTCAAATCAGGAAAAATACATTAGAATAGAGAGGATTGTATCATAACTTGTATCATAAATACTTGAGGTGCAGTTTTATTGCATGTTTACTATAATTAGACTCAGGCTTCATAGGGTTAAAACATATCTTTCAGTTTGGTAAACTGCCAACTAGTATAATGGCTTTGGAAGTAAAATTGCATGAAACTGGCAGGCTATTTGCTGGCACCTGTTGATACAGATCAAGTCGGTCTTACTAATGCTTCTATTGTGCACAGCTTTTGGATGGTAATTGTATAACTGGTCTCAAAAACAGAGTATGAAATATAGTCCAATGAACCAACAGAAATATCAGCCAGATCGTTTGGATTTAGTTATTTAGGCAAGCCTTGTACCGATTGCCTATATAGTATGTTTGAAAATGAGCGAGTCGTTAGTGGTGTTTTCTCCTTTAAAGGCTGTAGTGAAGAATTGTTACCTCTTTTAGTTCTGTACCTCAGTGGGGAAGAATTTGTCTCACGCTTGTCTGTAAATGTGAGGCAAAAGATAATCAGTCACTTATCTTCTTTCAAGTGTGGTTCTGTTCCGAAAAGTAGCTGTGTGAAAAGGGGACCGCCTTGTTCAACAGATAACGTTTCCCTTGTTTATGGAGCTGATCTGTTGACTTTTGTGCAGAATAGTTTATTCTTTTCCTAATAATTCTTGTTAATCTTGAGCACCTACTACACTGTGGCTTGTACAACAACAGGAATCTTAGCTAGAACTATGGGCCATGTTTTCCCTCCACTCGTATTCACTCTTCTAAAGATGGATACAGCAGAGGGTAGAACTTGGTCTTTGGAACTTTAATGCAGATTTACAGGGAAATCAGATTATTGCCCAATATTTGACAGGAAGCTGAGGGAGGATCTCTGAAGCTTTAAAGTCGAAGTAAAAAATTTTGCTGTGTAATCCACAATTGAGTGATAGTGAATAATAAAACAGGAGAGATTGATTACGCAGTACTTTGGAGTAGAAAAATTATGTTTCAACATAAAACTAGTGTAGTGATTGTAACTGGAGGTTGTGGATTTGCCGTTTGTGCCAGGTATGCTGTAATGGAACAAAGCTACTCAGAAGACTGAGTTTTTTGTTGCTGAAGTTATGACTGGCTCTTCCCACTAATCATAACGAGCAATTGTTTCGTTTTTTCCAGAAGCTACTTTTTAGCATTTGTAGTCAAATGTTTATAGTGCAGCCTTAGTGTTTAGGTGTGCACGTACTGTACTACCATCGTCCAAATGGTTGACTTTGCTCAGCTAAATGAAGAACTGAAAAGGCATTCCTAAGCAAGTTGGTTCTTAATTTAAATTTTAGGGGATTGAGTTTCATACTTACAGAATGCTAAGTCATTTGAACTTCCTGCGAATCTCTCTTTAAGGAGTTGTGAAATTGTAATGGAGTCATAATCAGTGAATTACATTGTCTTTAGCTTGGAAAGCTTTTCAGATACTGTGGCATCTAAAGCAGCTTCTTGAATTTAGAGATGCTTGGAGGGTAGTAGTTGGCAATTTTGCATAGAAAATTACAAGCAACCGTAGTGATGTTTGTTTAGCAGACATAATCAAGTGAACTTTGATTTGTGCTTCAACCTTTAAAAGGTTTTAAGGCCAGAACTCATTAGTTTAGTCTTTTCCTTCCTAGCATGGTAGGGACATGCTTGGATGCTAGTGCTAGATGCTGGTTACACCAGAGCCTCAGCTGATGTTTAAAAACAACAAAAGACCACTAGCACTTAGGGAAAGCTAAGCAATGTGACACAAGTGTATCTAAGCAGTGTTTTCCCTTGGCCTGGGAGCACTACTGTTTCATGATGATCGTAAGGCAGTCTTGAAATCATGCTGCTGTGGAAAGGTGCAATGACGCTTGTCCTCACTCCATTCCTTCTCTTGGCATTCATGTTTGTACAGTTGAGCAGCCATGTAGATCAGGAAACTGCACTGGCTGAAAACTGCCTCTACAAGGCGGGAAGAAAAAAGTCAGCTTGGAGATGGATCATCTTCCTGATCCTGATGATTGTACGTGAATGCCAGTGGAAGGAGGGGAATGGAAACATGCAGCTGGGGCCAGGTGGGAAAAATGGGACTACTGTCTCTGCCCGTAGCAGACTAGATTTGTCGAAGCCAGTTGTGAAACCTTTCTTTGTTGTAGAAAAGCTCATCTTCATCCTTTCTTCTGGAGACGACTTGATGTTGACAGAATTTTTAACGGTAGTTTTTTTTAAGGAGGCCTGGGCTTCATTGGCATGGACAGTTTGGGAATATCTGGTAGGCAAGAATACTCAGAAGACTCCTTTAAATGATTTTACAACCACTGGTTTGAAACACATGGAAAGATGTGAAAGGGCTTGAAAGCATTAGCATTCTCAGGACTTGCATCGGCATAGTTCAGTGGCTAACACCGAAGGAGGTCAGTGTATGCTGTGTCAACATGTAGATGTTTTAAGCTAACGCATTTACTTTGCAGGTAGAGTAGGCAGAGTGCACACAGTCACTGCAGCTCAGTTGATGACCGCAAGTTCATTAAGCCACTGTACCTTAATTGCCTGTGACTTCCCCATGCCATGGAATGAGGGCTACTTGAAAAAATTCCATCTCTTGCACTTGGCTTTGTCTTCACTTTGAAATGCATGCACATTTGACATTGCTTAAAACCTTTGGCTAGGTTCCACGTTTATAAGCATGTAATACAGAAATTGGGATCATTAATTGATGTATCCATCTGGTTTACTGTGCAGGAAGTACTCCATAGGAGGACTGTAGTTTATTTAAAATGCTATTGTAGAATTTGATATGTAGTGCTTTGAGTTTGGGAGGGTTGCTAGATCTGATTTTTATGCCTTTTTTCCAAAGACATGGAGCACTAGCAGCTTTTTATTTTCTCATGCGACTTGGTCCAGACTGTGTACTAATGTGCTAGTGATTAACTTGCAACCTTGCAGTGCCAAACTCTCCAAAGTTAGTAGGCTGCCAAAATTGTGTTGTTCTCTTCAGGAGCTTTTGTATTCAACATTGTTAGGAATTCAGACAGCCTTTTACTGCAATTACATCTTTGTTATAAGCAGTTCTCTTAAACTCTTAACAAAAAGTATTGTTGATGGTTTTCCATGGTTCTTTTGCTCTGGATTAAATTATTGGCACTGAATAGTTAGTTTAAAAAAAAAAAAAGTAACTTTGAATCTTTGATTTATATTCTGCTGTTTCAGAAATTGATATATAAGCAGCTGCTTTGGGAATTACAAAAAATTGCTGGCGTTGAGCATGGAAAGATGCTCTTCCTGACACCCAATTCCGCAATGAGTACGCATCTTGTGAAACTGTAAATGAATATTACCTTTTGTTCGAGATGTACTCTTGCCATTGCTTTTAAGTGTTTGTCAGAGGCTAGTTGTCACCGCAAGTGGGGCAGTCCTGGGGTATCACAAGACTCTCGGCCTCCTTTAGAGATTGTGATCAGGGTGTGCTGGGAGTGCACCGCATTGCTGTGAGATGGGTGCTTCCAGCCTATTTAAACTATTACTTGTTTAAACATTGTTTCTAACCTTAGGGTAATTGGGATCTAATACTGTAAAATTAAGGTTGAAAAGCTCTTTGAAACAAGGTTGCTTTCTGTAGTGTGTTAATATGCTTTCTCAGGCTGTTGCAGGGGAAAAAAACCTGAGGGTCTTCACCTTCTTCTACCACTGGTAATGTTTACCTGTGTCTTTCCTATACCTTTTTCTAGTACAGGTTAAAAAGATTATAAAGTAGCAAGGCTACAGATTCAAATACATTTAGGAGAACTTCACATTTGGGAGAGGAGGGGAGGGAAACTTGATATTCATTGTCAACTTTTGGCAGAAGATCTGCATAACATGCATTCTTCTGTATTTCTCAGTTTCAGTAGGTTAGAACTATGATCTTGAAGTCATGGTATTGTTTGTCTCTGGTATCAGATTGTTTCCATTAGAAGTTGTAAAAAGATAAAAATGTTTTTGGTTTGCTGTGGTCATTTTAAAATGCATGGAGGGGGGGAGTGTTTCTGCATTCTTGTACTGATCTTTATCAGACGTTTCTCAGGTTTTCATTTAGCCTCTGACCACAGGCTGACAGCTCAGCATCTGCAGGTTGTCCAGCAGCAGGATTCCTCCCAGGCAGGCTAACATAAATTTCCGACAGGTATTCAGCCCATCCTTCCCTCTGACCGAGGTCACTAACATGCTATTGCAGAACAACAGGTTCGTTGTCCGTTGGACTCTAAACGGGGTCAAAATTCAATGGATCTAAACGATGTAGTCAGCAGTCAGCTCCATACTGTTGCTGGGAAGCCCACTTCCAGACTAGTATGTTGCATGTTAGCATTGTTCCCCTGAATATCTTCTCTCCAACTCGCTTATAATGTCTGCTTTTCTGCCTCTATTCCCCAGAGTTATAAGAAGAAGAGCTAAACCTTTACTTCTTGTTGCTCATTGCCCAACACTTGCTGGCATTTTGATGTCCTTGGCATGTGTTCTATTTAAATGGTCTAACTCATCCCTCTTACAGTTGATTTTAAAAATCTTGGAACTCCTCAGTGCAGACTAGTAGTCTAAAGTTCTTCTACTTGATCATGTAAAGAATTTTTTTCTTGAATTTGTTTCCGTACTGTATTCTTTCGTACAGCTAGAATTGTTTTATTGTTAGCGTTTGTGTATTATGTACCCTAGCATGGTGGTTAACTCTGATTAAATGCTGAGCAGAGCACTGTGAAACCAGTAGTTAAGACTAATGCATTCATGCAGTTTCTGCATTTACGTTCTCTGTGAGCAGAGGTTGGTATTAACTCTGACTTAAGGCTGAAATCATACTATTCCAGAATAAATAGCACTTTCAATTTTATAAAAATAAAAACATGTCTCCAGTTACTTTTGTCACATATGGAACAACTTAGCTGAACATCTTGCAAGTGTGCTTAGGCTGCCTATGAAACCGAATACCTGGATTCTTGTAGTGATACTTGAGCATGGAAGACAGGTCATTCTGTAAATTAAATAGTTGTTTCAAACAAGCTTTGTCATTCAGAACTCTATGTAATGAAGAAGTTGGTATAGTGGTACATTTTTCCTTTAGGATGTTCACCTCTATGTATCACAGCACTTCCCAGTATTCTTTTTTGTCCTTTTTTTTGTGACCGTTCAAAACTAGTATCTACTACAGTAGATAACGGAAGCTATTTACTGAATCTTTCTTCCTAGGTCAATTTTGAAAGTACCTGTAAATGTTGCTAGACCCCCTTGCTAGCACTTCAATCTCCTATGTGTGTTTCCACTTTGATTTAAGGGATGGAAGTGGGATGGGACAGGCAGCTTGTGCTAGGAATGCTGTTAATTTAAACCGGTCTGTGTGTTTCCCCTATCTTTCAAAACTATACTGAATTGCCAAGTGTTTATTATATTTATAAATCTGGAATTGTACATCAGTATGTCTGCATAGAAAGGTGTAGTGCTTACCAAGTTTGGTGATTCAGGATGCTGATGTGTGGTAGAAAGCATTGCTAATTAGTTTTGGTGCAGATTTGCATTTCTTAAAGATAGCTGGTTATTGTGGTGGTTGAGTATAGAGTGACAAAGGTAGCAGAACTTGCATATTTCAGAGTTTGGTTTTTTGTTGGTTTTTTGGGGTTGGTTTTTTTTTTTTGGTTGAAGGAGCATAGATGTACATCACTTTGAATGCAGCGAGTGGGACTTGATGAATTAGGAAGGAAGAAGCAACACCAGGTGTTCTCTCTTGTCTTTGCTAATCCTAAGCTCCAGGACAGTTTTAATTCTTGTGTACTGATTCCCTCCCCGCATCTATCCAGCTTGGCCTCATAGTTCAGATGTTTGCATCTACAAATAGATCCAATGCTATGTAAATGCCATACTGCTTCATATTCTGGTTGATTTTGTATGCCGTTGCTGAATGGTATATAAACTCCAAAGTGAGGTCCACAAATTAGTTAATCATAAGCATCCTGTTTGGAATAATTAATAAGAATCCTGCTGCACTGATGTAAACATTTAATATTGATGGGAAGTTTTGTGCGATTTGTCAGGATTGTAGTAGTTGTTACCAGCATTGCTGGTGGTGTACAGGATACTGCTCTTACTTCAAGTTTGCAATTTAACAGTACAGCTTTCATTACCTGGCACAGCTGAAGACTTCCCTGCCATGTACGAGTGCAGCATTCTGATGGATGGGATGTATGGCAGAGGTGGAAGGAGCACGGAGGTGGTGCTTTGAGTTTGTGGCTGTATAGTCTGATGTAAATGTGGTAGATTTATTTGTCTGAAGCAAGATAATAAAACATGGAACTCTGACAATGGGTGGCATTTCTTTTGTTGCTTGCATTTATATCATTCTAGATTACTCAATCTTCATTGATTTGTTCGGTAACTACAGCATGTTGTTGGATTCAGCTGATTCAGTTAATTTTAAATGTTCGTGAGTTACAAAAACATCTCTGATACTTATTTCAAACAAAGTAGTCTGTTTTTCTGTTTCAGAGGTACATGCCACAGGGTTCAACTATCAAAATGAGGATGAAAAGGTTACTCTCTCCTTTCCCAGTACTCTTCAGAAGGGTAAGAACTATTTTCATGCCTTCTGCTTGCTTCAACCATGTGTTTGAGACGTTTGCACTTGAAAAAGCTGGAGTAGGACAGCTCTGTCTTCCCTGAAGTTTCTGGCTGAATATAGTGCTCCCTAGGGAGTCTGTCCAGTATAAGTCATTTTGTGAGCCTCTGGAATTGAAAATGTTGTTTTGCTAATGGTGATGTTTGCTTCCAACACCTGAGGTGACTCTAATTATTTACCTGCTATTGGGAGTTAGGCTCAGAAGCTCTTTATGTTAGGTACTGATGATCTGTTTCCCTCTTACCAAGAATGACCTAATCTGAATTACTGCAGTATTTTCCTAGGCGTGAATGTACTAATTCTTTTGAAACTGCTACAGCTTTTTGCTCCAAGGAGTTTGTTGATTGAAACTCGGATCCTCAGTTTGAATAACGCAGTTTTATTTCATGTTGACAAATACAAATATAAAGATTCTAGGGTGATAAAACTTTAGTGTTTCATTCTGTGGGATATTGGCATGCTGCCTCTCTGATCAAGATCAGTTTTCCCCTTTTGCACTGAGACGTCGAGGGCAGAATAAATCCTGAGACTAATTGACTTACAAGCTTGAACACAGCCAGTGCTCCATCTTGGCTTTTGTAGTAGGTTATTATTACTTAGTAGCCATCCTATATTTTTGCAAACCTTACTCAAAGGTAAGGATTGTAGGATCGGACTTCTCAAACAGCTTAAGGTAGGTCTGTCTTGGTTATTGCATTGTGTTTAGAAGACAAGAATGAATACTGCAGCAGCCTCTGATCTCTGATCAATGCTAAAATGCTATGGTGAGTCTGGCTTTGTGTGCATTGGTCTGCTGGAGCTTATTTTATGTAAGCAGAGTGAAGGGTTTGAGGGAGGCTGGCAAAAAAGTGATGGGTGGAGATGAATTAAAGGGACACCTTATTTCAGAAGGGCAGTGGGCCAGCTGAGTAGCCTGGCCTGAAGGTCCAGACCAAATAAATGTTCTGTTTGGCACATGCCAATAACAATGTCCCATCTGTTTCTGTTACAGGGACAGGGACACTAAAGATAGACTTTGTAGGGGAGCTGAATGATAAAATGAAAGGTTTTTACCGAAGTAAATATACCACCCCTACTGGAGACACACGCTATGCTGCTGTCACTCAGTTTGAGGTATGGGCTATATTTTTGTTTTAAGGGAATGTCATTCTTAATATAGGATTTATGCTTAGAAGCAGCAAAGACACAATTTCCTAGCTTTAGCTATACCTTCTGGGTAAATTTCAAAAATCCATATTTATTTGCTTTTTGCTTTTAGTGAAGATGGGTAATACTAAAAGCAGCCTTTACATTGCGACTTCAAGGTCAGTAAATTCTGGATCTGGCAAATTCCCCAGCCAGGGATCATGCTGTTGTGTGATGCATCGTATATATACAATAACTGCCATGTTTAAGAACAGCTATTTATTTAGATGTGGTCAAATACCTCTGTATAACTTTCCTTCATGAAGTCTATTAATTTTTTTAATAGGACACTGCCTTTATCTCAGTATCTTAATGACATCCAAAATGTAAGCCAGATTCTGTCTCGGGTATTATGTAAACCCTGGACATAATGACAGAATTTTATACTATATTGTAATTTCATAGTTATCTGCCTGGTTACTTAAAAACATGGAGTACTTACCTCATACAAATAGAACATTTCTTGGGTGCAGTCTGCTGATGGAATATAAATAGGTGGTCTTGTGTGTATGGTCTGTGAACGCCTGGGTGCCCTCTCTGTTTTCACATGACTGAGCTTTGCTCCTGTCATGACTCTGCTAAATTTTGCTCAGACTGTAGAATTCCATCACAGCACAGAGTGCTTTTCAGCTGCATTTTTTTTTTAAACCAAGAGTGAAATAAGTAAGAATAAAATGCTCTAATGCAGAGGTCAAGAGTGTCAGTGAAGAGACTCTACACCTGACTAGTCATCATTCATCCAACTTCTTGCCTGTAAAATATGCTGAATTTTTGTGTGTGTTTTATTGCCACAATCTCTTGTGATTTATTTGTTTAATGCTCTTACTTTCTTTAGGCCACTGATGCTCGCAGAGCTTTCCCTTGCTGGGATGAGCCTGCTATTAAGGCAACATTTGATATTTCTTTGGTGGTTCCTAAAGACAGAGTAGCTTTGTCAAATATGGTAAGTTCTTGCTGTGCAAGTAAACACTGTTTTAAATAAAGCTGTAATAGCACCAGCTGATTATTTGATAGTTAATAGTGTTCAACATCGGTAACACACAGAATTAGGAATATAGGCTGTCTTGCTAGCTATTCATAAGCATCAATAAATTGAGAGAGTTTATAAAAAGATGATATTGTGATGTCAGATACTAGCACAAAACCTAAACGGGTTGTATGAACCACAGGGGTGGTGGTTTAAAAAAAAAAAAAAAGTCTTAGCATATGTCAAGCCACGTGCTGCTTGATTAAGAGTGACTGGGAAAAAAAATAAGCCTTTGTGTGTTTATATAGCTGTTACAGCTACATAAGCACTTGAGATAAATAAGCATGTTTTCTGCTCTAGAGAATTTCTGACCAGAACTGGGATAAAATGTGCAAGTAGAAGTACCTCTGCCACAAATACAAGTGGGCATTTTCAGGTTGCTACCTTAAATATGGTGCACATATTTCCAGATTATGTTGCTGGAGAAGAGCAAGTCAGTTTAAAAAGAGACTTTTTATTCCAGTAGCTAACTTTCATAGTTACCTGTAAAGTCTAGCATTGCCCAGTGACCACATGGTTGTGGTTTCTGTTTCAGAATTTGAAGTGAAAACCTGATGCCTTACTGGGATGTGGGTAATACTGTCTTTGAAGGACAGCAGCTGATAGCTGATGTATTCAGCTGCCTTTGCAGTAATGGAATATAACTTATAAAAGTACACCACCATGTGTGATAGGGCATTTTTAGTTAGGAGGTGAACTACATTGTGGTCTGTATTTTAAAATCATAAAAGAAGTGTCCTTTCATTTTAAATGCATGACTCATAATGACGGAATAGTTAGCCAAATGTATTTTGTAATACAGTTTCACTTCCATGAAACTAACTGATTCCCTTTCATGTTGAAAGAATGTCATTGACCGGAAGCCCTACCCAGATGATGAAAATCTGGTGGAAGTGAAGTTTGCTCGCACCCCTATAATGTCAACGTATCTTGTAGCGTTTGTGGTGGGAGAATATGACTTCGTAGAGGCCAGGTCCCTCGATGGTGTCTTAGTGCGTGTTTACACTCCTGTTGGCAAAGCAGAACAAGGAAAGTTTGCATTAGAGGTAAATGCACTCAGGGTGACTTCATTATTGCTATAGCAATCTCTGACAGGCTGGACATAGCTGACTCCTCCGTTCAATCACCTAAATCCATGCAAAGCTCGTGAGGCTGTTTTTTGCTTTAATGGCTTGGAGAGACTGGGCTTGATATTAAACAATTTCAGTTGCGGACACACTAATGTCCGTAATGACAAAAACATACGGGTTAATTCAGTTCTGATTTGGTGATACAGACTTTGGTCCAAAGATGATGAGAAGTACTGAAGGGTAGGCTACAGCCTGGGAGAAAAAGGGGATGGGAGTCTTCCAAACCATTGTCCTCTGGAAGCTGGGAATGGGGCTTCTGGAAGAAATCTTGTGTATGCTTCTTTCTTAGGCTAGTGTCAGTCATAAATTTTCAAGTTTTACCAGTTGTTCCGTGTGAACATAACATTTCTCTTCTTATTTCTTACAGGTTGCTGCTAAAACTCTGCCTTTTTATAAGGACTACTTCAATGTTCCTTACCCTCTTCCTAAAATTGATCTCATAGCTATTGCAGACTTTGCTGCTGGTAAAGTAACTCACTTTATTGATGAACTGTATTTTATTTGAATTTTAAACATTTAGGAAGAGGTGTGTATCAATATCAATAAACCTTTGTATTTATTTTATAAAGGTGCCATGGAGAACTGGGGCCTTGTTACTTATAGGTATGCTGTTAAAATACTGTCTTTCCCCCTCTTTGTTCACTAATTCTTGGAAGTAATTGGCTTAGTTTTAGGGAGCTGTAATTATTGGGTATCATCCCAAATAAGACTGAGTAAATACCTTCAACTCTTGCTTCGGTTTGGATAATTTTGACTTCTGCAGCAGCGTGCATTATTGTACAAATCTTAGGAAGGCAAGAACGACCTATTACAACTACTGTCCAAGGGCGTGAGTCTTTTAAGTGTCTGGCAGCACTGCCTGTTCTACAAGAGAACTTTCTTGGCCTCTTTTTTCCCCCGTAAAAGTTACATGCTTACTGACACAGCTGGAAGAGTTTCTGATTTTACGTTGTAGGCAAGTTGGTAAATTTAGCAACCACAGTATAACCATGTGGATATGAGTAAATCAAAAATATTAACTTGCCTTCCTTTTCAGTTTTTTTTCTTCATTTGATCAAGCTTTTGTACTTTTTGCTTGATATTATTACATTATCTGTGCTCATTGTTAGAATTATTTTCATTCATTTTGTACAACATTGGTCTTGTAAGCTTTGGACTTTAAACCCTGAAACAGTTTGAATTTCTTCTGCTAAACTTTTAATTTGGCCTTAAAAAATTGAAACAGAAATTTGAGCCCAGGTTTAAAATCTACTTGTCTGCTTATCGCAATTCTGAAATCTGATATTTTACTCCCTGTGGAAAAAAAATATTTGTCCTGGATGAGTAGAATTTTTGGAAGCCTTTCTTAATTGTGCTGTTAATTCCCCCCACCCACCCTTATGCTCAGTTTGGCACGCTTGCTTTATCCCTTTGGGGACAGAAGGTTGGCATAATCTGCAGGCACCATCTATGTTTTGAGATGCACGTTTTCCCCCTTTGAGTTGCAGCAGTCCAGAAGTCCTTTCTGACTGACCCACTAAGTCCTGATCATGACAGGGGTGTTCATAGCAGAAGGTTGCGTGCCTGACCTGGGGAGCACTTGTTGTGTGTATGCGTGTGTGCACATGTGTGCATCTGCAGTGGTGAGTGTAACACAGCTGGTTGAGCACTTGGAAGAGTTGGAATTCTTTTGGGGAGGAGAGAGGCAGAGAAGAGTTGCTGTGCATACATCATTCAGTGCAAAGGGAGTTACAGTTAAGGTTCCTAGGTTATGTAGGTGAGCTATTTTATAAATAAAGGATGAACTTTCTTGTTCCTGCCTGGGTTTTTGCACTTGTCTTCTTGCATGCCATAAGGAATTATTGCTCCAAAGCATTCCAACAGCTGTGGAACTTATCAAAATAATTTAATGTCTAAACTGAAATAGCTTTTGATTTTTTTCAGTTGTACTGATCACCTTTTAGCTTGCTTAGGTAATTTAACCTGCTTTTGATTGTGTTTTTTCCGTAGGCGTGTACCACTCTATTCAGTTATCTTTCTCTCTTAAATACAGGGAGACTGCATTGCTCATTGACCCCAAAAATTCCTGTTCTTCTTCTCGCCAGTGGGTTGCTCTGGTTGTAGGACATGAACTTGCTCATCAGTGGTTTGGAAACCTTGTGACCATGGTATCTAACAGTTACAAGTTATTCTAGTTTTCTTTGACATGTGCTTCATATCATGTGTGTGTTCAAGTGCCCCTTAATAGCAGGCACTTTTATTTTTTAAAATAAAAAATTTAAATAATTAAATAGCGCTTTATTCCCACTTTCTTCTTTACTAGTGTGTTCTTTAGAAGTATTCCTTGACCTTTTCTGTGTGAAGTAATGTTCAGTTCTTTGAATATAGTCCTAGTTAGAGTTGAGCAGGTATTCCATGGAAATGATTTTGGTTAGTCAGATTACTTAGAAGAAATAATCCACTGTTTTGCTTTCAGGTAGGCATGATTCACTCCTCAGGCTTTTATACCAAGCAGGCCTATCACTGCTGGCTCAGCATTGCAGATTGTTCTAGTCCAGTAGCTGAAAAGTTGCTCAGTAGTAACTCATATGAATTACTTCGGATATATGGAGAGCCAGCTGTCTGAATCGTTTGATATTTAAGGCATTTTGGTGGGAATAAAAGCATATGCGAGGCAGCAAGACTGAAATCTGTAAATAAATTCCATTTAGTGCTAAAAACTGAAACCTGCATCTGTCAGAGCTTCTGCTGTTAACAAATGGTTTCAGCTTACTCTGTTAATTAGATCTGACATTCCTTTTCCCAAAACCCTGCAAACAGGTGCTTGAATCCAAATATTTCACAGGTTAAGAAGTTACTTGTATTCTAAGAAACCAGTGTGTTTGAAAAAAAATGTGGCTTCTGGAGCCCCAAATCAACATTGTTCTGGCCTTTTGGCTGCTTAAATTAAGAGTGAGTGGATGGAGGAAAAACCCCAGCATAAATATTAATTATAACACTAAGCAAAGTTTGTCAAACTTTTCTACAGTGCTATGCCTCATAAGATCTAATCAGCTGTGTCCATTCCTGTTTGTGGTAGCACAAGTAGCTTCCATGTGAGAGCAACACAATATTTAAATGCAAAAGTAATATTAAAGTTGTATATTTTTAGCTTTTAGTACAGTTGAGCAGCTGGAGGCAAGGAGAGCTAGCATCATGTGGCTAGACAACACTGTAGGATGCCAGCTAGTGCCTTAGAGACCGTTAGTGACCCACAAACCATTCGTGGTCCTTCTGACCATTGAGAACTGTTGCAGTAAGCTTGAGAAAGTATAATTTACAAGAATCTCTAAGGTTCACATTGAATTAGCTTTTTATTTTGATTTTGAAGTTCTAGGTCTTCCAAAAATTTTCTTTGGTTATTATTTTATATTCTGTGATGCAAATGTGAAATATGAAAAGACATTCCAGTGTTACTTCTCAATTTCCAGAAAGTCATCTTTTTCTCCTCTATAATCTGAGGTGCATGCAGCACAGCAGAAAGCCTCAGTAGCATCACTGGTTTAGTTTGTCAGTACTAGATCTTATTGGCTGGCACAATATGGTAGTTCTTCTGTAGCAAAGATAAATGAAATAAGAACACTTCCAAGGGAAGAAATGGATTCATGAGCAATTAGGTTGCTGGAGGAATAAGGGAGGAAAAACAGGGAGGTGAAAAGATTTAGAAGTCCGGCCTAATTGCCCAAGAATCTATTTTGCAGTTCTATTAATCCTTTGGCACCAATCTGTATGTATTGGAACCTTGTCTTGGAAACAGATGCAATCAGACATGTAAAAGAAAATTGGATAGTCTCCACTCTAAAAATAAAGTGGGGCTTATCTGTGTAGAGTTTCAGTAACAGTGTTCCTTATTAAAATTCCACCCTCCCTGGGGTAAATGTTTCATTCATAGTAGAAGCAGTAGTTCTTTGTAGAACAGCTTACTAGACTGCTTCTACATCCTGTTCAGTTTCTTCTGCTTAAGGGCCTATATCATCATAGCTATGCTATTCTGTGTTAACTGCCCCATTTACATTTAAAGAATGGTTGGTAAGTGCAGTTATGGAAAAGGGTATTTTCTTCCTCAGTATCCATAGCTTGTTTTCTTACCTCTCCTACTTCAGTTAAGTATTAGAAGTGAAAGGAAGAATTTTAAAATGTCAATGTAACATTCTTATCTTAAAAATACAAAGCCCACCTTTGGCTGGTGAGAAACAATTTTTAACTGTTTACTAGATTTCAGGTTTCCATAGTCTAGAACACTTCTTCAGATTCCAGGTTTTCTCCTTTATGTAAGCATACTCTTTAGCAAAAAAAGAAACTCAAAAGCAAAATCAGTCTTCTGCAGCTGCTGCTATTCAGTTTGGAAAATACAGTGGTGTTGTGTTGCCCACAATTCTGCTGCTTTACTGAACTGTGGCCTTGCATGTCACTGACTCTTTTCCCTAATCCAGGTAACACTCATGGCTGTTCCCTCAGTGGCTCTGCTCTGACCTCTAGTCTGGTCTCTGGGAATTTCATTTGTACTTGATGCAGTTCTCCATGCAGAGTTTCTAAAACTTAAGACAAGGGGAACACAATTATTGAGTGTTGACTCTTCTTGGGCTGATGACTTTATAGAGAGGTATACTTAGAAGTATTACCTGTTTCTCTGGTTTGCACTAAACTAGGCCATTAGCAGCTTATCTTTCCTGCAAATTTATTGTTGATTAAATGAAGCTGTTGGAATTTTGTTCTTTATTCTGCCTTCTTATCTTTCCAGGAATGGTGGACCCATCTTTGGCTGAATGAAGGATTTGCCTCCTGGATTGAGTACCTATGTGTAGATCACTGTTTCCCAGAGTATGATATTTGGACGCAGTTTGTTTCTGCTGATTACACACGAGCTCAAGAGCTTGATGCCTTAGACAACAGTCATCCTATTGAAGTAAGTTCTGTCTTTGCTCTTGATTGTCTCCCTTTTTTTCTTGTCAGCTGTGTGTAAGCTTTTTTCCTATTAAGAAAAGAGAGGACTTTGCAGTCATTCCTGATGCAAAGGAAAATCTAAGGTTGCCTTTACACTTTGTGGATTTTCCTCTACTTGAATTAATATCTCAGAAGTGAGTTTTGAGGGTCTGATGATGGCTCCTTCTGGAGTTTTTCTGCTCTACTGACCTGAAAGGCAAAGTTGTGATCAAAACTCACCATTATTTGTGTTTTGTTTTGGTTTCTGATCAAAGGGGGTAGTTTTCTGGCCCTTGAGCACAGTGAAGTAGCACTGACTTACTCCAGTGCTCAGCAACATAAACCAAAGTGCAGCATAGCCCAGAGCCCAAGCTACCAAACTTTGCTGGGCTTGTACGGATTTCCATCTGAGGCCACCTTAGGTGTCTCTGCATCACACTCACAGTTCTGGGAGTATGATACAGACAGTCTTGAAATAAGTAGGATCTAGCTGGGCTTGCTGCTTTGGTCATTGATGAAGAGAAGGTGGCAGCAACAGCGAGCTCAGTTACAGAAAAACTGGGAGCTGTGCTAAAAGAAAACTCCCTTTTAATTTCTAGAGATCACCATGGCCAAATTTTCTGATGGCTTAAGAAATGTTTGATGTAATAGGTGTTGGGAAATTATCTTGCTTTGTACAACAGGTCATTTTAAAGTGCCTTACTTGTTGAGTGCATTTCCTGAGAATGTATTGTTCGCTGTCCCAGAATTAAACAAGTTCCACTGGTTTTTTTGCTTTTGGGTAAGTGTTAACCAAAGGATTGATGCAAGATCCCCAAGTCTATTTGATTAAATACCAAAACCTAACTTTGACCTATAAACCAATTCTAACCCAGCCATATGTCAATAAGTTTAATTGACTGGGTGCAGAGATTCCACTAAGACAGTGTAGTGATGGATATGCATGAGCTTTCTTCAGTGAGAGAAGTCAGCTCCTTAAACACTAGAACAAGCAAAATCAAAATCTTACAGCAGTTAAAATTGTTCTCACTGTTAATTATCCTGTTTACCACAGGTTAGTGTTGGCCATCCATCTGAAGTAGATGAAATATTCGATGCTATTTCTTACAGCAAGGGAGCATCTGTAATCCGAATGCTACATGACTACATTGGTGATGAGGTAAAAAAGATAGTTGTTAAAAAATCCAGATGTAGATTGTCAAATCTTTTTACAGTTAAAAATACTGTTTGTAAAAAAAATTTAAATCTGTGTATTGTATATTTTGAAGACTTTTTCCAATTTGTATTTGGGCTCTGTTTGAACTTACCTAGGAGAAATAAGACAGTGGGAAAATATGGAAGGAGTTACAGATGTACATACTGATCCTAAGATTCTTCAGCCGATTCTTGAATATAAATGTAGCGTAGAGGGAGGATAGGAAAGACCTCCGTTCTGGTGCCATTATATATGTATGTTGTATGTATGTTCCCAGGACTTTCGGAAAGGAATGAATTTATATTTAACGAAGTTCCAGCAGAAGAATGCTGCTACAGGTAACTGGTGGTTATTATATGCTTTTAAGAAAAGTAATTTCTGGAGGCAAGCTTGTTAGTGCTAAAGTGATAGATTCTTAAACAGCTGTTTTTCCCCTTGAGATAACTGAAATGCAAAGAAATAATTGGCTTGTTTTCAGTTTCATACAATGTGTCCCCTGCACAGCCAAAATTCAGCATCCTCTAGGGGTTCTCTATCTCAGGAGTGTGTGGCTGAGGTAATCTGAAATGGCTGCATTTACCGTTGATAACCACATCTGTGTAGTAATCTAATTTAGAAATAGAGTATGTTGATTTGCCAAGTAAGCCTTTTGCAAGCTTCCTTTTGCAGTATTGATTGCCTGTGTGATTAAACAGTTCAAAGTCTTGTCTGACATCTCACAGTGCTTTCTTAAACCTTTTTTGTGTATCAGGCATAAATGTGGAAGTGCAATATTATGCTCTATCAGCCAAAACCAGTCCATGTTGTTCGGTCAGCTCTTTTGGCATAATATATGGAAAACTTAAGAAGATTCTTCTGTTTACCATTTTGAATATTTAATGCTAATTTTTATTATACTTTATCACAATGTGTATTGATTGCATTTTTTTTAGTAGTGAAGAAGCTTCCTTCTCCCCTCTCTCTCTCTCTCTCTCCCATGAGTGGTTTAAACTATTTCCTTTTTCTTGCCTGTCATCATTTACAATTCAATAAAAATACATCCCTAAACATGAAGGGCAAACTGGAGTAACAATACAGCCTCCCACCCTCCAGTGCCCATATAGTGTCCTTAATAGCATCTGACATATCAAGATTCTGGGAGTCCTTAGTCAGACTTTTCTTCTGCAGAGGATCTCTGGGAAAGCCTGGAAAAAGCTAGTGGGAAGCCTATTGCTGCTGTGATGAATACATGGACCAAACAAATGGGATTTCCACTCATTTATGTGGAAGCTGAACAGGTAAATATATAACTGTGTGTTTTTCGGATCAGAAATTCTGCCTTTAGCTGTGTTTTAGGATCGTATTTAGTAGTATGGCAGTACAATGGGTTGTTTTGTTCAGTGACAGTTCTGTTTCTGAAGGGAGGGGAAGTGCAGCTCACTTGAGGAACCTAGTGCAAAGCGATATGGAGTTATTCCACAAGCGCTCTAGATCATGTGCTTGGAGTTTGCTGACATAGCCCGTTTGCTCTTTGTGTGTGAAATGTGTGTTTGGGGGAGGGAATATCTGACTTAGCTCCCCTTGCCACACCTTTTGCTTCTCACTCCAGTTCAATTATGCTTATTCTACAAGATTGCAGGGTGAGTGAGGATTACTGGCTAGAAGCTGAGGTCAGACAACAAATTCAGATGAGAAATAGGGCATGTCTGTTTTAACAGTAACAGTGATTAATGCAAGGGAATGATTCCTGAGGTGGCTCCTTTTTCTGGAGGAGAATACAAGTTACTCCATTTAACAGAGGGCACATGAATGTATTGTACAGAAGCTGAGATTAGATGTCTGATAATTTCTCCCTCTCTTTCCCCCTGCTTCTTCCCCCCTCCCCAGCAAGAAGATGACAAAGTGTTGAAATTAGTCCAGAAGAAATTCTGTGCCAGTGGACCATATACTGGTAAGATGAGTGCTAAGAGCAGGAATGGAGTGTTTGTTGACTTTCATGCAATGGCAGCAATTTTGAAAGATGAAACAGTTGCACTGCAGAGCAGGGAGGTGCTCTGCTTTGATTCAGGGGTTTAAGTATTTGTTAAAACTGTAGAAAATCTAAGGTTGAGCACTCTCACACATGTGGTTTCTGTGTCCTCCTTGAATGGAGAACAGCATTCATCTGCTGTCTTTGGCTCAGTTTTCATACTGAGATGCTCCTCTTCTGATGTCCAGTTTAAGGCCAGTGCTGCCATCTGAGGAGCTCTGTAAACTGCTGGTTTTACAGTAGTGCTGGAAAAAAATGCCTCGTATGGAAGCCGGCTCTATCTTAAGACACAGATTTCACCCATCTTCCATGCTTATAGAAATTATTTTAAATGTTTGGCTTGAAAGGTGATTTAGAGATTCTTGGTTTTTTTAACTCTAGAACTGCCATTTTCCTTCAGATTTGTGCCTTTTTTAAGTAGCCTTGCTTAAACTGCTGCTGAAACTTGATTGAACATCAGGCAGATCTTCTGAGTGTTGCATGGATACTTCTTTTTCCTTAGGCCTTCCTTTTTACTGTTTCTTCTTTTAGGGGAGGATTTCCCCATGTGGATGGTCCCCATAAGTATTTGTACAAGTGATGACCCCACCTGTGCCAAAATGCAAATATTGATGGACAAACCAGAGCTCACCTTGGTTTTGAAAGACATCAAACCAGACCAGTGGGTGAAGGTGAGTTGTCACAAAGGAGAACATAATACTGGGAATAAGTTTGATTGTCACTGTAATGTTCCCTTGCATTTAATTTTTCTCTCCCGCCCTCCCCGCCCCTTGCAATATTGTATTTCTTATGGAGAGGCCTCTCTGTGTTGCTACTGAACATTGGCTCCTCTCTATAATGCTTGCTTAGTGCAGTCCTTTGCCTTCCAAGAGTGGTCTAGACAATGTAAACTTGAACCTTTTAGGAGTCCTAGCTCGGAAAAAACAGTGTGCAATTAGAGGCAGCTTTTGAGTTGAAATGTGGTGGCTTTTTTGGTATCCCATGGCAACCACAGTTTAGTTAAAGTCCATCCTGAGCAAAAATAGTCCTGTTTATCTTTCATTAGTGTGAAGGTTTTCAACTGGCTATTGCCAGACAAGTACAAATCTGTAAGTGAAAAAAAATCACTGTTGAGGTCTACTGCAGACACCAGTCAAACTGAATTTAAAAATTGAAAGACAGCAACTGGCTGGGACTATTGCTGTATGAGCTACTGAGGTTGAAGAGTAATTGTTTCTAAGCTGGAGCTGTATTCTGAGATGTGACTCTGAAATAACATTAAGGGTTAGTCTCTCTGAATATTAATCGAATCTTCCGTATTTAAATGGGAATTTAAATTTAAATCTCCCATTTAACTAACATGGGCATTCCAGCTGTCAGGCCTGCATATTCTCTTGAATCACCATATGTATCTGGGTCCTCCTTGGTAATGAAGAGGGGCATGAAATGAACAATTCTGAAAATGCCCTGTCTAAATGAGGGTAAAATTTGATATTTCTGCCTGAGAAGGCAACAATCCAGCTCAGTCCAAGGTGAATTTGTAGGACCGCTGGCTGTGAAGTTGTCAGTCTGTGAGGTTTTTAGTGCCATGGTCCTGAGGACTGGCAGCTGGACTGACCAAAATCATAGTAGCAGCAAAGGGGGTGACTTTCTGATGAGCTCAGCAATGTTTTTGGTTTATGTCAGGTACTATTGTTCAATCAGCCACAATATTTGGCCATGTACAGTAAAATGCTAGTAGGTAGTAGAGTGTAGCTAGTATAGTTCATCAGGCTTACTGACCATGACTTGCTTTTATGCTGGGCAGAGGTGCTTGCTCCCCTTTCTTGAGAAAATGGCTGTATCAAAATTGAATGGAGCCGGTTGTGGGAGGCAAGTTACTAAAGTTAAGATTCTAGCACCTGCAGTCTCCTGCATTTTTTCTTCTTGGTGCATGACTACCCTTATTTCAGTTAGGATTTACCCCTAGAAGAGAAGTTTCTCTTTTCTCCTTGCTCCTAGTTTTAACTCTAGCTTCTGTTTCCTTATGCCAGCTTGCTCCCATCTTCTATACCTCTTAGTGAGCATTTCTTCTTTGAGGTCTTTAGTCTTTCTCCCTTATGATTTGTTTTTTCTTTTTACTTAAATGATAGTGACTGAGCTGCAATGCTTTGAGAAATTTCTAGAGGTCCAAAAAATAAAAAGCATTTCCTTATTTGTTCCTTAGTTTTAATTTTTTACTCTTTGGTACTTTCCAGTTAAACCTTGGAACAGTAGGGTTTTACCGTACTCAGTATAGCCCTGACATGCTGGAGAGTTTAATACCAGCCATCAGAGACCTCTCCCTACCCCCTGTGGACAGGCTTGGCCTGCAGAATGATCTTTTCTCTCTGGTAAGCAAAGCTTTGCTATTCTGTTGAATGATGAGAGCTACAGTAACTGCAGAAATCAGTGTCTGAAGAGTCAGTCTCAGTTTCTGGAGGCAAAGTGCCTTTGGGATTACTGCATACATCTAGCTATTAATTATCTTGGCAAGTTCTAACTTGTATTACAAGACTTAAAACCTATGGAAGCAGTCTGCCTATAACTCCTGTCACGCTGTTCTCTGTAGGGGTGTTTTATACTATAGTATTTTTTACAAAATTGTTTTGAGAACTTGCTTTCTTATTACTTGTCAAAATAAGGGTATGACCCCCTCAGTGACTTTATCAAATGCTATCAGCACCATGTGCTTTACTCAGTTGGGCTTGTTATAACTGTCCTCCACTGGAGGAGGTGGCTGTTTGGGATTCTTACTGTTTAAAAGCAAGGGCTTACCCCCAAAGCAGTTGTTGCTAGCTCTGAACAATTAGTTACTGTACTCTGTATTTCAGATTGTACTTTCTTATTCTTGCCAGTCAGCTAGTATACGGAAACTTTTAAAAATGTGGGTTTGATACCCTGCCTCACTAGCTTCAAAGCTTGTAACTCTTGTCATGGCTTTGTTGAAGGGGTTTGAAACAGTAGCCTAAGTCATTTCCCAAATATTGCAAGACTAGTGGGACAAAAAAAATTGAGCAAATAATGCATGTAAGAACATTGTGTTAGACTCCTGTTTTGGTTTCAGGTTTAATCATGTTTTTATCACAGGTGAATATAGCTTAGATAATAAAAATTGATCTTCACCACTTTTCCGGTACCATAAATTACTGGTCTGGTTCCAAATTAACAAAAATCTGAGCAATCTGGTTGGAGATACCTACCGTACCTGTTATCAACTGCACTAAGCACAGAAGTGTTTTCATGATGCTGTGAAGCAGTTAATATAAAATTTTCCTGGCAGAGGTGGAAAGGCAGTACTACTTATACTAATCTATGGGAAGCAGGAAGCAGAAATTACTTCTGCAGTTTTACACTCTCAATTTAAAGAGCAAAAATTAAATCTCTAAATCTTTACAGTTTTTAGTTAAAATAAGATTTGGGTGGGTGTAATATCTTGCTGAGAATAACTCTGGGGGTTTGCTTTTTCTTGCCAGCGTTGCTGCAATTTTGTTGTCACTTAATCTCCTTGCCTGTTTCTTGTTTGCAAAATGTACTTATAATTACATAGCTGTCTCTTTGTAAAGTGCTTACCTGTGTATAAAAAGCATTGTGTGCCATGAGCAGACAGCTAAGGTGCTTTGACTAGCGTTAACTCACCTTGGCAGAGCCCCACAACAGAGACAAGAGTTTATATGCAGGCTGTGCAAATTGAACAGGGAGGACTGTAAAATAATGTGATGAGCCATTTATTAAATGTCTTAATTCTGTTTGGAAGTAAGATTAATCTGTGTCTTTTCCTCTCCCAGGCCCGAGCTGGAATCATTAGCACTGTAGAGGTTCTAAAAGTCATGGAAGCTTTTGTGAATGAGCCCAATTATACTGTGTGGAGCGACCTCAGCTGTAACCTGGGGATTCTTTCAACTCTCTTGTCCCACACAGACTTCTATGAGGAAATCCAGGTGTTCGTGAAAGATGTCTTTTCACCAATAGGGGAGAGACTGGGATGGGACCCCAAACCTGGAGAGGGTAGGAAACTTATGCTGTGAAATCCAGTAGTGGGTTTGGAAAACTCATGTGTAAATAAGCCATCAGGATTTTGGGAAATGGAAGAGAAGGGAGGAAGAGGAATCTGAAGTAGCCATTCAGGGATATTTTTGTATTTAAAAACAGACAAACACAAAACTGCCAAACAACCCTCTGTTATCAGGCACAAGTTAAAATGGTAAAACTTTTCCCTACCTGGTCACTTACCTGGTCAATTTTTATCAAAAAATTCTCTGCTTTAATTTTGCATCTATTGGAGTGCATGAAACTTATTAGACTACAAGGTTGGAAAATACATGCATGTTTACTTGTCCTAGTCAGTCCTGTTGTGGACGCAAATGGTTAATATTACTGACTTAGCTCAGGTTACAGGCCTAGCCTGTTGTGTTTGGGCCAGAATCATCTTCTCCTAACCTCTTGCTATAAAAAAAAAATAATCAATGTATTCTCCAGCTGGCACCAAGGAGAGTGAGAAAAGGCCTAGTTTCTCTAGATACACTGAAGCATGTGGAAGGATTGTTATCCAGCTCTGTCCTGATCACTCTAGGTGGAAGAACACTTAAATTAATTGCTGAATTGTGTCTCCAAATAATTATTCTTTTCCTCCTACTTGCTCATTAGGTCATCTAGATGCCCTTCTGAGAGGTCTGGTCTTAGGCAAACTAGGAAAAGCTGGGCACAAGGCAACATTAGAAGAAGCCCGACGCCGATTTAAGGACCATGTGGAAGGAAAACATATGCTGTCAGCTGATCTGAGGAGTCCTGTAGGTTACTGTAAATTTTGGTTCCCAAAAGACTGTCCCCACTCACTTAGCACTGTGTGCACTGAACTCTTGTATTTCCAAGAATAGGGAAGCCAGTGTCAAGGTATGAGACCGACTGGTTTTGGCAGAGGTGGTGGGAGCTTGGATAAGTCCAGTTATGAAGAAAATGATACTGGGGAGCATGGTACAAACATCTCTGTGTTTCTTGACTCAAGTAAGCCTCATCTGTTGTGGCCAATGCTTAGTCATAACTAATAAGCTCAGCTGTACACCCACTTTGACTGCCACAGAACAACTCTGGTCTCTAGATCGTTTTGGGTTTTGAAGGCTATTCAAGTGCGGTGCTGAACCTGAGCTGATGTCTACTCATTTACATCCATCCATGACGAGACTATGTCCTGCAGGTTTAAAAGCACTGTGGTAAACTGCAGTGATCGTGGAAGAGCTCTGCAGGTGTCAGCTTGGCCCTGCAGAGCACAAAGTCTAACTATGGTAGATATGGATTGAGTGTATGTGAAGTACTCACTAGCGGGGTGTTGCGTGGTACAAAGATTTCTTGTTCTGGTGTTTTGCTGTGGTTGAAATTACCAAAATTACGCTGAAATTGAGGAAGAGGTAAAGGAGTTGATGCATCTTTAAAATCCAGTCCTAAAACATAGAAGGGATCAGTGCTGATATCTTCCAGATCTGTTTACTTGTCTTAAATCTACCCCAAATATGTAGAAATTGACTGTTACACTTCTAAAAGTGTGTTTTTTGAAGGACCTTGCTTGTTTATGCTCTATCTTAGGTATATGTAACTATTTTGAAGCATGGAGATAGTACTGCTTTAGACACTATGCTGAAGGTGAGTGCACACTCTGTTGTTAACACTGCCAGCTTATGCAATGAAAAGCTAAATATTCTACCCTACAAGTTCCTCTCAGACATAGTTTATCTGCGCACACAGGCTCAATCCAATGTTTTACAGATGATGTGAACGCTAGGGCTTCATTGTATTCCTTAGTCCATGGGTAGTGTGAAATTGCCACCTAGTGGATTGTTGCATCTCTCATTTTGGGATTATTTTTCATTGCTTGGAGGCACAGTCCTACTATGACCTTATATAAACAGTGGCAAAGATCAGTTTATTACTAATGGTACTTTCTGCTGATGTACGTATAATGAGGTCCCTAATGTGGACAGCTGCAGGTTGATTCGTTAACAAGTTCAATTTGTCACATATTGGGCTTGAAGACTAATCTAGCAGCTTTAACATATACAGCAAGCTCAGTAATGCTAGGTAAAAAGTCAGCATTTAATATCATGCATTAATATTATTCACTTTGGCTTTGAAGCTTCACAAGCAAGCAGACATGCAGGAGGAGAAGAACCGAATTGAACGAGTTC
Source organism: Astur gentilis (assembly GCF_929443795.1). NCBI lineage: Eukaryota > Metazoa > Chordata > Aves > Accipitriformes > Accipitridae > Astur > Astur gentilis. The sequence goes on along the minus strand of NC_064884.1, from coordinate 45,037,451 downwards.
TTGGAGCCATTTCTCAACCAGAACTGATTCAAAAAGTTCTCACCTTTGCACTTTCAGTAAGTTATTGGAAAAGCTGCTGCTTCCTTATCTCATGAGAATGACAAGTGCGCATGAGTAACGCGCTAGAATAGGAGCAATAGTCTTAACGATTAAATCTTTGAGTTGTATCTTAAACTTTGGGGGCGGGGGGGGGGGGGGGGGGAAGCTATCATTGACAGATTCAGCATAGAAAAGCATAAGGCCAATTCAGCATAGAAATTTATAAAGCCAACATGCTATATCTGTTCAAACAGTCTTGAATACTTGTCTACACTTTCCTCTTCAGGAAGAGGTACGTCCGCAGGACACGGTATCTGTTATTGGTGGAGTAGCTGGAGGCAGCAAGCAGGGGAGGAAAGCTGCTTGGAAATTTGTAAGGGACAATTGGGAGGAACTTTATAATCGATACCAAGGTGGATTCTTAATATCCAGACTAATAAAGGTACGTGCAGCTGTGAAAAAAGTCCTGTTCACATACATGACCAAAACTAAACTGTTACATTTGAAATGCTAAATGCTTACCCTTGGTTAATATTTTTTTCCTTCAGCTAACAGTGGATGGATTTGCAAATGATAAAATGGCCTCAGAAGTTAAGGTAAGAAATTTTAGTTACAGTGATTAACATCACCTGTGACAAACATTGTGTGCTCTAGACTGTAAGCACCTAATGGAAGAGCCATGAGTTTCTATGAGGCTTTTGTTTTTGAACCGTGGCTCTGCCTCTATTTTGACTGTTGCCTAGTCCCTGAATTGCACTGCTTTAGGTTGAGTTATTTTATTGAAATGTCTTGAATTAGCAGTTTCACGAAGTAATGTGCAACTTCTAGTGGTTTCTGTTTCATTTGTTTCACTCATTTAAACTTTTGTAAACTCCAGCACAGTTTGTGGCAATGGTTTTGAGACTCCCCAAGAGACAACCTTTAAAGATAATTGTAGCAAAATTTGTAGTTGTTACAACTTCCATAGTAAGCTGAGGCTTTTACACCACCACTTCATTCCTCCCCAGACTGATATGGCACGTTCAGGGCTGACTGCGTTAGCACCCAGGGACTCCTGGGGGAATTAATTGGCTAAATTCCATACTATAGTTCCAAGTTTTATGTGGTCATTTGTGCTGTGTACTAAGAGCAAGACTTTGATACAAGGCAGGTTAATGTGTTTGGAGACAGTCTGTCTTGAAGTCAGTGGCTCAAGATGATGTGATTTCATTACTGCGCTCAAGTATCCCCTCTGACTTGGGAGTGTAGGTACTGCTCTTGGTAGAGTTTTGAGAATGTGTGTATGTTTTATTATTTACTCTTTGCCTGCATTTTTACAGGGACTCCTTCTTGGAAGAAGAAACTTAAATATATGGCCCTTAATTATCACTTTCCTGTTAGGAAAATACTCGGGAGGAATTCTTATTTCAAAGATAAGCTGAGCCATGAGCTCCATCTGTCTTTTTATCATCTAGTGATCTCTTCTTAGAAAAGATATAGTAGCATAAGTGATTTTACAGAGAAATCCTGCACTATAGTTATTTTTTTTTCTTAAAGAACACTTTGCAAAACATTTACCAGAACAATCATCCCTAACTAAATCATAACTACTTTCCAGGAGAACTTCCTGAGACAGTATACCTAGCTTTTAGCTGGAGTACTTACTGTGTCTGAGTCTCGATGTCACCTTGTAGGGTATATCAGTGTGAGGTGATCTGCCAAATACTGGGAAAAACCTGCTTGTATGAAGATGGGGGATGACTCCCTCCTATGCCAGTTTACCCTTTAACCAATTGTGAAGTGCAGAGTCACAGGAGCCTCTGGTGCAGTTTCTTCAGCTTCAGCTATTTGCAGGGGATCGATATTGTTGATTCTGGAGGAAGAAATGTGAGGCTACTCAGGAAAATGCAGCTTGGAAAGAGGCTTAGGTAGAATGCTAAGAAATCTGATACCTAGACAAATGCTTTAGCAAAATGGCCTTAGGCTTCTGTTAGTGTCTTCTTCCAAGTATCCAGAAATACACACTTGATTTGCTGCTTGTTTGTTGCCTCCCAATGAGGCACTGAGTGCATCTCTTCAAGTGCCGCTTGCTGTCCCTGGCAGCAAGGACAGTAGAGGACAGGAGGCAGTGTTTGGGCTAGTTCATAGAAAGCTACTGTGGCTTTCCTTTAGCAGAGAAATGGAGGCATTTTGCTGTTCCCACTCTGTACTTGGGATTACAACGTCTTGCAAACTCAGCGAGCACCCTGCAAATTTTTCAGGGTCTATGATGTTGGTGAGAGCAGATAGCAGGAACTGTAGCCAGACAAGGAACATAATTCACAAAAGCATTTCTATATGATCTAGGGAATCTGGCGACTTAAAAATATAATCTTGTCTATGCCTGTTTATACCCTTATGGATGGTTGTGTGCTTTTTATACAGGCCTTCTTTGAGAGTCACCCAGCTCCATCGGCAGAACGCACTGTCCAGCAGTGCTGTGAAAATATTCTGCTGAATGCAGCTTGGCTGAAGCGGGACGCCGAGAACATCCACCAATATTTTCTGCAGCGCAAGGCCCCACCAGCCATGGTGTGAATCTGTGCATGCCACTGCTGCAGTCCTGCTGCCGCCTCATGGGGAGAGGGAGGAGCTACCCAACAGCTGATTCATATGCCAAGAATTTGGAGTCTTTTTCTCAAACCAATGGGGATTGGACAATGAATGTAGTTAACTGGTTCCTGCTCACACTCCAGATTTAAATTCTATTAAAATTATCAGCAATTCAGCAAAAAAAAAAGAGAGAAAAATCTGTAAATATGATAGTAATAAAATAGAGCATAACAAAACTGTGAAACTTCCTCAAGCCTTGTCAGTGGTTAAAATATTTAACACCCCCCTCCTGACACTCTTATTGACAGATGTTCTGTTTTTTACACCTTCCCCCAGCCCTCCCCAAAAAAAAGGAAACCAGTGGTTTCTAGGTCAGTGGAATTTTGTGGAGAGTCTGGGGCAAGAATGGGTTAATGCCTCTGAGCGTTGTGTGGAACAGGTCACTCGGAAAGGCAGGTAGCTGGTATAACATAGAGTCTGTGCATCATTCTAAGTGCAAGGTTTTGGGGAGATGTTCCTGCAACCCCCCCCAATCCAAGGATAGTAGGTTCCCTCCCTTTTGTGTTACCTCTCAGCAAAAAGAAAAATGTTCTGTTGCTCTTCGGTTTTTCTCCTTGGTTCCACTTGCTGATGTCCTTCTTAGAGATAATGGAATTGTAAGGAAACATCTTTCATAGCCACATTAAATAAGAGAAAGATTCATGCAAATTTTTTTTTTCTTACTAAATTGCACCCTCAAAATGCATGCAAATGAGGAGATAACTACTGTGTGACTGGTTCTCCTGGCTGCTGTTAGGGCAGGTCTCTTCTATTCAAGACACCGTTATTTGTCTAAAAGATCCAGCTTGTTCAATCTCCTCATGGCTGTAGCAACACTAGCTTTTCGTTCCTTTCTGTGATGTTGATGGTAATTTGATTCAGAAGCCTTAAATTAGTGATGACTGGCGTGATGATGAAGTCTAAGCTGTGTGCCATCATTTACTTCACAAAGCAGCGTGGTCTACTAACCAGACACAACACCCTCTAATACAAAGGTTGGAGTTCCATATATTTTTTTTTTTCTTTAACAGGAATTCGTATTTGGTGTGGCTTAACTGTATTTCAGAAGGTCATCAGACTAACTGTCAGACTGCTTCCCTGAAACATTTTTGTGCTATTGTTTAAAAAAAAAAAAATTAAAACAGTTGGCGTTAATAAAAATGTCAATGTGAAATTCATGTCCTGATCTTGTGTTCTGTTTGAAGCCTGAAAGAGTGTTGCTGCTTTCAAAGGACCTAAACCTCTGAGGGAACAGCGGAGGTCACGTGTCGATGGTGTCTTTAACAGCCCCAAGGAAACCCTTGTTCTCAGCCTTCTCCTCTTCTGCTATCAGTGCTAGGTCTTAGGGCAGCTGAATGAGCACATACCGTACTGATCGTAAGTAGATCTTGTGTAATCTGAATAAAGATTGTAGTCAAGCACTAAAGAACTAACCAGGACAGAATTTGGAAGGTAAAGGAAAGGGAAAATAATTGTGAATAAGCAAATTTCTATTAAACAAACACCTGAAAAGTTGAGGGACTCTGCAAGTGGGAATAGTGTTGTGCAGATGCTGCTGATGCCAACAGCGATGAGCCAGGGCAGGGATACACACCAGAATGGGCAAGTTTATAGTTAGCGGGGGCACAGTGCTCTTGAACAGTATCGCATGGGTTGGTATCCCTAGGGCCAGTGTGGCTATGTGGTCAGAAACGAGACTGAAACAGGAATTCTGTTTGTCCTGAGTCATATCTGTTAACTTGACTGATGTTTTTTCCTGCTGTCAGCACTGCAGAGCCAATGTAATTTCAGAAGAGTAAGCTGGTTTCTCTTCTGCTTCTTGCACATTGACAAAATAACATGCAAAGTTGTGATTCCAGCATGACTGGTGATGTATGAAATGAGAAGTACTGTAGCTGCAAGTTGAGGTGATCTTGTTTTGACTTTAAACAATGCAAATGACATGCAAGCAGTTGAAGGAGAGCGACAAAAATAACAAGCTTGTGGTCAGTGAGCAAACTGAATAGTCTCAGCAGACTGACTAGTCCTAGTCTCTTCTGCATGCAAAGAAAGTAGATTTTAATTCTTCATGAAAGTAAGTTTTGGATTTGTCCACTTAATGTGAGATCTTTTTTTTCCATTAGAGACAAACTGATGCTCAGGAGAGGGTGCAAGAGTTACTGTGGATGAGGAAAGAGATGAAATGGGGCTCACATGATGATTAGCAAGGATATTGTCCGTAAGAATTGAGTGTATTTGCTAGGGCTGTTGAGGGTGCAGTGTCCCAGCACACATCAGGGATACCTAAATGATACAGAAGCTAGCTTTTAACAAGGACTCCACTGTATCTATTCAGGTTAAGCATGTTTGAAGAAATCTTGATATATTCTTTCTTCCCTCTCAGGCAGTTTCATTGGTTTCTGTGTCTTAGATAAAGACCTAAACTATGTAGGTAATAGTGGTGTCCTTTATTCCTAGTACAGGCTTATAATGGAAATAAAAGCAATATACGTTTTCCCAGCAACAGTAGGAGGAGTTTGCCTCCATGTCTCTTCTATCACTGTCAGGTGTAATGAGATGGTCCTGCCTGGATGAGTCCTGGTGATTGAGTGATGACAAAAGTCTGCATTGAATCTGGCTCACAAAAACATTGGTGTGAAAATCTCCTTCAACATCTGGCACATAAAGGTTTTCTTAACGATTAAACTTACTATGTGCACCCACTTCTTCACTGAGAGGGTGGTCAGTCACTGGACCAGGCTCCCCACAGAAGTGGTCATGGCACTAAGCCTGTCAGAGATCAAGGAGAGTCTGGATGATGCTCTTAGTCATACGGGTCCGTTTTAGGTAGTCCTTTGAGGAGCAGGAAGTTGGACTTCATGACCCTTATGGGTCCCTTCCAACTTGAGATACTCTATTTGTTGTTCCTTTAACTTACTTTTTTGATACAACGCTAGTACCTGGCTTTAATCTTGGCACTTATAAGTAACCAACCTTGTCCTTTTGTCTTCTGTTTGCCTCCCTATCCCCCCCTCCAACAAAACCACAAAAAGCTTTCTTTAGTGAGCATCCTCCTGCCTAGGAGGCAGAAGTTGTTCCAAAATAGATGATGTCTGTTGTTGTTACCTTGGCCTTCTCTTGTTCTTCATAGTTTCAGGTAAACTTACGGAAACTACTTGTTGCAGACCTCTGTTTTTTGTTGCAGACAGGTTAGCTGTGCTGTGTCCAAGGTACTGCCTTGCCGTAAAGCTTCCCCTTTAAAGAAGTAGGGGCTTGATTCCTGCCAAGGTGGAACATTGGTCTTATAAAATATGGATTGATACAGCCAGTTTGCAAGTCAGGCTTTTGCCTAGTGAGCTGTCTTACTGCTGTGCCAAAACTGTTTGCTTGAACTTCAGGTGATCAGGCTTGGGACAGCTGCTGCCCTTACTGCAGGGGCTGCTTCCTGCTCATATGTCAACTGAGGCAGTGGTTTATGAAGAAAAATGTATTAAAGCAATGTAAATTTCTTGGTCTTGAGCAGAGGATGCATGAGTGATTCGTGCAATGTTCTTTTAGCCTTGAGATTAAAGGGTTAATTCATATTTTAAAATCATTTCTGAAACAAATCCATGCTGCAGATTGTTGGGGGCTTGGAGGAAGGGGGCATGGTTGGGGGATAGTTCATTTTTTACCTGTCCTTTTTTTAAATTGTCTCCCTAATCATCTTGCCTTGGTCGTGATTAGGCGTAGCAGCCTTGGCTAGGTGGATCTTCAGTTTGAGATGTGTCCTTTTTTCCTACCCCATCAGCCTTAGATAACTGAATCTGAGTTTTAAGGAAATCTCAGCATGTTCATTTGTTTGCTTCTCTTAGCAGGGGCAGTAAAAATAATGAAAATAGTTGAAATCTAGTCGGTGTTGGTTGCGACTGGAAGCTGATACAAAGCCAGTTTGACACTGAGCCAGTATGGAATCGTCAGGCACCTGCACTGCGTTTGGCCCCATGACACTGAAATGCAGAGCTTCAAATAAGCTGGAAACTGAGTTTTTTAAATTGTTTTTGGGAACGCTTACAGCGGGCGGAGAACTGGTGGCCTCCTGCCCTGCCATTGCTGACGCAGATCCAGTCCTGCCACTGACACAGCCAGGTTTGCTCGGAAAGCATCCCCTCTATTTAAAAAAATAGTAATCGCACGTGTGAACTCTCCAAAGCAATTTGGAAAAGGCAAGTTTTGTAATAACAAAAATATACATTCCTATATATAGTCATTGCTTTGATATTTGCAAGACTCTTACACGTGGGATAGAATATTTAATCTGTCAGGGAAAAAAGCACAGGCTTGCCAGGCGGATGTGGAATTAGCTGGGAAAGTTTCAGAATCCAGTTTACTCTCCAAAAATACCCAGGTTTCAGACCAAAATTTTATCTAGCATAAGGGGAACTGCAACATCTGGAAAGACTTATTATTTGCTTCCCCAAAGGCCAGGCTCTCTTCCCAAACATACTTGCGTTAAGAATATGCTCCATCTTTTAAATTAGAGTAAAATTAAATGGTGTACAGCAAAAAAAGAAAAAGTCTGTGAACCCTTTGAAAAACAATCAAAAACCCAGCAAAACCCTAAGCTTGACTTCCCAAATCCTTCTCCAACGTGTATCTACTTGTTTCTGTACAGGGTCATGAGATGCAGTGAGGTCTCGGTGTTATCCACCATTGACTGTCCCTGTGATTAGCTGTTATATTGCTGTGTTTCAGAGACTTTACACCTATGTCCTTGTTAAAGGTACCTTAACCCATGCAAAAGACCTGTGTGACTGAAAATGCTCTGTGGCAGGCGATGGATAAATGAGTCTTGGCCATGAGGATCAGGACAAGGCTCATGGCAGCCATAGGATTGATACCAACTTGAGTGAAGCCGCCTTGTATTGCTGAGCGGATTCTGGTTAGTGAAGGAGGATCACGTGTGGCTTGTCCTTCAGTGACGATGTCAACATGAGCATCCTTCCACCCCCCAGTGAAGGAAGGACCAAGCAGTAACAAGCAATCAAAAATCGGGCTGAGCAGTGGCTGGCTCAGGGAGCTCCATTTGGGCTCTTTCAGACTTTCAGTACAGGAGAGCTCCATTTGCTGTGCTAAATTTGTGGTTTAAGGTTAAAATTACTCATGTTCAAGTGAAAATGTGTGGGGAAAATACACGTATGTGCCAAAACTCAGAGCCAAAGAGGATAGCGTGCTGTGCTCCACCGTAATCCTTTTCACTGGGTTGATGTTGTGGACTCATTAACTTTTCTTTTACAGGGACCCAAACAAGGAAAGAAAAGTGAGGTTATTTTAAGACTGAACATAACCAAAGTGCTTGGAAATAATTCCCTCTAAGCAAGGAAGACCAGGTGAGTGTC